>NW_012026800.1:2907825-2950647 GCF_000956235.1 Wasmannia auropunctata
GTGCGTGCGTGCGTGCGTGCGTGTGCGTGCTATATTGTATATTACATCCAATGTAATATACAGTGTAGCACACACACAATAGATACCTAATATTGCATCTAAGATGAATTAATTTTATATTAAAAAAATAATTTTTATAATTTTATATAAAAATTAAATTTTATTTGAGAGATTTAATTTTGCTTGGTAGGGGAGGGGATTTAATTTTGCTTGAGGGATAAACTTACCCAAGCTGCTTCGCGTAGTCGAGATATCCAAGAAGAATCTCATGATACACAGCCGTTCGAAATTGTCTAGGCCGGAAGAAGTGGACAGAGTCCAGATACGCGATATAAACCCGTCTGGTGTTAGGCGGCGTGCATTCGCTCCCGTACTCCTGCACGTGCATACCGAAAAAACAGACGTCGGTGCCGTCGACCTCCTCGAACGCGAACAGCGCCTTCGCGCGGTACGGGAATTCACCGGGCATGTCGCCGTTGTCGACGAATCTACTTCGCATACCGGGCTTGACCTCGACCACCTTGTCGCTGGATGCGACTACCCTGATCGCGACCTCGCCGGCGCCCGCTTCCTTTTTCTTCAGGAAATTATTCACGCGCGTCTCGATATACGTGCCAAGCTTCGTCACGGGCAAACGTTTGGCGTTGAACTTATTCTCTTTGCGTTTCTGTCCCTTCTTCTTTAAGCAATTATCACAGGTAAATCTGTTAAGAGAAAAATAACTTGCTAAGTACGCAAGATATTTTATAGCTTTCCCAAAATTGAAATGCCGACATTAAATAATGCGGACGCATTTCTTTTTTTATTTTAATCGCGAGAAAATATAATCCGTCAAATCTCTTCGCGGTTTCTTGGTAGAGAATTATTTATAAAATAAAATATAGAATTATTTACCCCAATGGCCAGATTGCTTCCATATGGAGCACACAAATTTGATGTACTCTCCTACCACAGTCTGTACAGGTTACAAAAGGCTCCAATTCTAAGTGATCATTCTTCATTTCCTGGAACTGTTCCTTCTTGATGGCACTACGAGGAACGAAGGAATGTCGTATAGATGTCGTATCGGATCGGAATAACATTAACAATGGTTACATGCGTTTAATTCTTTATTACTTACGTTTGAGGCTGCGTTGGATCATCTCCCAACGTCACTGTGTCACCAGGAATGTCGTTGAAACATTTCTGACAGAAGGTGTATCTGTCGGAAAGAAGACCAATTCCCTTTAGACCACTATTATATTGGCGCCATTTTTATTATGTAAATTCGATGTACGACGACCAATTTATTCCAAATGTGTGTCCAAGTTTCGGCATATTGTATTCCGTCAATTTCGGCAAGTGTTTTTTTTTGTTTTATATATACATTCGATTTTGTTTCGCAATTACACATGCATGCAATGGCCAATTGGATCCGATTTCGGTTTTCGAAAGACCGTGGAAAGGCATCGTTCGGGTTTTTTTTTCAGATTAGAGTTTTCCAAGTATCAAGTTTTTCGCAGTAGTAGAGTCGAAAAGAAGCAAGGTCGCAGGCAACACAAGAAGTAAGCGGCAAACAAGGTATTGTGTATGCGTGCGCAACCCATGGGCGAAGACATACAAAGAAGAAGAACAGTGCCAATGTTAAAAAAATATCACTTTATCTGTCATTTTATAAATCCTAATCGCGCATATACCGAAGGGCCATGTAAAGCCATTTATATCCTCGCGATCAATAAGCTTTCCTTACGAACGCTGTAACTTTCTTGCAACTTTCTCTCTTCAAGGCTAAACATTTTGTGCTTTTAATAAGATACATATCCCTTAAGTACATGCGCAACTAATAAACAAACTTTAAGTGCGTGAGTTTAATACGAAAGAAAATTCGTACAACATAGCTTCGAAAGAGTGTAGATCAGGGGACTGGCTTACTTTTGCATTTACTATCAAAAGCAAGCTAATAAACCTGCCAATTTAATTTTGCGTATTCAACAAGAGGACACTTTTATATTAAAAGGCTCTATACAAGATGAATACGCGGGGATCAGCGTTCTCCAAATGCCCTATAAGCTTGTGTGACAGCCGTATAGAACATTACTTAAAACGTAAGTTATCGCTACTTGTACACAATATTACAAACGTGTCCCCATTACGCACGCTCTAATTACAGAAAAATTACTCAAACTAAATGTACATAATACTTAAAATGTTATCTCTCACGTACTTAATGCATTCGCACTGACAAAAGTAATATAATGGATTAACCAAACTTCAATTTGAAATTAGAATACATCTATGTATAAAAGTATTAATATTTTGATATAATCACGGCATTCATTTCTACTACATTTAATATTAACATTTTAAGCATTAGTGTTTTTTTTTTCAAATAACGTATTATTTCTCACGTCAATTAAGTTCTATGCATTAAAATTCAAAATAAATACTTGAATGTATTGTGCATACTGACCTGTTCTGATACGAGTAATACTTTGCATCCCTGGGTATCGTGCAAAGCTGCTTGCCGTAGCAGCAAAGCACCTGCGGGTTGAACGTGTATTTTCGGCCGCAACAATAGCCCAGTGCCTGCATCACAGGATCTATCTCCTGCTCGAACACTTCCGAGAGCTGCGTTTGAAAAAAAAAAAAAAAAAAGAGTAAATCATACATAAACGCATGTTCATTAAGTTATTAAGAAATTAGCGGTAATATCGTCAGATAAACATTACCTTGGTGCAATATCTATAGACTCGAGAAGTCTTGCGATTATACAGCCAGGCGTTGTCAAACATCATCCACACGTCGTCGACGTACTCCCACGGATCGCTGTACTTCTCCGTGTCGAGTTTCTTCTTGATCGTCGACAGATCCATCGGTTTCTTCACGATGGTGGGATAATCCGGTATACCCAATGCTTGAGGATCAACCGGTTGTCGGAACGGTATGGACTCGGGATCTTGTCGATATAGCTTCTCCAACGTTGGCATCAGCGCCTGGCGCAGCTCATCAGGCTTGAACAAGCATTTCTTCTTGTCAGTGGACGTGCCACTCGGTTGGATCGGTTCCGGCACCAAGGGCTTAATGTCGGAGGCGGTCGTGTCCTGACTGGACACGGGGGTCATGCTCTCCTCTTTAATGCCAGGCTCTTCCTTCACGGTCGCTTCATTCGAGCCCTCCTCCATTGGTTCGGTCTTCGGCTCGACCTTGATATTGATTTCATTGTTCACGCTCTTACCGTCCATCCTGTGATTCTGCGGCTCATCCGGCGGCTCTTGTTTGATCTCCATCTTTATCTCCTCCTTGATGGAATCCAATTTACCCTTGTTGTTATTCATCGGCGGGCTGGGCGAATTGTCACGATCCAGCGCTGCCGTAATGGCTGCCATCTGCGAGGACATGGATGTGCTGCGTGGAGTGTTCAACGCCGCCCGTTCCTGCGAAGTCATACCCTTGCCGAGACTCGCAAGGCCGGCTGGAGACGGTGTTGGGCCCGAATGGGGCGGCGTCTGATTCGATGCGGAGGAGACCGTTTGATTCGGCGTCATTAGCGACGGTACGAGCGGCGTGTTTGGCGTGGAGGTGGTCGACTGAGGTCCGTTTGTCGTACCCGTAGTCGTCACGGATACGCTACCCGTTGGACTCGGCCCGCTGGACGCGGGCGGTGGTATCGTCTGCGGCGTCGATGTCGTAATGCCATTGTCATTAGGCGTGGTAGCTGACAACGGTCGCGTTGGGAATTGTTGATTCGGTTGCTGTTGCGACTGTTGCTGCGACTGCTGCGCACTTGGTTGTTGCATGCCGCTGAACGGTGATGGTGCTTGCGGAATCGATGATGCCGGAGTACCGACCTGGCTCGGAGTACTCGTTGGCTGCTGCTGACTTTGCTGCTGCTGCTGCTGCTGCTGCTGCTGTTGTTGTTGCGCTGCTTGAGCCTGGGCTTGCGCCAGTCTGACTTTCATGAGGTCGGGGAATTGATGCTGGTTTTGGATGGGAGAGCTGTTGGGCAAACCGGCAGCCGTGCCGTTGGACGTCGGGAATTGACTAGTCGTCGCGCTGTTAGATGCAGTGGTGGTCGTGAGGTTAGCTTGGGACATTTGAGGTTGTCCAAACGGGCTGAGTCCAGGATTAGGTACCATGCTGGCGTTGGATGTAGACTGTCCATTTGGGCTAGGACCAGGAGGACCAACCAGAAGTCCTTGTTGCTGCTGCTGTTGTATTTGCTGCTGAGCTTGCACCTGCTGCTGTTGAGCCTGCTGTTGTTGTTGCGCCTGCTGCTGCTGTGGGAACTGCATTCTATTATGCTGTTGTTGAATGGCCATCGCTGGTATCGTTCCCAGTTGATTCAAACTCGGTGAGTGACTTCGTAAGGTAGGTGGTACCGTCCCGACGGGTTTTGACGCCCCTGGCATGACAGTACTAACATTTGGAGGCGCGCATGGCCTTAGTCCAGGACCAGATGTACCTGCTGGTGGCTGTGGTGGTTGCTGCTGCTGCTGTTGCTGTTGTTGCGCTTGGAGCTGTTGCTGTTGCTGCTCTTTTCGTTTTTGTCGTTTTTCGTCTGTAAAAATGCGATTATTCGAATAACCGCTCTTACTTTAATTTAAAAGAAAAAAGTGGGTTATTTCTAAAAAAATGTTAATTAAAATATGGACATATTTGACTATGTATACATATAAACATATACACAATCGAGTATATTCAAGTCATTAGAAAGAATGTAATAGATGCTCTTCAGCAAAAGACACAGATGACAATTTAATACAGTGAATCATTTCATCTTTGTTTAACATTGGCGAGCAACAAAAATTTAACAATTCACTTTGTCATTTATGTCTCTTGCTGGAAAGCACACAATGTTAATAACAACAAAAAATTGACTGCAAAATATATTCATAGTTCATTCTTATACTGAAAAATGTCTTAAGTAGTCTCAAGATGTCATAAAACACAGAATCATATTAATCTATTTATGACATTATTTAAAACGATTTTGAAGAACGTTCCAAGAATATAAACTTTAAAGAAATATCCAGGTACTGTCGAAATTGCACTATTTACCTAGCTCCTTTTGAATCTTGTAAATTTTTTCAGCTAGCAGATGGTAATATTCTGACCGAGAGTTGGCCATTTCGTACATGTCACCTTCCACCTTCCTCGCGTATGCGACCAAGTTGTGCATTCTCTTATCGAGCATGGCTTGCGGATCGGGAGTCGGGAATATTGCTTGAACCCTAAGAAAAATAAATAGACACGCTACAACATACCGAGACAAATTCCGAACGAGAACGCGTTATTATACATAAAACTCTCACTAACAATTTATGAACGAGATGGTTCCTGAGATCTGGAGTGACGGACAAATGCCACTCTTTTGTTCCTTGCACTGGCGACGCCGTAACTTGACCCGCTTGAAGACCGCTTGGAAGCTGCAGATTTCCTAATCTATTTTCCCCGCTTATCACGCCGGGTTGCCCGGACTCGTTCAGTCCGAACAACGTTTGCATATTAACAGACTGCTGTATATTGGCAGCGGCCGCCGCTGCGGCGGATGTGGGTCCGGTCGTCGGTACCGTCTGATTGCCGGCTACCCCGACCGTACTAGGATCGGAATTTAAAGGAAGAGATACGTTCGGAGCGACTACTTGTTGTCCAGCACTGACTACGGATTGTCCCGGTGCAGCTGAAACATTAGCGGACACCGGACGCTTGCTTTTTGCGCAAATATCTATACGCACCAATCTTATACTTTTTAACAGGATAATGTGTAAAAAATATATTTTTACACAGATATAAATTTGAAAGAAGCATTAAAGATGCATTAAGATTGCATTAAAATTAAAAAAAAAATGCAAACATTTAATAGATCTTTATAATAAAATGTGCAACTTACTCTGTGTTTGAGGTTGCGCTAATCTAACGTTGCCCAGTGCTCCTGGACCTGTCATGCTGGGAGCTGGCATTCTAACGCCTCTACCAACGCCTTGACCGGGCAAGATCCCCGGTGTTGTTGTTGGACATTGAATCCCTAAAGCTTCGTAAGCCCTTCTCATTTCGGATGGACTTGTATTTGGCTGATTATTTGGTTGAATTGCAGGTGCTAACGAAAAGACATACATATAACGGACGTATAATGCAAATGTATGTGTCTTTAAATAAATGCCATTTGAAATATCTGCTAAATCATAGGAAACAAAAAAAAACACTATTATTATTTAGGGATTATTTTTTAGGGAGTAAAAAATCTGATGCAAAAAAATGACAAGTGTTTTCAAATGTGTTTACCTTGCGCAGAATTAGTCCTGTTCTTATTTGCTTGTTTTATCGGCAAGCAGACTGGGCAGTCACTTCGATTACAGTGCTTCCAATGACTGATGATCTGTCGAGACATGCTACAGTGTGGCACAGTACAATTCTTTCCGGCTTGACAATTTGTCATGTGATTTAAAACGTTTTTCATGGTTTTGCAGTCCGGCAAGGTGCACTGTCTCATCTCACCGTTCGCTTGACTCTCGCGTCGTTGGCATTTATGCGCATGCAAAAGTAACACTAATTGTTGCTGTATAAGTCTACATTTTTCTGGATCGGGCGTTGATTTCGCACCTAAAGCACCAGACAACCCAAAAGACAAGGTTTGCATTGAGCATAGGTGCAGTGTCGTGACGCGTTTTACAATAGGACAAGCTAGAGATTTAACTCACCCGTTGGAGCACCGGTACCAGGCATTTGTCCTTGCGTGGCTTGCTGCGGACCTGGTTGCCCTCCGGTCGGCGCACCCGATTGAGGTTGAGCTGGGCTTGGTGCTGGTGGTTGCGCTTGTTGCGCTGCCGTTCCGCCCTCCTGACCACCTACGACGTTCGTAGTGCCCATCGGGCCGGCGGTACCGGTAAATCTGCTGGCGGCGGCTGCCGCTTGCATGGGACTTATATTCGTTCCTACGCCCTTCTGCTGCGGTTTGACGACACCTACGGGATTATTGGCGCATACAGTTACTCCTGCTCCTTGCCCAACAGTATTTGAAGAACCTGTATTATAAATTTTGTTTTCACCGTTCTAAATCTATCTCTACTATGCCCGTTTCTTCTTTACATGTATAATTGCATATGTATAAAATAAAATATAATTTTATTGCATACCATAGCTGTACGGATTCGATGCACTTAGTTGCCCCATTGTTGGCATATTTGCCATGTTAGGAGCCTGCATTCTGGGGCCACCCTGACCAGGCCCGACGATGCCAACTTGATGTACCTGTTGATGAGGACTCTGCCCTCTCGCCGGGCCAACCATATGTGCCTGTTGTTGCTGCTGCATTGCCACAGCTCTCGTGTTCATCATTCCGGGGCCGTTTTGCAGCGGTGTTACCCCGTGAGGAGCACCGGGGTGGTGTATCGCTTGAGTATTAGGGCCCATCATCGTTACCTTCAAAAGATTCTCGATTAAATTTCCAACTATCTTTTTACTGGAGAAAAAAATTATAATATCACGCAAAATCAACATACTGTATTTAAAGGTTGTTTGTTCAAACTGTTGGTCACTATCAAGCTACCGCCAGCCATGCCTCCCATGTTGTTCCCGCTAGCGGTGCTAGTCATCACTAAACCGGAATTCATGCCGCCCGGCATCGACATCGCGGGGTTACTTCCGGCCATGCTCATCGACGATTGTAAACCGCTCATCGAATTCGCGATCGACATTTGATTATTCGCCAACGAACTGGCTATACTACTTGGTAGATTACCAAGGCTCACGACCATCTGCGGATCGACTATCCCACCCTTGGAAACGGAAACGTTCGGTGGCGATTGCATATTTGGACTCTTGTTGCCTAACGTTCCAGCAGCCATTACTAAGGAGTTTGCCACCAAGTTTTTGTTGCCCTGTTCAATGATCGCTCGGTCAAGTACAACGTGCGTCGATTAACAAAAATCGTAAAATATCTAATGTAACGCGTACCTGCTGTTGAATAAGATGATGAGAGAGTTGTTGCTGCTGCTGCTGCTGCACATGTTGTCTGAGTTCTGTATCGAGAGCACCGTTTTGCTGCCCTGGACCGGGACCGGTTGCTGGTGGCTTGGTGCTCTCGGTTGTGGAACCCCAAGATCCGGATGACAGCAAGTCATCAGGAAGATCATTTTCAATATCAAACATTTCTGTGTTGGAAATGTAATCTGAGAATAAAGAAGAAAAAATAATTAGGAATCACGTTTCCAGAAGTGTCCAACATTACGTTTCCGTCGTGATAACAAATACTGGCTATCAGAAAAGTACATCTCTACATTTGTTGCATGGTCGTGATCAGAAGTTGCGACATTTTTATTTTGATGGGGATCTCGGAATGCACTAACATTTTGCAAAGACGAAACACAGTACACCAATCGCGATTCGCATTCGAAAGATATTAGTGCATTTTAAAACCCATTAAAATAAAAGTGTCGCAACCTTTCTGACCACGACCATACACTTATGCGAGTAGAATGTGTGACTTGCAGTATCATCATTAGTTTTACTTTTACTGTTTCATTTTACTCGCTGTGTAATCAAAATAATCATTTTATCTGTTTTTAAATGGTTTCAATTTTGTCACGAATGTACTATTTCCCGAGATAACCAGTCCGCAGATTCAAATGATTATAATATTAAAAATGATAAGTACCATAGATACCAAAAGATCATTAGTAATTTTACAAGGGTAAGATTTTAGGCGCCGTCACCATAGCTTTTTAGCATCAAAATTTTAGCAGAGTATCAATATATTTGATATTACAAATGTACGTGTTACATCATTATGTGCATAATGTATTATACCCTTTTTATATACATGTATACACATATAACTGCATGTAAATATACATATATACATGCGTGTATATATATATGTAGAGAGAGACACGTACAGGCAAAGAAGCATTCAATTTTCATCTATATTACAAGGTACTTCCGATGCTATTAACATCATTAAAAAAATGTTCACGTAAACATTCCTTAGCAAATAAAATTGTTGAAACTTACTCGTCTACCCACGACTGATCATACATTGACGGAGAAAAAAAGGGTGTACATATATAAATGTATAACGTATGTATATGTAGGAAAAAGTACAAATGCAAGAGGAGATCCTAATGTATTAAAAAGAAAAAAAAAAAAATATATATATATATATAGAAAACTGTACGTGGTTGTAAACAAACATGAAAAATAAGACATGAGACATACACTGCATGAGCATAACGTAAAGGAGCCTTATTCTACAGCAGAATGAAAATTTTCGGCACAATTAAATTAGTGCTAAAACTAAACAAGCATCCAGCGAAGCTACCGAATGGCAAACTTTATAGAAGAGAGTCATGCGAAGAAATCAGTCACTCTAGAAAAAAAAAAATTATCTGTTCAAGCAAAATACTCTCCCGTCGCGGCCACGCGTTCGTAATAGACCGTCGTTTCTCTCTTCGTCCTAAAAGGAAATCAAATGCAAAAATTTCTCAACAACTCTAACGATGATCCGTCCCGCGCGCACGCACGCAGGGTTTTTCAATCTATATTTACGTTCGGTTATAAATATCTGCAAAAGATTTAATTGATATAAGGCCTGGTATAGTCAACCCTCTCCACCTACGCTATTTATTATCTGCGTTGTATCGTGAAAAATCTCTTTACCCTACAAGCACAGTGTATAGTCGTATATGCGTATTTATTTCACCTTTGCAATTCCTCCGCAAGTCCACGAGCTCGAGCGCGTGTGTGTCGCATGTCTATATGTTATATATATATGTTTAATTCACATTGAGAAATGTCGCACGGTGTTCATTCAGAAGAAAAGAGGGGGAACTCTCGCTTAATCCTGAAATCTTTATGTACCTTTCAGCAACGACCGATCTCCAATTTTTCTCCATTGCTATGTAAAGTGAATCAGTCCGTGATCGAAGACAATACTTAATACATCCGTATTGCCACTCTATCTACAATGCCTTGCCAGATTTTTTTTTTTTTTTTTTCAAAGACAAATTATCACACGACATCCATTATCTTTTTTTCACTTTCTTCTCTAACCGTGTCTGTGCGTGTCGACAATAGACTAAAAGTTACTAGAGAACCATAGTGACAATGTGCCAAAACTATCACCCACATCGGAAAGTACTGCGACCGGAGGATGTCACTGAAAATCAGAGACTGGGACGAGTAAACTTTAAAACGAGACAAACGGTATGGTACTGTACGTGAGATGAGATCGGACGGACAAACAGATTTCATGATTTTTTTTCTTTTCAGCGACGTCGAAACTTAATGCCTTTTCTTTTTTCTTTTACTTTCGAGATTGTCGCTTTTTGATCTGATTAGTGATATTTACTTCTTTTCGGCACGGAATTGTTGTTCCAATGTTGCTGCAGTTGATGTTGTTGCAGATGTAGTTGTTGCGGTGGAGCCTGTATTTGTTGCATGTTACCACTGCCACCTCCCCCGTAGTTCGTATAAGCAGGGTGCATCAATAAAGGCGGCATACCCACTACTATATCACATTTTTTCGTTTTAATTTAGAATGAAGGAGAGAATATACTGTTGTCAAAGCTTGTCTTTCTCCGGACTACGGGTACTCTTAATGTCCACTTTCCACCAATGTAGATTAGATTTAATCACGGTTTAACTTGTCTCTTATCCTTTTCTAGTTCTAAAAGTTAGGAAAATCTCGGCATTACAACTTCTTCTCCTTTACTTGCTTCTTATTTTTTTCTAGTTCTGAAGAAAAAGAAAAAGGTAAGGACAAGTTGAACTGTAGATTAAAATTAATCTACATTGGTAGAAATGAACGTAAGTGATAGAAACAGTTTGAGAGTGTGGCTTTTCGATCGCCGTCGACGAGAGTGACACGTCCCGCCCGCGACTCCCGCGCGCGGATCGCGAAAAACACCGGGCAAACTGTTTCTGCGACTTTTGTCCGCTTGGTACCCTCGCGAAAGAAGCGAATTCCGAGAGAGATTCCGCGATTATTACATCCGAGTAAAAGATAATTACAGTCGATAACAATACAGCGTTATTATGTGTGCGAGTCAACTTCGAGTTTGAAAACTGTTAAAGGATGATTAAGAATGTGTTCGAGGGGGGGTAATAAAAAAATAAAAATAAAATAAAATAAAAAGGGGAACAAAGAGATATATTAGCGCATCGTTCATGCCAGCGAGATGTAATCTTTTAACATTAAAGTGATCATGCACCCTCATGCACTACAGGATATATCGCAACTATGTTTTTTTTTTAAATCTAGAGTAATGTGTCTATAGAGAAATGTACAGAATTGCACGCGTCAGTAATGCCGCATTCGTTTAATAAAAATAAAGAAAAAAAACCCCAGAAGAAGGGGGTGAGTGCGATAAAAGACGGAGGAAGAAACAGGGTGTTGTTCTCGCGTTACAGTTACTCCCGCGCGCGCGTACGCGTCAATCCGCGTGATAATCCCCCGAGCGAAACTCGGCCGGCCCGCGCGCGTGCATCCATCTTGCGTCGACGGAGCCCCCGTTCTCGCGTCGACGGAGCCCCCGCGTTTCTCGCGTGGCGTCGCGCCGCGTCGCGTCGCGTCGCGTCACGACGCCGTCCCTCTTGATCGTCGGTCGCGTCGCGTCGCCGCGAGAAAGGGGGAAACGGAGCGATTCCTCGCGCGTACGCGAGCTTTAATTCCGCCGGCGAAACAGACAGGTATATACATGTGTTCGATCATGACCGGGGGAACCACCGCGACACTCGGCGGCGCACGCCGTGCGCGAGAATGCGTCTCTTCGCGCGCTCCGAATCACGCGATCAGACCGGCGCGTCTCACACGGGGGATTCGGCGACGCTTGACTCGACCGATCCTTCGGCGAGCGCGACGCGACGCGCGGCGTCACGCAAACAGACGGCTGGCTGACCGGCCAGCGATGGCGGTCAGCTGCAGAGCACCCGAGAAATCATGTGAAAATCACGCCGTTGGGGGTCTCTCCCCCAGAGGGCCAGAGTATCCCTTTTTCTCCGCCGTGCACGCATGTACGCGCGCGTGTGTAAATGTATGTATACATTGTGTGCGTTACACTCGAGAGGCGCGTTACAGCGTACGCGTGCACCGCGAACTCCTACGTAAGGTTAGTCGCGGAACTGCGCGCGATTCCCGGAAGGAAGAAAGGAAGAAAGGGCGAAGAGGGTAGGAATTTCTTCCTTCCTTACTTCCGGAAGAAGGGGGTGTAAAGGAAGTTCCTTGCTTCCGGAAAGAAAGGAAAGGGAGGACAGAGAGACGATTGTCAGATACAAAGAAATCGAAAGGAGAGTGAGAGAAGGAATCGCGGTGGTTCGGGAGAAAAAAAAAATAGCGTGACGCTTGGGGACGACTCCAGCAACTTACCCGTCGAATCCGACGTTCCCTGGAACGGATCGAGCTTCTGCCGCTTCGGCGGAGGGCCGTCCACCAGGTGGTCGGCCATGGCTCCTCCGCGCGGCTGTTATCTTCCTTCCGTAATAACCTAACCTCTCGCGCTCTCGCTCTTCCTTCCCACTTGCGCCCGTCTCTCGCTGATCCCTCTCGACCACCAGCGCGCGAGCGGGCGGGCGGGCGAGCGAGCGGGCGCGCGCGCGCGCGCGCGCGGACACAGGTAGCACGACCGCCGCGTCCGGTCGTGCACGCGCACGTAGAAGACGGCGAAAACGGCACCGCGAGTGAGCCTGGGTGAAGCGCCCGGTTGGCCCCTGTCTCCTCTCAACTAGAAGACCACCGTCGCCGTGCTCCTGGTCGGCGCTGGCGCCGTTGCTACATTCGCCGTTGCCGTGGTCGTTATCAATCCAATCACTGATGATGCGGTCGCCGATGACGACGATGATGCTACAGCTACCACTTCCTCCCTGCCGCCGGCGGGGCCGCGTAACAATTTCACCGTGCCGCAATCGTGCTCGCGGGCATAACAATAACAATGAGAACCGTGGCGCGTGGAGCGTCCCCGTGTAGCATACTGCGGTGCACGGTCAACCATTGGGCATCGTAGGGCTCGGGGTACGTCGAACCCCCGGCGTCAGAGCCCGCGAGCGCACGGGCAGGCAAACAGGTAATACACACGCGCGGTTTGTATAAACGCACCAACAAAAACGCACCAAAAGCACCACCGCGACGGCGACGACGACGACGACGACGACGACGACGACGACGACGGCGACGACGGCGGCGGCGACGACGGCAGTGACGACGACGGCGACGACGACGACGAGTAATGTCTGATGCTGCTCCCTGTCTCTGTCTCTCTCTCAAGCTCTCCTTCTCTCCGGCGAACGACGACGGAACGGCTGCGGCGCCGCGTCGCCGGCGGGACGGGACGGCAGATCAGCGCGTTGGAAGCCGAGGACGATCCGACGGTGGCGATCGACGGAGCGATCTCAGTGACGACGACAGCGGCGACAACGGCAGCGAGGACGACGACAATGTCGGCGAACAGAGAGACCCTCCGCCGCTCCGAACGCTCCGAGAGACGGATGAGCGCGCGACGCGCGGACGGACGACTCGGCGAGTCTCTCGGGCTTGACTCGCGGCTCGTCTCGTCTCCTCTCGTCACGACTCGATTCACCTCGACTCGCTCGCGACTCGGACGCACCGCCGAATATCTCGCGCTCGCGCTCCCGCTCTCTTTCTCTCTCTCCGGTTCTCTCGTTCTCGCTCTCACTCTCTCGCTCGCTCGTTCGTTCGTTCTTTCTCTCTCTCGCTCTCTCTCTCTCTCTCTCTATCTATCTATCTCTCTCGATCGCTCTCTCTCTATCTCTCTCACTCTCTATCTCACCCTCGACACTTGTCTATCCTCGTAAAATACAACAATCGTATGTATATCCACCGCGGTCGTACGTGCTCACCGCACGACGACTCGCCAAACGACTGGCTGCGCGCACGGCGCTAGCTCACGGCGACGATGTCGCTCCCGAGGCCCTCTGGTACCATCTTCCTCTCCTCTTCTCTCTCGCCTCGGTACACTGCGACACACGGGGCGCGCGAACGATCAGCGGGAAATGAGCGTTTATCCCCGTGCACTCGCGCGCGATATCGGGACGCGAGCAAGCGGACGCGATCGCGGGTATCGGCACATTCGCGGCCGCCGCGCTCGCCACAGAAATTCGCTCGGGAAAACCGATCGCGAGACCCTCCGTTACCGCACCGAGCATCGGCTAACGTTAGCTAACGTAAAATGGCGGCCGCTGTTGACGAGTTTTTCTACGCTTGTCAGAATATGCCCCCGTCTTCTGACTCGGCGACAATGGCCGTGACTCTAGACCGCGGCGTCGATTGGCCCAGGCGGTAACGTGACCAAGCCGGGAACGCGCGATTGGCCCCCGCGCGGCTCGCCGAGGAACAGGAACGCCGCGGTTACGGTCACGCCGCCTGTCGGCAAGAGCCTCCGCCACGGACCGCTCGTTTCCGTGGCGCCCCTCGCGCCGTTGTCGCACGCAATCATGGCCGCGTTTACCGACCCGACCCGAAGCGTGCCGCTTTGCTCTCCTCGTCGAGGACTCGTCTCCGAAGACTGTAAGTCCGGCTCTTCTCTCCCGACAGGAAGACGCACGGCCGACGACGCCGGACAGTGCCCAGCGTGATCGCGAATTCGACGCGAATCTCTCGGCATCTCTCGTATAAGTAGATTCGCTGGCGTCTTTGCGCGATTATCGCGGCGACGCAACGCGACGCGATCCTGGATCGCGTGTGTCGATCTGTCACGTTGCTCGAGATGTATCTCGGGCGACGAAAAAGTGAGAAATTCTGCCGATCTCGCGAAATCGCCGACTGTCGAAGTAATCTTTTTCGAACGACTTTTGTGGCTCATTTCTGTCAACGTAGATTGAAACTTCAATTTCGGCCTCACTCCTGCATCTTTGTGCAGTTTTTAAGAATTAGAAAAGGAGAAAGATAAAGAGTAAGTTAAACCGAGATTGAAGTTGATCTACAAGTTGATAGAAATGGACATTAAACAACCCCTTTCTTTAATTCTTCTCACTTTCAATCAAAAAGAGGATTCTCGTGAAAATTATATTCGTTTTGCGAAAACAATTTGTCTTGCCACACGCAAAGATACGTGTTTACATTAGGTTTTTTTTACGATGATTGATATATGAAAGTCGCGTCGCAAACCTTAAAAAAAATGTGTGCTGTGCTATTTATTTCCTTTAATAAAATATTGAACACCTCTACTCTTCCTTGTTATCCCAGAAAGAAAAATGATAACTACAATTCACGTTTTGTATACGAACACATTGACTTCATTAATCTGTTCTTATAAAATTGCGTCACGATAGAGATGTCGCGCGTGTGATTTTTTTATTATTGACGTTATCAAAATTATCATATTCATCTCTATTACAGTATAATGCGGTTGTGTAATACAACGCAGACAATTTGGCGACTGAGATTGCACATGGAAAAAAAAAAATCTCCGATACGCGCACGTCCAAAGTATAAACCTTATCTGTCGCCGGAGCTGTCAGGAATTTGTTGCAAGGTGGTTCCGCGGAGGAAACATTCGACGGTCAGTAATCCCTGATATCTTTCAGCGTAATTAACTTTTCAACAATGAAGAATCCTCATTTCGCAGTTTGATACATCGGGGATCTTTGAAATATATATAATATAATACGGCTCCTTTCGTTCGTCGTTACATTTACAAAAGTCGACGGTGCAGAAGTCAAAACGCAATTTCGAATTAAAATATGCATAAATCGATTGCAATATACAATACAGTAACTTGCATTAAGATGTTAATAAAATGAATTATTAAACGTAATGTACATTGAAATGAAAAGGAGGAAAGGAGGCGCGCAGGGGGGGTTGGAGAAATGTGAACGTCAGGTTCTCGCGTCTCATCCGCTCTGTCAATCTTATCTGTCAGTCGCGTCGATTCTCCTTCCGCGATTATCCGCGTGCGTAGCGCGGATTATCCCGCGGAAACGCGGTCGGCGTCGCGAAAGTAAACGCGAGCGGCACGCGCGCGCCATGTCATTTATTTTTTTTTTCTCTCTTATCTCAAATCACTTTCGCCACCGTCGCCGATACACGTCGGCGTCGTTCCCCTGAGGAAGACGTTTGTCGCGCGCGTTTTCCCTCTCCCTTTCTCGAGATAAGGCTTTCGAAATATAGCTATGCTCTCGAAATTTGGGAAAAATTCGCAAAACTTCGACGGGCGGCAAGATGGCCAAAGGTGTGATATCTATCAATTCTCTCTCTTTCTCTCCATCTCTCTCTCTCTCTGTCTCTGCCGAGTCGAGAGAGGAACGGCCGGCCGCGCGTACACCGCGTACACGTAGGGGGAGAGGGCACGTTGCGCGGAACGCTCGTCCCGTACCGTGGAGTCCGCGGCTCGCCGCGCGCGCGGGACGGAGGTGCGAACGGCACGCGACCCGACGCACGCATCGCGCGTGAACCTGTCGGCCGTCTCCCTCTCGCGCGACGTCGGCCGTCTCCGTCGTCGCGGCGGCGGCGGCGGCGGTGGCGGCGGCGGCGGTGGCGGCGGTGACGGTGGCGGCGGCGGTGGTGGCGGTGGCGGCGGCGGCGGCTGCCGCGACGAGGAGAGCGGAAAAGAAACGGGTGAACGCTCCGACGGGCGCGGAGGGTGGAGGGGCCTTTCGAAATGGGACGGGAATCGGATGACGGCGTGGCAGCAGCCGCCTAGCCACCCGCCTCGGTGACAGCGGCTCTTTGTATACCAATACCTCGTATAGAGGATCGCCGCCGCCGCGCGTCGCTATAATATGTACGCGACCCGTCATTCGCGGTTTCTGAGAGATTCCGAGACCACGGGCACGGCTGCACGCTCTCTCGCTCTCTTCCTCTCGTTCTTTATCTTTTTCTCTCTCTTCTTATTTGGGGGACAGGGGGGGGGGGCGAGAAAGAAATCCGCGCGGCCCTCAGCGACGGCGATCCTTCACGGTTCCGCGCGTCATCATCGAGAGGAGACGCACGGCGATGACGTCGGGGGCTACCGAGTTATCTCCGTCACGTGACGATCGAAGGGATAATCTCGGCGGGACGGATCGATGCCTGACGCGACGGTATTTGATAACGCGGAGGGATGAGGACCCGCGTATATACGCGTACAACGTATCGGCAATTGGGGGGGGGGAGGGGGGCCAAGGGGAGCGAGGAGAGCCGCGAGTCGCGAGGTGATCGCGTGAACCATTATTCGATGGCGGTTACGTAACTCTCGTCTTTGCTCGAAACACTTCGGGCGGAGGTGGGCCGCCACCGCCGCCCGCCGAAGCGTTCTCGCGCTCGCCTCTTCACGCCGCACGGCGAATTCCGGAAAAGCGTAATCGATCGTTGCCGCGCGCGCGGGGCCGCGCTCGCTCTCGCTCTCCGGTCGCATCGCGGCCCCACGATTTATGTCTGGTCTCGCGTGCCCACGACCGCGCGCGCGGTGCATCGACCCATCTCTCGCTCCTTCGCCTCGCGTCGCGTCGCGAAACGCTACGCGTCTATACGCGGCGCATATACGCGCCGTACGCGACTTTACGTTGTGCCGAGGCGCGCGCCGTAAAGGAGGAAGGAAAGCCTGCCTGGTTAAAACATCCTCCAAGTCCTCTTGCTTTTTTCCTCCTCCTCTCGTCTCCTCTTCCCTCTCAGAATGCGATTGACGAAAACTGGGGGAAAGATTATGACGGGCCGTCTATATGATGGAATTGTTAGGATTACAGGAAAGCAGGAACTAAAGCGCCGAAGACGCATTACCTCGTGTCACCAGTCCTCCACGCGGAAATCGCGAAACTCGTGCGTCTACGTTCTACTTGGCCACAACTTGCCACAAGTATGAGGCACCCTCAATTTATAGCATTTTCCTGAAACAGGCGGTAATAAAAGTCAAAGGTGGCCTAACAAAAATATTAAAATGTTATAAAAATAAACACTATTTCCTCATTAAAGTTATCTTTTAATTTATTTTTCGTTTAGATGTAGGACGTTTACGTCAATTTGTGGGAGTGCTTATATCCTAAGGCCCGTACGTCATCTACATTAAATTTTCTCTCATTATTGCTACGTTTCTCTTTTTCTCTTTTGTGTAAAGTTCACTTTAGATGGTCCGTAAAACGTGACAAAGTTCTTACACGACGATATACGTTACGTTATCTTCTAAATACATGACGTACAAAATTAGATATATTCCCATTCTGAATTTCGGCGCGAACTGTGACGGAGCCTGAATTAGACGATCCACACCTAAGATGATCTAAGGTGTGGAAAGGATTAATTCTACGTATTCTCGAGATCCTCGAAGTGAGCGACGTGCGGTCAATAGACTGCAACCGTAGCAGCTGCAATTAGACTCCGTCACTTTGAGAAGAGGAGACTCCGGTTCGGTCGAGGATCATAAGAAATTTCCGCTGTCGATGGAAAAAATTCGCACGTGTAAGTCGTTAGATTAAAATAGATCAGCAAATAATAGATGATAGAATAAATAATAGATAAGCGGATTTCGATACGCTCGAAAAACTCGAGCCATTTGAGACTTTGTTACCCATACGGCAGAAATATTCGAAATACATCATAGCGATACCCTAAAGATATCACGTATCTCAAATATATGTTATCTTTAGCGTATCCCTACAGTATATTTTGGACACTTCTGCTGTGTGAGTATGGAGTTAATTAAGGAACTGTCGGCTTAAAAGAAACTGTTGTCATTTTTGTAGATGTAACTTCCTCTTTTTATCTTCACTCGTTCGTTGTTTACGCCTATATTCATCTCGCGATAAGACATAAGATCCGAAAAGCCTATTCAGATTCTACGAGACTCGATATTAAACATCTTTCAATTAATCGCTGGATTTATAAATAACGTCGAAGCTAATAATTCGCGTGCGCGCTTCCTGAAAAAAAAAAGAAGTCATGTACGGGGTGAAAAATCGATGGACTCCATCCCGAATATTCACGGTGGATTTTTCGCGATCTGAAAATTCCTTCACATGCGGCAGTAATTTGAGAATAATCCGTCGAGTAAAATCTCTCGTCTTGCTGAGCAAAGTGCGTAATTATCGCGCGAGAGCTCTATTCGTTCCGTTTGCAGATTAATTTCCTCTTAATAAACAGGGGACGCTGCTTGATTGTTTACTCCGTAACGCTTGCATCCCTTTTTCCCGTTTGCCCTGTAAAAAAGACAAGATTCTTTAGTAAATAAGTAAATAAAGAAGCGCGAAATTTTCGACTTTACTTTTCATGAGGATGCATGTAACGCAATTTCACACATTGATTGCATAGTTTTTAAAATTTAAAATTTTAATAAATCAAATTTGACCATTAAATTTACAAGTTTAATAGCTAGATATTTATTTACTTTAGCTTACATGCTAAAAAGGGTTTAAAAATTTATACATCATTCATCCACGCAAAAATTAATCTTTGGATCGATATATTACCAAGTTTAAATTCTTTATCCCGTGCTTATAATTTCACCCTGGAAGTTTAGCTGGGGCATTTTAACGGCGCGGCGGCTACTCTGACGCGGGCCGCTACACGCGCGCGGGGCTTATCGCTTTTCGCTTCGCGCGATAAAATTTTCGTAATCTCGTCCGCCAATACGTTCCTTCTCGATTCGTCATCGAGATGCGAGATAAATAGGCGGAAGCCGGGACGTCGCGGCGGTGACTTGTCCGATTTCCTCGAACGGGCCAACGTGTCTTCCGTCTAATCGACGGGACGCCGAATTCGACACCGATCGAAGGCGATGATCATCGAGACACGCTTTTCTCCTTACGGTGAAAATCGAAACTCGAGAGATTTCGCCTTTCGAGAGAGGAACAAGAGAGGATAAGTCGATAACCGGAGAATTTCTTTTCGGATGTCAATTCCACGCAAAACAGCTGACAAGAAATCTCGTCTCGACTCCTTCGTCGCTAATTAAATAAACGTTGCGCAAAAACAAGAGTGTCGACGTTCTCGATCGATCGCTCTCGGCAGCTCTAAAATGTATTTCGAATGTGCGAATTAACACTTGGACGATTCGCCTATTGTAATCTTTATACCCGTCACGAAGATACATGGCTTTCGCTAATTGCTGTAAAAGTTGTAAATGCGAACGAGGCGCAACGGTAATCTATATAACACTGTGCAAAAGTTAAATTATAATAAAGTAGTACCATATCATTTCTGGAAAGAACATATAGCGCTTCTACAAGATTTGCCGTTCAGCAATTATTTGTACAAAAGTATATATTAAATTATAATATAGCTGCTAAAAATCTATAAAGTAACAATTCAACTTCGGTGAAGTATTGGCATGTATCCCTTCTATTTTTCGCCAACTTTCGGTGGCAGGAGTTGGAAGACAGATAATCGAACGCGTCTTTTTCCGCGAATATACAATAAACAATGGATATGTAAAACGGATCTATCATTCACGATTTTCACGAAGCGATTCGCGGATTTGAGGTCACGCGGTACGCTTCCGGGGTGTGCTTTCCGCAATTAAGGGAAGCTCTCGAGATGAGACTTTTCGGCGCGCTCCTCTTTCAGAGTTTCAGACGACGCTTTAATTAGAAACGCCCCGCGGCCTTCGTTCGCCGATCGAGAATCGATCGATCCGTCGCGTATCGCGCGGTCGTCGCTGTATAGATGCGCTGTGCAAGGGATGTCTAATCGACCGTGGCACACGACGCGTAATCGCCGCGTGTTTACGCCGCGGATTGAGGAGGCAAGGTCGAAGCCTCGCTCGAACTCGAGTTCGGTCGCGCGTTCCAAGAGCATCATTACCGCAAGCTAGGCGAGATAAACAGCAACCAGCTGATCGCCGTTCTCATAAACCAAACATGCTGATCCCGACCAAATCTCTTTCTCTCTCTTCCTCTTTTAGTCTTTTCGTCCGAGGAATATTTTGGAGTCGAACGATCCGCGGATCACTGTTTCCAGATCCTTCGAAAACTTGCCGAAATCTAATTTCCGAACTATATCAGATGGCCGTATTATTTACTTTCGGCCGATTCGCACAATAATGCTTTAATCGATTAAGATAGGACAGGAGAGGGGCGAGTGGTCTCTGAATAATTCAAATGCAAATAAAGAACAGAGTATCATTATGGTGAGGGAACGAAGTCGAGCGTTTCCTCGCAAATTGTCGAAAGGGTTTTTATCCCTACGTCAACGTAGGATCTCCTCTCTCTCTCTCTCTCTCTCTCTAAGAGAATATTGTCTATCGATAAAATCGCGAGCGCGGAGCAAGCGAACAAATTACGTTGCTGTGCTGCCATCTAGTAACAATACGCCGTATTAGTATGTTAGCAAGTACACTTTATTGTACTTTTTGCACTCAAAATGTATCATAAACCATATGATTGGACGTCATAGAAAAATGGAGTAAAGATTATGTATAAAAAGTAGCACAGCTGAGAACGTCTCTATTGTTATCTTGAAGTACAAATTCAACCTTTAAACGGTTGAAATGCGCGACTTTTCTTTCCTAATTTTTAGCTGCTTCTGAAATCACTATAATTATTCACTCTTGTCGTCCCTGTCTACAATATATTACATGTCATGTAATGCAATCGTATATAATCATGTATTCTCTGATTATACAATATATAATATACATCATTATGATCGGAATCGATTATGCTTCTCGAGGATGGAGAGAAAAAAAAATACTTGCCAAAAGAATGAATTAGAGAATAGAAGTATTCATATATTGTTCGTGTACAATGACGATCAAACTGAACGTGCACTCTCGCCGTTGGATTAATATAAACAATAATAAAACTTTATTTGCCACAATCAGTACTATCTAACCATGATAAGTTATATACACCATCTTCTCGAGTACCTAACACGACGCGTGGTATACAATAAATAATTTTCTTGCCATTTTAAATGCCAACAAGACGTAAAATATAAATTTGACTTACACAGAGAGTAGTTTTATTTTAATTAAATTATAAGTGCATGCAAACTTTTCACGTGTATGTAGAAATATATATATATATTATATATATATATATGTATGTATATGTATATACATATATATAAAATAACTCTAATATCTTAATCTTTATTCATAAACTTATTCTCAAGTATAACTATATTTACCAAAACCATATTTTATTGGTGAATGAAGCCATTAAACAGCATTAAATCGATGCGCCGTAGCGTCGACGAGTAACGTGGCAACGCTAACGCGGAAGTACGCGAATACTTGCGAATGTAACAATCTAGGCCGGTATTCGTAGATCCGTTCTTGTATTTAAGACCGTCTTTATGTAACAAACCAATCAGAGTTGTATTAACATGGTAAGACGTTACTTAAAGACGATCTCGAATGGAAAACGGACTATGAATATCGGTCCCTATTGCGCTCTTGTGGCGAAGCTTTACAATGCATAAGATCCACCATAGAAGTTTCATACATCTATTACTTTCACGCGTATAAACTCTTAGAGACGCACAGTGTTATAGCTCGGTTTTCCGGTACTGTTTCAACAGTTAAAACTTTTACACAAAGAAATGCAATTTCATTTTATCGATCGCGAGCGAGAGATCTTCGGATCGGTGTGTGTATCAGATTTCTCATCATTTAATAATATAATCGTTTGATACGATTGCATGTTATAAATGTGACATAATTATGTGTATACTTAGCGCTTCATTCGGAATTAATATGAGCGCTTATCGGATTATTCGCAAGCGTATTTTACTTTAAAGTGTGTATGTTTCTTTGTGTATGTGTATGTGTGATCCTCTCCCGCAATTCGATACCGTGACTCTTTTCAATCACGAAACTTGCGTGAACGCGAGTGGACTTGAATTCCAGTAGAGCACAGACTTAAAAACTAAAAGAACTTCAAATGCAATGTCAGCTTAATCGCATCACCGTACTCGTGCGGGTACAGATACGTACGGGGCGTATCACCGTGGGGGTGTGCCGTACAGCGGAATACAAGTATAATTCAACAAGAATCTACAATGGAATATGTACGTTTGTTTATACTCGCCACTAATTCAGGCTCAGCGTTTTTTTTTTCGGTAGAAAATCTTTTGTACATATATAAAAACATTAAAAGACACAAGCGTCCGCACGCTGATCGGTGTATGTGAGTTGGAACGACCAAATAAAGTCTTCACGTATAGTGTTAACCATCAGCTATTTTTTTTTTCTTTTCGGAAAGATTGTTATTTTATGTACTTCCAACGCGCGATTAAAAGCCGGCGTTTCGCCTCTTTATCCGATTATCGTTACGAAGTAATAAAATATTCGGCCGAACGTCCAGAAATATATTCATGAGCGACAATTTCAGAGATTTCTGTAACAACAGCGTGTGCGTAGTGTGCTCCCGCAACAGTTCTGCCACCGACGTACGATCATGCGGTCAATCGCTCTTTGACTTCCCTGCGGCCTCGCTGCAATCCGCCTTTTTCTCCGTATCGTCCGACTTCGCCTCGGTCTCCTGCTGGCTACCCTCGTCCTCCTCGTCGGAGTAATTTGTCGGTGCCTCGCCAGGCTTTAGTAACTTTCCGACGTATTCGTATCTCTCTATAATTAAAAGAAAAAAAAAACAACGTATTTTTACATTATACACAACCCCTTTCGCCCTTTTTGGATAAATTTTGTTGCGCGTCTTAATATTTATTTTAAACTTTTCATATTGCAATTCACTAAACCTAAGACGGACGTGTGCGATAAAAAAGCCTTGAACCATGCTCTCATTCATTATTCATGATATTCAAAGCTTCTGTGTATTGAAATAAGATGTGCTCACTACAGGCGAGGAATATCATTAGACAGAAAGTATTTACTTAGCGTCTAAAAAATCTATCCCGTCTGTATCTTATCAATGAGACGTTACGCTGCACTTTTTTTTTTCTAGAACGCCCTACATAGATAAACATCTCGGGAAGAAAATGTTCTCCACTAATGAGTGTTATTAAGATAAGATCGACTTCCGTAATATTGTTAATACTTTTAATCCATTTCTTACGTACATAAATTATGTCAACAATAAATATTAAAATATTAGCGCGACGTCGGGAAGTGGCTTTATCTAATTTCTTCTGGGGTTGGAAGGATTATCAATCGTTCGTTTTGAAACGCGCAGATTTGCTCACCTTTGAATTGCTCTTCCCACTCCTTGATGGAATTCATTTCTGTGGTGTTCAGGTCGCTCAGATCGTCATACTTGTCCGTCGCGGCGTCCACCGCGAACCTCGCGAGTGCTCTACTGGCATCCCGACCACCGAACGCCTCGTAGGGTCCACCTGTAAGCAAAGAGAGGTAAGTCAATATCCGTGTCCGTGTAGAGATTTTCGAGAGACGTTTTGCGCACGTCATTGTCATCCGATTAAAACACAAGCACGTAACTCCGCGACTTGAATCTTTATCTTTGCCCTCGTTAAGAAATCATCGATGATGTAAGATAATATAAAGAGGAAAATGTGCACAAGTGTGCGACATTCCTTCGTATATGCTAAGATCACCACGTGATCTTTTTCATACGATCGCGATCGTTCATTTATCATCTCCTCGCTGAGCTTTATCGCGCCGCTCGGCGGTGCCTTATCGATCACGAAAACGATCTCGGAACTCGCGAGTTTCGCCGATCGTGCATCCGCGCGTCCGTTCTACATTACTCGCGGACGTGAGGCCTTCTCGCCGGGGTACAACGTCACGGAACGTGATAAACCGCTATCGTTAGCCTCGCGGTATCGCGGCGCAATTGGAGACGCACAATTGGTCATGACAATCGCGCGAGACTTTCGCGATTTTATTTTTGCGCGCGCCGCGCATGATATCATCGCGGGCACTCCTTCGGGCCGCAAGCTAATAAAAAAGCGACTAATAAAGTCCGAGAGAAAAAGAGGTGGAGAGAGAGAGAGAGAGAGAAAGAGAGAAAGAGAGAGAGAAAGAAAAACGATAGAGAATGAGATGCGAGGAGGAAGAGAGGGGAGAGGGGACGGAGGGGAAGACGAGAGGAGAGACGGAGAACTAAATCACGACATTCGCGATCGGGGGAAAAAAAAACGCATCGTTCGATCGCCAAGCTTGATTAGAGTTCGTTAGAGATATCGCGCGATGATGAGGGAGAAATTGATCGCGGCAGATGCGGAGAAAGAGAGCCCCCCCGGACGACGCGTCGACGGACTCACCAGGGCCGTAGAACTTGGCGCCTCTGGTGACGTCGTACACGCTGCCGTTGACGGCGACGAGTATCCGGCCGTCCGGGCCCTTGCCGTCGTACTTGGTCAGCTCCTCGATCGCGAAGTCGCGGCGCAGCTTCGGCAGCTTCTTCACCTCCTGCACAGGCTCCTCGGTCCGCGTGCGGCTCTTGACGATCTTGTAGACCAGGATGGCGATCACGCCCACGAGGGCGAGGTTCACCGGGCTCTTGACGATCTCGGCGATGAAGCTCGACAGGAACTGCGACTGCTGCTGTTGCTGCTGTTCCGGGGCCGCGGCGGCCGGCGAGCCGCTTTTCTCGGCCATCTTGACCAGAACCAACCAACCGACTGACTGACCGACCGACCGATCTACCCAGTGGGCGAGGAGTGTCGTCGAGGAAGACGAGAGGTTACGAACGCGCCGGGAGACTAGAGAGAGAGACCGAACCGAAACGCGGCGTGCGCGATTCCGAACTTCTTATACGTGCGTCGTGCGTGCGTCGCGCGCACGAATGGCGCGTATATGCGTGTGGCGCGTGCCTGCCGACGCGTACGACTCGGAGCAGACTTAGAGGTCGGAGGAGCCGAGCGGGAAGGCTCGACTCGGGGAGGGCGGGCGGGGAAAACGGCGACGACGAGATCGTCAGGCTGCACCCGCGAACTGATATCGGCCGACTAGGCGCCGCTCGTCGACGAGGAGTGACGAGTGACGCGACTCGGGCGCGCGCGACGATAATCACGCGATACACCAACGATGCGTACCGGTGCGCGTTACGTAGTATAGAGCCCCCTCCGTCTCCTGCTCCGTTCTCTTCCTTCCCTCCCCTCGCGACCGTGTGTATATGTACATATAACATATACATACGCGCCAGTGGCGCAGATGGACGAGACTCGAACCGCGTTCTATCGTTCTACGTGGCTGCACCGCGGTGATGCGTCGCAGGGCCGTACGCACTGGAGATCCTGGAATAAAAGAGTCTGGCGATATATAATACGAGTTTAAAAGAGACGTAGAGAGTGTTTAATCCCCCCCCCTTTTCTCGCAGGATTTTACTCGTATCGCCTTACGGCCAGACTCTTATCCTAGAGTCTCTAATATCGCATCTAAATCTAATATCGAATCTAAAATCGAATATAAAATAATATCGTATAAATCTTAAAAGCGAGAAGGTGCAGAGGGAAGATTATTTTCCGCACGAAAAAGTATGACGCAGCCCGTGCGCGGCGATTTTAATCCTCTAATTATTTTTAGAAGTCAATAAATTAATTAGTTTATAAATTAGTCAATTTTACTTATTTAACATTTTACTAGTTTATCATTATTATAATTTCTAATTAATTCCTTCTCTCTGACTCTCGATTTCTAATTTCTATTTCTCTCGAGACAATTTTTGATTCTGATTAACTGGAAATCGCGAGCGATTCCTGGCTTGATCGATTCGCGCTGCGCGCATTAATAATAACGCTGGCAATGATAAGGATATGTATCCAGGCAAAAAATTGGGACTTTGCATCCTCGCGTGTTCGTTGACGTAACACGCCGGTGTCATTGTACACGTAGGTCGCGTGAACCGTCGTGGCATAAAATTCTCACCGGCAATTAACGACGAACTTTTTCGGCTCCGTAATTGATATTCAGCCTTATCTGACAACGTTTTTTGTCACCGTATTCGTTCATCTATTCGACATTTCGCTATTCGATCTATTCAAATTAAGTTCAAAGGAATTCGGGGCAGGATATACCGATCGATCATATATCATTTTTTCCCTAAGACAGAAAGACGTGAAAAGTGAAAATCTCTCTCATTGGAATTAATGGAGAAATTTTTCACTTTTCACGAAGTTTTCGCGCGCCTTAGGGAATAAAGAGTTACATATTATACTTGATAATATATATACATTATCAAGTACTCAGAGATCATTATCAAGAGACGCGTCTCACGCGCAGCGAGAAGTCGCGTAGAACCGCGGCGAGATACCAATAGTACGAGGTAGTATATCTGTATATCTCTGTAGTTGTACTCATTTATTTTTCTGCGAAGTTAGAATGTACCGTTTCTCGCTTCCTCTCTCTCTCTCTCTCTCTCTCTGTTGGGCGAGAAACAGTTATGTCGCGAGAGGAGAACGAGATTACACGAGCTAGCCACGACCGGGAGGATTACCGTCCTCACCGTGAAATTTGCACTTCTAGAATTTCGTAATAGAAACTGGCCAGGAGGATCGGCGCTATCATACTCCCGCGGGCTCGTTATCGCGCTATCGCGGCCCTCGTCGCAGGGTCTCGGTCGCGTATCGCCGGAGACGCCTATACATGTACTCGGTGATTTATAAGAAAAAGAAAACGTATATAATTACGCTCGTCGATTCTTCAGAGTCATGCTACGTAAAGTCACGTGTTTCAGATATAGATATATATGCACTGTATGCATGTATTGTATATATATGTGCGCGCCGTCGCGATTAGGTTGGCCCCGCAATTATGACGGTCACGGGACCGAATGTAATTATGATTATGGCAGGATCCTCGTTACTTTTACTATTTTGTTTTTCCAACTTTACGTAACGCGGAGCAACTCGCGCGACGCAACTTTATCGTAAAAACTGCATGCCTAGATTTTCTGTAAAACGTGTACGATCGCTGACGTTGCAATTATATTGTTCGAAATATATGTCTACTTCTACGTATGCGGTTATTAATTTTTACGGTTCCAATCTTTTTCTAGTTCTAATCCTTGGAGCTAGAAAAAGTTAGAAAAAATAAGCTTTTTCTTAAAAAACCAAGATTAGAGTTAATTTACATTGACAAAGGTGGACGTGAAGAAGTTTATTTTTTTATTACTGTACTGAATTTCTCTCTTTTTTGCTTCCGCTAAATTTTCAACATCATTCATTCAAACAATCTATTTCAAGTACAGAGTGTACATGTAATAGGTTATGTTTTTAATTTTTTCAACTATGATTCAGCTATAAAAACATAGTTATTATAAAAATATATAATTCAGTTATAATGAACAGAACTGGGTTTGTTCTTTACAGCCGAATTCCTTCCTTCGATTGTATACTATTCTTGCTTCAAGTAAAAAGCAGCCAAAGAACAGACCTACTATTTTGTTATGCAGATTTGTTGAATATACCACGCATTCAAACCGCAGTCATTTTATTTATGGCAATTGTCTACATTAAAACGCAGCTCGCGTAGCAAATGACACTGAGTCTTTGATATATATATAATATATATTTTGTATATATAATCTACTTGTACTCGCGGATAAATTGTACTTACATGGACGGCACTGTTGTAACGAGAATACTGACGTTCTGTCACTTCCAAGTCAATCAGAATATTCTATATTTACTATCGCTATTGTTTGTAGATAAAGGCACTCTGCGCTACCTCCTAATTACATCGTGTTTGCCCGAGATTTATGCGATAGTAACCAAGACACCTGTCTGATTCGTGCGACAAGATAAATCTATATATAAACTTTATCTCCTTATTACATCCCTAGTTAGTGTGAACCAAGCTACAGCTGCCGCTCGCCTACATCGACGAATGTACCCTTAAATACGTGTAAGAAGTATTTGTACACGTTTAAACTCCCATAAAATCTTTCACGCGTTTAAGCCTTTATAATCATCTTCTCCTCCTGATAGTCGAGATATGGACGGATATCGGTGACGGACGACACGGCCTCGGAATTAACCCTCTCTGAACACATCGGACAAGACTCCTCGGATTCCACGATTCTAATAACAAATTATGTAACAAATTACATTATAACAAATAATCTGAAATAGTATTTACATTCTTTTCTATTGACATTTACCTTAGAAATTCACTTTTGATGGCTGGAAAATCGCACTGGGGGCACACCGTAAAATCGTCCTCCACGATGTGTCGTCCCTGCAGACAATAACGATAGAAATTTCTTTAGAAACGATCGGCGCTATCTTTTTTTTTTTCGTTAGCAAGTGATAATTAAAATTGAGGGTCTCACCGTTGCGATGCAAAAAGGTATGGTATTTTTACACTTATCACAGGTCACTTCAGTCTCGGGGACTCGGCTCTTGCAGTACGGGCACGGGGTGAGAGGCTCATCCTCGTTCTCGATGTCCTTCGCTCTCGGCGGTTTCCTAACGATCGCCTCGATCTTCTTGCTGTACTTCGCGTCGACCTGTCCCCGGTACTCGGGGCGCATCAACATCGCGGCGAAATTGAAGGCCGCATTCTTCAAGCCCGCCCTATGGCATTCTATTACGGTCGAAGTTAATATCGGTACGATATCTGAAATATATAACGTATCTCCATTGTATTATGAGCCGAGTATTAATTCATTTGCGTTAATTGGAGCCGCGCGGAGCGGCTTTTGTCGTTCTGGTGATACTAACGTGAGGGAAATTTCGATATGTTGTTGGCCACCCTTATGAGCATCCGGGCACCTCGTAAATGATCGCTTCTTTTCACGTGTAATCTCACCAGAATGTAGGAATGCAGGAGTCTCAAATTGGTCTGCATCTCCAAGGGTATGGTGATTTTGTTTCTCTTCAGTTCCTGGTACATGCCGAACAGGACGTCGTGAGCGTTTCTGTAGTTTCCTGAAGTAGAAGAAAAAATCAGCCATCGCTGTAGCGTTATGCGTTTTCGCTATCAGCATAAATACGTACCATTAACTTGCTCCTCGTTTGCAATTATAATCGCCGTCTTAGCCGCTTCTTTGAATTGCTTTCTAGCCATGTATAATCGGAACAGATATTTCGGATCCTAAAAGAGGATACACACATATTATAGAATCTTTCTTTTTAACTAATAAATACATAAATGTATATAGAAATAGATAAATATAAAAACCTTCGGTAATCCGTCGCTGCCTAACAAGAAATCTATCAATTGATTCGCTAATTTGTCGTCCTTGGAAGATGCGATAGCATCTATGGCGTAGGTAATCGCTCTGTCATCGTCCGGAACCAATTGCGCAGCTTTTAGTAAATGTCGCAGAGCCTAAAAAAAGAAACCCGTCAAAACGTCGATACTACTTACATAAATAAATCTTGAGATCGTAAAAATATTGCAAATTTACCTTCTGATATTCTTTAGAGTGGAAATAGTATTTTCCAGCTAAAAGATTATTTTTCTGAGACTCAAAATGCATCGCGAGGCTTCTGAAATCTTCTCTCCGAATGTTCGTGTCATCGATCGTATTCACCAAGATTTCTCCGTACAATTCCATTTTGCCGTGCTGATTGGCCAATTGAAAGGCTTCGTCGTGACAATTTGACAGAATGAGGAATTTGATAGCTGAATTGTAGTCGTTCATTTTTTGGAAATATTTTGCAACCATCTTTGCACCTTCTATGCTTTTAGTTTGTTGAACAACTTCAACACTACGAGCTGTGGAAATAAAATAATGCAATCAATCATGTTAATTAAACATTAATAATATATTTTATTACAGGGCAGCAAAATGCAATGTAAAAATGTTTACCAGGATTATTTAAATGTTCCAAGTTAATTCTGATTATGTTATCGTAATCCTTGGCGGTCTCATACGCTTTGGCAGCTTCTTCATATTTGCCCTCAGACTCTTTGGCTTTTGCATACTGTATGTTAATTTTCGCCGACGATATTTGCGGTAAGAGCTGTCCCACTTTGTGCCAATTTTTCAGCTTTATATACGCAGAGGCAGCCTTGTCGAAGTACTCGGCCTTTTCGTACAATTGCGCAGCTTCGCTGAATTGCTAAAGATACACAAATATTTACATGTAATATAAAAATACATTTAAATCTCCGAGATTTAATAGAGACGAATGTACCTTCATTGATTCTAAAATCTCCGCGCATTCTTTCCGCAGTAGTCTCGAGCTCTCGTTATCCATGGCTATCCCGACGCCTTTTCTGCTATCACCGCATCTTATGGACATTCTCGCTATTCCCGCTAAACATTGAGTTCGATGGTGAGGATTCTGCGCGGCCAAAGTGGACGTGTTGTAGTCGACTAGACCGCGTTCGTAATTCGTTAGAGCTTTTGGATAGTTTCCTCTGCACAAAGAGATATAGTCACTTAATAATTATTTATAATATACGATAGAAGGCTGTTTTGTGAAATATTTTGTTGAAGATAAGCAACTAGGTAATAATAATTTATAATTATTACGTACTATCATCACACATAATTTGATTTTATTTTTAATGAAGCATTTAATAGTATTAATGAAAAAAAATCTTACGTGAACTCCAATTGTTGGGCGTATTCTCTGGCGATAAAGGGGATCTCGTCGGGTTTCAATTTTTGCGCCAAACTCAACGCTTGCTCCCATTGCATTAAGTCTCTCCTCAGATACAAGGCCTGCACAGGCTCGGAAGATTGCAGAAAATACTTTTCGGCTTCGTTATAATTCCCTAGTAGTATACATGCGTGGCCGCACAACAAAGCCAATTCATCTATATTCTCCATAGTTTGCAACGTCCACACCATTGCTGCATCTTCCATTTGCCGATACACGCGAATAGCTGTGCGTACGATAAATTTAACATATATATTTTAATGTAACATAAAATTTTAATGTAATATAAAATTAATGAAACATCACGCTTACCAAATTCGACATTTAAATTTGCAATGGCGCTTTGTCCCAATTTCAGCCACGCATCTCTATCGTTCAATTTTTCGCAACTACCCCACGCTTGCTGAAACCTGAATAAAATAATCCGAAACGTTCTTTTAAATATTTACACGTTTCGTACATGATAGACGTTTCTTTATTTGCAAATTGAATTATGTAAATCTTACCGTCTGCATAAAATCTGATTATCAAGAATCTCATTCATTTTTTTCGTTTCCACGATGTTCCCCACTTCTTCGTGGGACGTCAATGTTAATTGTATTAATTTACTACCCATTGTACTCAGCGTCACTTCGCCCGAGTACATTAGTAAAGGCACTGAGTCCGATGGCAATTTGGTCTTACTTATTTTTATCACTTTGGTACCTGTTCGCAGTAACGAATATGTAAATATGCAATGGGATTCGATGGTGATAATAGCGTAACGCTCTCGTTCAGATCTACTTGCCTTCAACGAAGTATTTTACAAGAATGTACGTTACAATAACGCTTTTGTTGTACACCGCGAATATAGCACGTTCGAATATGTTCTGATCCCAGAGAAGACCGTCAATGTTATCGGGACAATCAGGCACGGCAATGGCCGTTTCGTTTATCGGATCAAACACATAAACGTCCGACTTATTGTCGACGAAGCACAATTGTACTCCATTCGCATCCAGGTATAGCTCCTTTATTCCATTGTTATGCGTAAATTCGGTACACTGATAAAACGTTTCCAGGCAAAAATATGTAACGTGACCCATCTAAAAATTTAAAACGGACGCATTAAGTCTTCTAACTTAAAAAAAGTCTTCTCCAATATCGTTCGAAATTATCTCAGGATGACGTTGACTTACGTCATTACCGTAAACCAGGAAATCCGAGCAAAGAGCGTGACACGTTATTCTACTGTGGGAAGAATTTGAATCGGGGAACATCTTCGTATCCTTCCCGCTGTTTATTAGAGCCTCGTCGGATTTGATCTGCGCACGAAGGTTGGAATTAACGAGTCTTAGTCCTAGCTATCCGGGCTATTCTCGCTATTAATTCGAAACTCGTAATTACCGAATGCAACTGCAGCTTCCCATCGAATAGCGCCGATACGTACGTCTCGTTCAAGCGTATGCTATCTATCGTGGCCAAATAATCCCTCTCGAAATGTATATTGTCATAATGGCTTGTAGACAAATCCCAGAAGAGCGCTCTGTTGTTTAATCCTACCGCTAAGTGTGCTGGTCCCACCGCCAAGATCGCCGGTTCTATTATAGTGTTGATTATCTGCGGGCTCGGTTTGTCCTGAAAATATGAGCCCTGATGAAACGAAATCCACTTTTATTGCCTTGCGTCGACGGAAGTACCTTGTCTAACGTATAAAGATGCACAGCCACTTCCATCAGGCTCGTCAACAGCGCTATTCTGTTGCCGCAGACGCTGGTTAACTTCGGGATCTCTATCAAATAAATCAAGACATTGCCGACGTAAGTCACGACTGCCAGCATCGTGCCGTCCGTCGACCACTCGATACTGCTGATTCCGTTCTCGCTGGTCACCGTGATCAATGTCTCGGTCTCCTCGAGATTCTGCAAACTGTGCACCTTCAGCGTATTGTCGCCGCAGGTGGCCACCTTGCCGACCGCTTGGCTCAGCGCGATGTCCGTCAGAGAATCCCTGTGGTTCTTGATTTGAAATAATTCTTGACCGACCTCCTTTATGTGCGTCGATATCGCTATAAAGAAACCAGCCTCGAATCCCACCAGTATGTAACCATCGCCATACCTGAGAGAGTAGAAATGCATAATATTAGTACAATAAATCAGCCGTTAAAGTTATTTGTTTTACCACTAGCAAACAATTACCACTTATAAGTTACAATCAATCCGTAGCGTTTCTGAAAGGCCAACTCGATAGGATTCTCTGGGTCCAGAATGTTGTACAGGAACAGCGTCGTTTTGCTGACGACAAGGGACACCTAAATTTTTGCACTTATAAAAATAACAGCTTTACGTAGACATTTTACAGGATGCTTCTTTAATTAAGCAAGCGTAAAATCGTGTACCGTGTTTTCGCCGCCTATCCTGTGGTCCATTTTCATCTCGCTAAATTGTATGTCGGATGGATCGCCTTGAAGACTTATCTCGCGACGGGTGTCCCCTTCGCTCGTGCTGATAGTCAAAACCTTGTCATCGCTCGCCAGGGCGAGGAGACCGTCCGCCGACCACGCGCCGCACAAGATGCGCTTTCTGTGCTTTCCCAAAATAGGTATCCGCCTGTGCAACAGAAGAACAATTAAGTGAGTGTAAATTTGATTTTACAATGTCCTAAGCATTTCGCGATTTGTTTCGTCGACGGCTGATATCGTACTTGGCATTTATGTGATCGTAAAGCACCAGATTGCCCTTCTGCGTTCCTACCGCCAGCAGACAGCTCTTCTTCGCCCACATCATGCAGGTGAGGCCGTCCCTCACGCCCGCGTCTATCTGGGACTTCTTCCCGGTCGTGGCGTCCCACAGAATGATCGTCGACGAGTTCTGCGATATTATCGCCAGCAGATCCCCGTCCGAGTCCCAGCCGAAGCCGCTGCACAGTCCGGGGATCGGTATCCGCTCCTGTATGTCACCCTGCCTGTCGAAAACGGCGACGGTGGAGTCGCAGCCTGTCGTGGCCAGATGCGTGCTGTTGCCGGGACGCCAAGAGATGTACATGTTCCCGCTGCCATGGGGCTGGTCCAGCCGATAAAGGACCTGTCGTTAAACGCGTAAAGTTAAATCAAAATTAACTTCCTCGCGCAAGAACATTCGTCGCGTGCAAGTGGAGGTTAACTAGCGTGAAATCCGCTCAGCGGTAGATGAAACGAGACGGACGGAGATACAGACTTGACTTGATTAAAGTAGAATATATTTCTCCCCCTTTGTATCGTTAATATTGACGTTTTTATTAAACAATCTTCTGTGTAAAGTACGAGCTGCCGATGCTACATAACCTACCTTCTCCGACGACATCGTAACGCGGAGAACTCGTCCCTCACGGAGAAATTAGTCGATCCGCGCATTTAAATGACATGTCTATACGGCATTACAATGTGCATAGCTTAAATATTGATTTATTAAGCGGCGTCGCTTTCGCGTGCCGACATATCTCGTATGTCGGCCATATTGTTTACCTCTGTCGTGTCGCTTTCGCGATCGATTTGCATTCACGGACGAGGGGAAAACAGCTAGATAGCATAACTCGATAGACAACTGGAGATAACGAGATCATCGACGGTTGGTAGAGGAAAAGTTTATCAGAGTTCTCTAATTATCTTTTTTATCAGTTTTTAATCTCGTCGGTGATTTCGATAATTTCTTTTTTTTTTTAGCTGATATAAAGAACAATTCAAACTCATCCTCGTTAATTAAATTATATCAGCTAATTAATAATAATAATTATATCACAACTGAAATAATAATAATTATATCACAACTGAAATAATAATAATTATATCGCACTGAATAATAATAAATTTCAATAATTAATAATACAATAAGAATGTGTAGCTATTTCAATAATTAAATTTCTTTGGACACTAATATATATTTGTCAAATTATTATAGCTCCGAAACAATATATTATAATTTTTGTTAAGATTCTGCTTGAGCGTCCTAATTGCTGCTGATCTCTTCGGACACAACGCGCATTATTCAACTGTAGAAGGGAAACGATAGCGAGACATTGAATGTAAAAGAAAAGGCGTGAACGTACAATTTTGTTAGAAAAATGTATATTTTGTAGAAAGGGTCCTTTTACTTAAATATGAATTCATTTTGCGATTAATCGCAGCAATCTGCTATCGCGTCCGTCAATATCTCGGCATTCAAAGGAATCTCGCATTGTTCACGTGGAAAGATAAATATTAATCACACAACTGACAACGTTATATACCAAAAACATGTTTCGCAGTATCAATCGTCATAACTGTATATATACAAAGAGTAACTATGTATTAACTATATCTTATATTACATGCATACCAACAGTTTTTAAGTAAAAAAAAGTATCAATAGTATAGTCTTATCGAACGAAAAAACCCTTGTAATTACACGTTATATTGGATTCACCCAAAAGCTTCGCTCTAAAGACGAATGCTATATATCGTCTTTAGGACGTGGCCTTTGGTTTCAGTTCCTCGTAACACGATCTCAGGAAGATCTGGTTTTTCTTCGCCGGATTGTAGTACTCGTGACCCTGAAACGTTTATAAGTCAATAATATTACATATACATGATTAACAATTATCGTGCTTCGAAACGACAGCGGTACCTTGGACCAATCGTAAGAAACGGCGTACGCGAATATCTGGCCGTTGTGATTGAAGCAGCAACGGGTGATGGGCTGCTCCATTATCTCGGAGGATTTCAACTTCGTACGTGCGTCCTTGTCCCAAAATCCGAAAGTACCGTCGCCGCCTACGGTCGCCACGGTGCCGTGTACCGGGTGGAATGCTATGTCGTTTACCTGTCCGCGAATCGATAGATTATCGCGTTTGTCTAAGAAGACAAAGAACGACGTAACACCATCCTAATTTACAGCAATTTTGGCTGGGATGCACCGGTACCCATTTGCACCAGTTCTACACTGTGTACTGGTGCAGACCAGCCGAAATCACTATTAATTTCACTATTAATTTCGAAAACCATGGTTGCTCCCTTCTAAGGAGTATTGTGCCGGATATGTATTAGTGTTCTACCGGAAGGTCATCAATTTTGATCACGCTTGAGCCGAAGACAGATCATCAAAATTGACTCTTCTGCCAGAGATTTTTTTCATTGACCCCAAGAAAAATCATCGTGTTTTCCCAAAATGGTCATCAAAATTTAAATTTAAGTTTAATTTAAAGGCGCTCGCCCGGAGATTTCTTTTCGCGTGCCGGAGAGCCGGAGTCTCATCCGGGCGAAAACCGGAGAGGTGGCAACCGTGATTGAAAACAGGAAGTCTACAAACCGCGTAGATGTCTTGATATCCATTAGGTGTGCCGTTGGTCCGGTGGCACTTGAACGTGAAGTTCTCCTTTGAGCTGAGATTTAGATGATGAATCGCAACACGTCCCTCCGTGCTTCCAATCGCAAAACCGGTCGGCGCCTTCTTCTTGTCCCTGAAGATCGCCACGCAGCGGTACTGATACTTCAAACTCAGCTCGACGGGTTTGTACTCGCGCGGGCTGTCCTGCAGTTGATAAACTATTAAGCCGCGTCCGGCTGTTCCCACAACTGCCATGGGGTAGTCCTGCAATATCGTTAATATTAATAATACTGCATGTCATGTGTAGCATGTTTTTTTTTATGGATATATGTGCACTTACAACATCCGCGCAATAGCATCTTTCAGGCAGAGGGATGGTCATTGCAGGTTTAGGACTGCGTAAATCCCAAAACTGAAAATTGTGATAGAAAAGTTAAGAGCTGTATTAAAAAATATTTTAATAATAACAATGAAGAAAAGTCATCTAAGAAAATTGACGAGCTAACAAGCAAAGAATTTATAAAATATAACATTATCTAGTCCCGAAACACAACAGATGTACGTAGTAAGTCTTAAGCCGTAAGAAATTGATCAATCATAATCGATTAGTCTCTTCACATTCAACTGCGATTGGTCCATTTCTTATGGCTTTCTTAAGACTTACAACATCTATTGTGTTTCAGAACTTAAAATAATACTGAAAATTAAATATTAACCTTTAGCGTCTTATCCCAGGAACCAGTCATTAGACAAGAATACGTGGACGCCTTTATCCAGTGACACGTTCTAATAGGCGCGTCATGAGCCGCTACCTGTACGCTCTGATTCGTAGCCAGGTCCCAACACTTTGCCGTCTTGTCGCAACCCGCCATGAATACTTTGGTTCCATCCTAACAATTATTACGTAGCCATTATTATAAGTGCATAATTGGTCTGTTTTCTATACCTGAATTAGTGTACACTCTTTGCACTTAAAGTGAAATATGTACAGTAGTGGACAGAATTGTTGCAAAATTTTTTTTTATTTGGATTCAAAACGCACTAACACTATTTTGCAAATGTGAACCACGATTGGTGTACTGTCTCTAGACTAAAGATTGTACTAAGAGTGCGTTCCATTTAACGCTCACAACGCTCTTGAAATCATTTCGTCTTCGTTGTTTATCAAACATTAAACAAGGACAAGTAATGTTCGCGAGCGTTGCGAGCGTTAAATGGAACACAGCCTAAGTACACCAATCGTGGTTTGCATTTGCAAAATAGTATGCACTGAAACCAAATTAAAAAAAAGTGTATAGGGTAACTGTCCCTTAGTGTGCCCTGAACCTATTAGTGTGCTTTTATATTTAAATAAGTCATAAAAATAAATTGGTACAAATATATAGTCAAAGTTATTTTTTTTTATTAAGTTAAAGTATTAACTTTATAGAAAAAAAATACTGTCTAAAAAAATATTGTCTATTTATTTGTACCAGTTTATTTTTATAACTTATTTAAATATAAAAGCACACTAATAGGTTCAGGACATACTAATAGGGACAGTTACCATATATATATATATATATATATATATGTTTGATATCTAGCAAAAGTGAGAAAGAAAATTCTAGAACAGTCCAGTACGGGAATAGAAAACAGACTTAATATTTAACGCTGTTAAGCAACTGCTTTTGTCGTAAATAATTGCATAATTATCGGAGGGGCTTACATCGCTCCAGCAAACGTCCAGGACCGGCGCTGCCATACTCTGCATGGATTTCGGTACCGTTTTACCGGTCTGCTCTACCTCCCAGCAGCGAACGTTGCAGTCCCAGGAGCCGGCCACGAGGAAATTTTGCGGTATGGACGCCGGGCTGAACGCCAGACTGGAGACCGAGTCGTCCGGCGGCGAGATAACCTCGAAGTCTTGCATAGGATTCGACGTATTCGACGTCGCCGTCCTCAACGAGTTGCTCTGATTGAACATTTTCTCTCCTGATAGGTTAGACTGATCGGAGCACTTGGGTCTGCTATCTCTGTGACGGGACAGACACGTTTAACTCTCCGTGACTCCCATTACTCCTCCTCGTGCGAAACGTATGCGACTGTTTACTTACTTGCGATTATTTACGTCATCCAGACGAGAACGGGCATTCTACATTATCCACGCCAGGCAGGAGTTAAGCTCAATTAAGTCTGAATTCGAACGAGAAGCTGAAAATATGGAGTAAACGTTCCAGCCGGAGCCCGATTTACGGATTTAACCAAAACAAAAAGCCGACTTGTCTCGAATAATCTCGAATCTCGATCGCACTTGGCTTCGCGCATGCGCGGCAAGAAATACAGGATACTGACATGGGGAACTATTTCGGAATGCATACGACATTTATGCGATTTTACTTGTCTGTACGATGAAAATTTTCAAATGATAATTAATATGACTTATTGAACAGAAAAATCCTTTTATTGCTAGAATTTCGAGTTAAAATTTTTCTTAATCTATGGCTAATCATATTTAAAAGAACTTATTACATTATTTTGCGTTGATATTATGTAAATAATTTATTTATATAAAAATAAATAATATAAATATTACATTACATACTAGCCTGGCTAATTGATAATGATTACATATTTTGCTTTTAAATTTGAATGATAATACACAATATTTTAAACCACAAGGCAGACCGCACAAGTATTTAATTATTAGCCAATTTTTAAATCATATAATAGTGAACAATTTAAAACTTTTTTTAAAAATAAATTGTTAAAATTTTCCTACTTTGCATAAAATCCGTTTGCTAGAAAACGGCGTTACAAAAATGAAAGAATCTTTTCAATTTGTACAATATAAAGAATAAATTTATTTGCATATTACATTAGGTCTTAAAACCCTGAGCGGTACCAGATCCATAAGTGCGATCCCATTCGATGTAAATGTTCAAATCCGACTGAGACACGCTGGGTCGCACGTTGATCAGCGCCTGCTCGAAGTCACGATTCGTTATGTGCCTCACTTCTTCCATCCTTATATTTTCGAGTTGACTGAAAGAGATACTCCGGATCGGCTCCATGCTCGCTTCCTTGCAGAGATTCGTCATGTCGGCGCCGGAATATCCGGCCGTCTTGTCCGCGATCGTCGCGATATCCTCCTCGATAAGATGGTGATCCACAGATTTCAATAAATTAACTATTATCTGCTTGCGCGCCTCGAGCTCCGGCAGAGGAACGTACAGTCTCTTGACGAGACGCCTCCTCGCCGCCTCGTCCAGCTCTTGCGGCCGATTGGTCGCACCGACGATCAGAATGCGATCGTCCTCGGACGTCGCCGCGCCGTCCAGCTGCACCAGAAACTCCGTCTTCAGCCGCCTGGAGGACTCGTGCTCCGTCTCCGAGCGCTGCGTCAGCAGCGAGTCGATCTCGTCGATGAAGATTACGGACGGCTGATAGACCTTGGCCACCGCGAACAGCGCGCGCACCATCTTCTCGCAGTCGCCGATCCACTTGGAGGTCAGGGAGCTCGCTGAAATGGAGAAGAACGTGGACTTGCTCTGCGAAGCTATGCACTTGCCGATGAGGGTCTTTCCCGTGCCGGGCGGGCCGAACAGCAAGATCCCCTTGGGCGGACGGCGGAGACCCGTGAAGATGTCCGGCCGCAACATGGGGAACACCACCACCTCCTTGACGATCTTCTTGATGCCGTCGAGCCCAGCGATGTCGTCCCACGTTATCGTTTTACCCGAATCCATGATCTCGTTTTTTATCATCTCGATCATGTTCGGGTCGATGTTCTTCAACCTCTCGTCCTCCACTTCCTCGCTCGCTTTTCCTTGCGACGTGTTGTAACTTTGCGCCGACTCGTCCTTATCGCGTTTGAACGGACAGACGAATTGAGAATTCGCCGCTGTACGACCGCCCAAAGTCTTCTTCGGCGCCGACTTGTTCCTCTTCATCTCCTGGATGTACAATTCGTCGCGGGCGCTCCTAAAGGCCTCGAGAGGGACCTTTTGCGTTTTAGTGTCTTCGCTGCTGGACTGTGGAGGAGCAGCTGGCTTTAATTGCAGTGAATTTATCGGTCTGTACGAGTTCCTACCATTCATATCGTTATTGCTTAATTTAGGAGGCACTTTTTGCACAAATCTGTCCAAATTCTGATAGGAAGATTGACTATTCGTTTGTACCTTGGGTACAGTCTGCTTGGTGTAACTTACATGCTTACTAAAGCTATCATTTCTGGGAATATTCGCGAAATACGTAGATACATTTTGTTCACTGTTATTGGGCTTCAATGAAAGCTCTTGACTCGAATTTGGACTAGAAGATGCTTGTAACTGCGAAGAGACTTTTCTATTTCTTACTCTCATATCCTTCTTCTTAACGCTATTCATTATTTTTTCTATATCTCTATCATTGTAAGATCTCTGTTTGCAGGGTAAAGTATTGAGCTTCTGACAAGTCAGAGGTCTTATAAAATTCAACGTGGCATCCTCATCCTCTAACTTCGACTTCCACTTCAACGGATCATTTTTCACATCTGACAGTTGAGATTTAATCTGTTTCCAGTAATTGTTTACTCCGTTCTTGTCTTTTATTAGTGCATGATAGTCTTCAAAACCCCTTTGAAGCAACACAGCCGCCGTATCTTCCGAATTACTGCGCAATAAGTTATAAGTAATTAAAAATTAATGTTATAAATCTAACATGACAGAAAACTAGGCATGCATATATATATATATATATGTATGTGTATTTTACTCACAATAACCTCGTTGTCATATGCTTCACGATAAGAGACCTGCGTTCGATGTCTGCAACGTCGAAGCAGTCTTTATTCTTCTTTGAAAATTTCAGAGTATGATAAGCAATCAAAATGTTATTCTTATCGTCCTTTGAATTTAGCGTAACACGCTGTACATTTGCACCGGCAAAATCTGTATCCCTATTCATGTCGAGACCCTCTGACACGTCGAGATGTAATAACTTATATTCACGTCGCGATACTACCGCGTCGCTTGATTTATCTAATAGCTTTCGACTTTCGAGGATTATCGTGACTCAAACATTATCACGTCTTAGCAGATTCATTTGGCGCGCAATACCTTTACATGTGACAATAACAACTTTAACCTTTAACATCTGTTACGGCATGAAATGCGTGTTTAGAGAATGCACACTTCAAAACGTACTTCAGACGTGATCATACGATTCATGTCACTGTTGTGATTGGCTGCGAAGTAGAGGCGTCCAAGAAAAATTTATAAGAATTACGGCCGATCTCCGATTAGCTTTATTAGGTTAAGACTTCTCTTTTCGTCTTTCTAAAAGTCTAATTAAAGTAAAAATGAATACTATGAATGTATGTTTTTTCGATTTGTTATCCGTGTATTATAAAAAATCAAAAAAATTGACTCCTGGAACGATTTGTCTTATTTTATATAAATTAATTATCAAAATTGAAAGTTGCGATCCGAACAAGGTTAGGTTACAGCCGCATTATCCTTTTACGCAATGCAAAACGTGACGCTCCCCATGCTCAATGTGAAATGTCGCGCGCGAGCAGCTTACGTGCCATTTATATAGTCCCGTACCGCACCACTCGCGCTCCAATGAACGCGGAGCACTGCCGCGCCCGCGGTGCTTGCGGCGTCCGAGCATTTCAATTGAATAGGCTTTAGCTTTCGCGTGAGATATATAAGGCAAACGCTACGCTCCCGAAACTTGGGGGAGACAGACAGAGGGGGATGCTTCGAGGTTGCTTCTGACGAGCGGACGGCTTTCGAGGCTTCCTGCTGTTGAGTGGTTTCGCTTGAAGTGGATTGTGACGACCTATTTGCGTGACTGGTGGTTTTGCGCTTGCCTTGTTAGCGGTCGCCTCTCGCGCTCGTGAAGCGCGGTGGCGACTACGGATGTTTCAGCTCCTGGACATCCCTCCACCTCGGAGGGTACATCTTATGAGACTCCACCCGGACTCGGCCTAAAACGCCATGCTGACGACCGCGATTCTGCGGGACCCTTAAATCCGCCTGACAAGTTTCTCCGTTTGGAGAAACCTCATTTCAAGGACACACAAGGTAGTATCAATTTATCCAACCGTTTCGAATGTCTCATGGACCTCATCGAGCCGGACGATGAGGAGAATGGCGAAATCAGAACCCA
>NW_012026800.1:2952334-2980799 GCF_000956235.1 Wasmannia auropunctata
CCCGAAACTTCTATTTACTTTTATTTTGGGACATGAGACGGTGCGCGACGTGTCCGTTTTGGGCGTTTTGAATTTTCTCGAAAGTAGAAACAAGACAGGATAATTACGGCTATCGAAAAAATTGTATAAAAAATATATGTGATCGTAAAAAGATCTATAAATAATGACTATCGACTTGTAAAATTTGGTAAACCTATGAGAATGTTCAATTCGTAATCTTGTTGCATCTTTTTACGATCACGTATTTTTCATACATATTCATATATGCATATCAAAAAAATTTACTCCTAGAACGATTTGTCTTACTTTATTTAAATCAAAATTGAAAGTTGCGATCCTAAATTAGGTTAGGTTACAGCTGCATTATCCTCTTGAGCAACATGAGACGCGCCGCGATGTGACGCTCCCCCTACTCAATGTAAAATGCCGCGCGGCGCGCGGAGCTGCTTGCGTGCCGTTTATATACTCCCGTGCCCCAGCGGCGCTTCGCGCTTATTGGTTGGAGCGCGAGTGGTGAGGCACGGGAGTATATAAACGGCACGCAGGCCGCTCGCGCGTGGCATTTCACGTTGAGTAGGGGGAGCGTCACGTCGTGTCGCGTTTTTGTGTCGCTACTGTCGCTAGCGCGCGGTATTTCACGTTCAGCGGGGGGAGCGTTACGTTCTCGTGTTGCGTAAAAGGATAATGCAGATGTAATCTAACCTAATTTCGGATCGCAACTTTCAAATTTTGATTTATATAGGGTAAGACAAATTGTTCCAAGAGTCAATTTTTTTTTTATGCTCTATGACTAATTTATATTATCTCGAAATTGATTAAAATATTTAAATTACGTATGATCTAAATAACTGATAATAGCAAGAAGTTACAATTTGTTATGAAATAAATACATTGAACATTTTAATAATTGCTTTATATTATTGAATAACATTATGTATTATTATTTATTATAAGATTAAACGCGCAAATAATGTAAATTTCGCACAGCGTTAAAAAGTTCGGAAATACAACAAATTAACGAGAAACAATTAAAAACGGAGGATGAGATAATTAAAATACGAGTTTTTTTATGTTAATTTATATTCCTTTATATAAAAAGGAAAAAAGAAGCAGAAGCTCTCGTCAGCTCGTGTTCATTTATTCTTCATTTTATGATTAAATTAGGTTAATTTGATTTTACTTTGTGGAGCTTAATAGGATGCATGCTTTTGGTAAATGTATTCATTGTTATTATGTAACATAAAAGAGCTTATTTAAATTATGAGAGCATATTCGAGAAATAAAAATATCTAGCAAGAGAGAGAGAGAGAGAGAGCTCTGCTCCTATTCCCTTTTTATATAAAGGATTATAAATTAACATAAAAAAAGCTCCTATTTTAATTATCTCACCCTCCGCTTTTAATTATTTCTCGTTAATTTGTTGCATTTCCGAACTTTTTAATGCTGTGCGAAATTTACATTATTTGCGCGTCTAATCTTGTAATAATAATAATAGATACATAATGCTATTCAACTCGTTATCTCTTCAAAACAACGTCTATAATTTATATAGTGTGGGCAACGCAGTTTGCATCACAATAGCACCCGCGGCGCGCGCCAGTTTCGAAACATTTAATTATTAGCTGTATAAACTTTGTAACACGTTTATGCCGTTTACGTCTGTCCCCGGTAAAGCCGTATTAACTGCGGTAAACCTGGTTCGCACCTCTTCAATAGATTCCATTTACGTATGACAGAGCGAAATGTCAAAAGTGATGCAATCGGGTAGTATCGCGAACCGAAAACGAGGATTGTTTTATCGAAACGTAATTAAACGATACTGATACGAAAATGTAGAAAAACGTAAAATTATTCGAAGACGTTAAAAATGAAACTGAAACAATACGAGATAAATTGCGAGAAATATAAAATGAGGGAGAAAATAAAAAAGAATAAAGTTTTTTGTTTTATAAATTATACGTATCGCTTTTCGCGAATGAATTTTTTTTCCAGTTTATTTCGTTTAAGAACGAAAACCAAGTTTGTTTTATTAAAATTTTAAATTAAAATGTAAATTAAATGACTTTTATGGGAGAGGAAGTAGAAAAACGTAAAATAACTTGGAAGCATTAAAATAAAAGACGAAGTATTCAAATTGAAACATAAAATAAGAGAAAAAAATAAAATAATTTTTTTATCTTATAGGATTACACGTATTACACTTTCCGCATATGAATTTCCTCCCCAATGCATTCCTGTTCATCCGTCCTTTGCAGCGAGATGTCTCGGACTGAATTTGCACGCATGACCAGTCACAATTGTTCGCTGTCTCGTTATAGATCGCGACGATGGACAGGAACGATCGCCGCGGAAACCACTACGCGGTGAGTATATAGTTGCATTGTCCCATTGGGGTTACACCCGATATCGCCGCCGTGACCGCATTTGTGTTCGGAGACCGTAAGACTATCGGACACGTACAGAGTGCTTCAAGCTCCACGGTTATCTCCGTTAAATTACCGTTAATCTGAAATCAATGCTTGTCGGAATACTCACCGCCCTTATAAAGCGAGCATCGCTATTTTGACCGTTTTGACAACAATTAACTGTTTTAGTCTAACAATTAAAACAATTAAATTTATTTTCGAACTGGAAAAGACGTTTGTGAAATTAAAATCCGGAGCCTTGAAACATTTTCTACGAAATGGTAGTACGGTCTGTACTGAAAGTACTAGCAATTGCGGTGAGCAAAATGAGTTTTGCGCGTAAGATTAAGCGCATACCTTGCGATACGTGCTTGTCGCGCTATGTAAAGAGATACGTTCTACTTTTTTGAAAGAAACTCTGTAACGTCTATAAAAAAAAACTTATCTTACCCAAGAAAGACGTTATTATTTGAGGAATAATTTAATGAGAGATAGACAATTTAAAAATTCTGGAATTATATTATAAAACAGTTTCTTTATGTAAGAAGAAAGAAAGGAAAAATTATTATCCAATGCTTTCTAATTATATAATACCTATAAATAACTAAATTCCGCCTTTTATTTTCTGAAAGGCTCTCGTTTAAAGAAGTAATGATACGAAAAACATCTTACGTAATTATTATCATGAATATTATTTTTAACGAATATTATTATGAATACAGATATTTTAGTCAATCCATTTTAATGCATTCATTTTCAGTTGAGAAATAGGGAGATGGATATATAAATTAACGAAAAACAGATATATAAATAACGAAATTAATTGGTCATATCTTTATTTTGCGTATCCGCAGTGAGACGTTTTAATTATTTGTTGTAAACTGCATATTCTATCGTGTTTAAAAATCGTGCGGCTTGCAAGACGAGCGGTGATATTATTCTCGGAGCGCGTGAAGCCAACAAATAACCGAAAACTTACGTAACGCCGAAACGAGAGGGAGAAAGAGAAGTTTACAGGCACTCGGGAAAAGTAAATGCCTAATGATTGTACGCGGAGATTCTTTACGATCGAGCGCAGTTACGCTAAAGTTGAAATTTAAATCGTAGCGGAAGCTTACCGTAAAACCCGTGAGAATTTCGCGGAGCGTGCATTCGCGTTTCCAACGCGATAAGACAGTTAAGACTTGACGTATTGAGGGTCAATAGTATTCTCTCGTGACGGTAACTTTCATAACAAGCTTACGAGAGAAAGAATGACATTTTCCCTACGTTGCGGATGTCAGAAGCCTCTTTCTAAAGTATTGAATTTGCGAAGCGAACAGGATAGAAATTTTTCAAAGATATTAAAGACGACAGTTTGTTGTTCCGCCGCTTACTTTTCCTTACAAATAGAATATAGCATTTGTCTCGTTAGAAAAGTTATAAGAAAAATTAATCATTCAATTTTCTGAAAACGATTACAATAATTAGAAAGGTGTAGACCTAAACAAATATTGTAGTTTAATTAATTATCTTCTAGAATTTTGAATGTTCATGTTTATCTTTACAACGAAATTAATTATTAATAAGTAGAAACTTCTTTTTTTTTAATAAATAATTTATTATATATAACAAAGAAAATTAGTTCTTTTTATAAAAGAGAATCCAGAATGAAGAGAAAATTCTTTAGAAACAGGAAAAGATAATAATTGAATTAACTTTCTGAATTTTTAATATAATATTAAATATCAAAAAATTATTAAATTATTAATTTATGTTTATAATAAAGGAATAATTATAGATAGATGTGTAAGCGAGAGATAGATATAGAGATAGATAGAAAGATATCGAAGAATTGTCGAGTCATTTTCCCAAGTCAAGGTAAATAGGATTGAAATTAGCGAGATTGGTAGGAGCTAAAAGCTAAAAAAGAAAGAGACAGTTGTGACGTGAATCACGCTAGACTTTCTTGAAAGAAAGCCTTGGCGCTGATCCCAAACGATTAAGCCGAGTTTGTTCGACTTCCGTGAATAGGCTTTAACGATTGCTAGACACGCCACGAAAATATACTTAGCGTTGGTGATTTCTGCGTGATTACTGGCGATCAAACATCGACAATAATGGTGTTTTGATATACAAGTCTGGAAATTTACTCGATCATTTCGTAAATTGGCTTAATTTCCGCTGATTAATTTTATCCCGGGGCTTCTACCTGCCAATCTACCTGCAATGTTTTGATCATGTTGTGGATAATCTGTGTTTATTGACTGTATAGTCGGCTGTATAATTGTCGGCTTACCTCTCCAAGAAGATATGAGATACTAATTTCAACTAATCACGTTTAAAATAAAGGAACATATCAAGAAATTCTGCAACATAATTTTCAAGTTTATATAATAAGGCTTAAATTACAAATAGAAGAAAAAGTTTCTTTTAACATTTTTCTGTTGTTAATAATCTTATTTGGATATTCTATCAAATATGTAGCTCCAATCGTTGAAAAGTTTCTATCTGTTTCTGAATTTTATGTTTGTACATTTTTAGTTTCTGCAATAGAAATAATTTTTTTGTGAATCAATTTACGAACGATAAATTTATTTTGTTTATATTGCACGTGTTTTTGTACTGAGCTTTTCTCTCGTACGACCTGTTGATTCGGAAACATTGAAACGGATAAATATCGGCTTTACACGAGATCGCTGAATAATCCGTTTTGATGAATGGACGATAATTGTTACTCTCTGAATAATGTATTATTAAAATTCATAAATTCTCATAAAAATCTGATAAAAGTGTCAGAATGTTATTTAAAAAATAAAAAAAGAATACTTTTAGTATCTGGCAATTTATTTTTGCAAATTAGTATCTGATATCAGGTTAAAAATGTTAATATGAGATAGTAATGAAAAAAAAAAAGAAATTATCTTTAAATTGGATAGAAGGCTAAAGCTTATATAAGCTTAAGATACAGATATACGTGCAATAAAAACTTTTTTCACTTTTTTCTTCCTTCATCTGTATGCAATTTAATTTTTCGTGCACGCAATAAACTTCTAATGACCTCGATATCGAGTTTCGACTTTTACCAAGATCCTCATTAATTGCTGGCGCAGAGTGAAAAAACTTTTTTGTTCAAAGCTTCTACTATTAATTCAAACTTACCATACCCTTTTAGGATATTTTATATTTTTCTCTGCACTCGTGATTTATTTATCTGTTTACGTTTCCCGTTTCAACTCGTTCAAGCGTTTTTTGCGAATATCAGCCGTTAACGGAACCGTTAAACACCAATGAGGTCTTAATTGGAGAAGACACGTGGTGATCGATGGCACGCCGACCTTTCCGACAGTTGGCGATTGGTCGGCGGCGGCATGGAAGTTATTTGGAACTTCGTAAATTAACGAGCAACGAAGTTGGTTGTCGCGCGCAGCACTCTTCGAAGTCCCGATTCCCGGAAGTAATGATCGCGCAATTAAATCTTTTGGGACAGATGCGACACGACCGGTTTAATCTGATTAGCGACGAGAGCTGTTAGAGCTTCGAGGGCGCTCTTACATTCGCATCTCATTTTATTCCACTGTTAGATTGGGTTACGGGGATTTCGGTACGAACACGACACGGAATGGAAACGCGATACTTAATTGCAATTGCAGTTTGGTTAGATTAGAGCCGCCGGAAAATACCATCAATATTCCTTTAGGTAGTTATAATGATATAACGTTATTTTTATCGGCATATACTTAATGTCGCATAAGAACGACGAGCAGGACATTTTTTTCCTTGCTATTTTTATCTCGCGGTCAGTACACACGTAATTTTCTCTCTTAGGAGGGCGTAATTATGATAACATAATGAACGTAAAGTAACGATTTTTATCTCGAGATTTTATGAATGGATTTTCCGCGGTTTTGTCCACCGAGGGAGATGCTCAGGAAAAGTATATAATTAAACTTGCTTTAATTAAAACAGGCGGAAATAATGCGGGAAACAGCGAGCGCAAGATGCTCCCTTGAGGAAATTCCTCGACTCTTAACGCACACCCGTTCCACCTCGAGCGTAAAATTTAATACCTCGCTGAGATAACGTTACCAATTTTTCTACGGGATTCTCTTTTCGGGGAGTTAATATAAAACAACACCGGACAGGTTCATTACAGCATAATTATTCGACATTAAGGAATGTCATAATTATACATGTAAAGATCTAACGTAAATATAAACACCATTTGGAACATTTGTTTGAAAATTCATAGCAGAATATTGAACCGATTGTGTGCGAGATGAGATTATTTAATACTATGGCCGTCGAATTAGGCATTTCGACAAAAGAGCTTTATAGGAGTAATGCCATTACGTTTGCGTAATAACTGTCGCATAATAACAGTTCTACTAATACGATTTCCGTGTAATGTTATTTCTAAGTAACAATACAAATTGCACAAGTGCAGCCCACCTCTTTCAACTACCTTGAGGTTCCGTTATGGTACACTTACCTTGGAATTGTTTGACTCGTGTTTCTAACAATTTCGTGAATTTAGCAATTTAGAGAAGTTAGTATTGAGACGAATATTGTTTTAACACAACTTGACACATAACCAGAAACGTTAAATTAACCTGAGGATAAATAGAATCCATACAATTTTTATTAAAAAATAATTTACTAGGTGTACGGTTTTTAATTGACATTATCGATTGATAAATTCTAATCACATTTCGTTTTGTGAAACTTCAATTTTGCCATTATTTACTACCGGCGCTTCGCCGCGTTACACTTTATCGAAAACGTCATTATCGAGATCTCGGCGCCTCGTTAAAATAAACGACGTTACAGCGCAGGCAACATCCGCGAATGAATGGACACAGCGCAGCGATTACTAGAAAGCGACGTTTTATTTGTCATAATGCAACTCGTTACATTCACAGTGTACAGACTGTTTGATCCGGGCATAGCCGGGCGCTCGGATACGAGGCCGACGCGGCGGAGCGCGCCGCGCCGCATCGCGTCGGTCCACGCGGGAGCCGCGGGCGGCTCATTTCGCGCCGGAATTTCCAATCGAAATCTCCCCTCTCCCCCCCGCGCGTTTGCCGTACGCGGAATAAGCAGAGAGCTAAAACACACTCCGCGGTCGGAGAGACCCATCCGGACGCGGACTCGCCAGCGTTCGTCTCGATAATCGATACATCTCAGCGACAGTTTATTTCACCCGCGGCGGAACGTTCTGAAAATGAAACTTCCCCGATTACAACGAAGCCCCGCCGGCGCGACGGCCGCGCGGATACGAACCCCGGCGAGCGGTGGTTTTGGTTTTGTTTCTTTCCCCTTTCTCTCCGTTTCTCCGCCTGCCGCCCGTCGGCCCGCTCGACCGCACTTGAATTCTTTGCGTATCGCTCATTTTGTACCTGCGGCACGAGAAGTAATTCCTTCGCCGGTATTCCCTCAAGATTAGCCGGCTATTGGATTCCGCTCGCGAGCAATCTTCTGTACGAATGCTTTATATGAAATCCCTTTTCTCGGACACGTTACTCGCCCCGCACGTATACACAAATACGCACGCACACTCGCATACGTTCGTACATAGTATACGAATATTTCGTTCTCCTCTCGAGGACAATGACGCGCGATAAACGAACTGTCCTTACGGGAAACACAACACGTGCTCCTTTCGGGACTTGCACCTTGATCGCGGAACGTCCTTGAGTTTATTCTGTAAAAGTCCTCCGTTCAGTCCGTCGATCATGGTCTCGTTTGAGCTTTTACACATACGCAAGGCGCTTATCAAACGAGCCGATGTTGGCCGAGTCCACAGAAGCGTCTGCCCGAGACGCGCGTGTCCTGTCTGTCCCGTAGGTGGAATATATCGAGGATCCGATAAGTGTCTGTCAGTTCCCCTTTCCGACGGGGACTCGAGGATTTTCGAGAGGAATTCACACGTTCCTCCGATCTTCGCTTTCCGCATCTCATTATTGACCGTTTATTTATCGGGTGTCCGAGAGCGATTCCTATTCGAATGATCTGAATGTAGATAGTTTCCCCGTCGACACACGTCGCTCGTTTTGCTTTTTCAGACATCGTCCGTTTTTTGTGCGCTCTTATAGCTTTTCCACTTGTGCATCTAATAACTGTCAAACGTTTGCGGGTAAAGCAGCAATACAGAATTTTCAAAAATCTCGCAAAGAAATTCTGTGAATGACAAAATGGAGTTACAAGGCAAGAGAATCAATAGTTTTGATGGATTGTGATAATATATTGCACTATCGCAGAGAATGCCATTAGAAATATTTAAAAAACTTAACTTAAACAAATCCTTAATTTTTTCAGAAAAATTATTTGCGCGGCAGTTTTTTCTCTTTATTCTACATAAAAATAAAATGTCTTTTATTTATATAAAAATAAAATGTTAAATGGATGTATGAATTAGATATATGAATTATAGTATAGTACTTTTTCGAGACAAGTGATAAAATATTAATATTTTTAAAAAATTATTAATATTAGAAACATCCGAAAATATATAATTTTATTAATATTTTGTTGAATTATATTTAAAAAATTTAAAGGTTATATATTAATTTATAAATCACTATTATGATTAACGTGAAATGTACCCATTATTATTATTAGTCAATTATTAAACATCTGGCGATATGTTTTCCTTCACATTGCTCTACTTCGAGTCTTCTGCATTCAGAATTTCACACACTATTGTAAGATTTATTTGTATTCATTAGATTAAATTTCGTCTTGTAACTTGATTTCCCCATTTGTATTTCCTTTATTAGCGTAAATTTACGTACAAAGTACACTTCGTATTAATTAATTCATTTAATTAATACAAGGAGGAATTTGATTAACTTCGCGAAAACTTCACTGGAGATTGTAACGTTCAGTATTGTAGTAAATCAATATAACTTACTGATATTGCCAAATTTTTTTTGATTTGACACTAACACTTCACGATTTCGCTTGTGAGATTTGCGAATGTATGTCGTTTAAATGCAACTTTCCACGAACTTCGATTTCTTGTCGCGATGTTCAGGAAGGATATTGCGACACATCTGCGTCTGGTTGCCCTTCGACGTGGGATAATGCGCAGCATCCGTTACTTCAATCTCGTCGTGCATACGGAAACGACACGGTGGTTTCTTGTCGAGATCGCAAGTGGTTCTTACGGTCCTTGCGCCGCAACGTTTCTTCCTTTTCCCGCCGAGATAAGCCGGGAATCAGATACACGTCTCGTTTGCCGCGTTCGGTGAGCCGCCGTCTCTCGTTTTTTCGTCCGACCGATATTTCGTCCTGCCGTTACTTGAATGCGCGACGAAGGAGACTCTGGCGTCTTGCGACTGCATGTCAGGACTTAGAACGTCGCACGGCATGCTCTCCGCGTCGCAGTGGCTCACATCGTCGTCCTCGTCGTCGTAACGCAGTCTTATCGGCGAACGGAGCATCGCGCTCGCGTGCGACACATTGCATCTGAAAGTAAAAAAAGAAACCGCGCTTGTCCTAATTATAATTTCGAATAGACAGGCTAGTCCAGGCTTATTTAACTTTGACAACAAGAAGCGATTGCTGAATCGAGCTTCGATACGACGAAAGTAATGAGAACTTAATAAATATTCGTATTTGGAACGAACTAGACCATATCGAAAACATTTTGAAAAATTTCAGAAAAGTTATGGAAACGGGAAGTTTCAGTTGTATTTTCTGATAAGTAAATAATCTCGATATTGATAGAATTTTGATTTGATGGAGTAAATTAATTATATATGCGTATATTTACCTGATGCTACGTTGATAGTGTACACTTCTTACGCGAACCAGCTGGGACCCCCTTCTGGATCCGCATCCGCACACCGTGCTATCTTTCATACTGCTGAGATCGTCTCTCGTGATGGTGGGGCTCGCCGGTGTGCAGTAGAGCGTTTTCTTGAAAGCGAGCCTGTACTTGGCGCTCATCACGTTGTACAGAATCGGATTCGCGGTGGTGCTGAAGTAGTACAGGCAGCCGCCGAGCGGATACAGCCAGTCGTTGATGTCGTCGAAGGCCGACACCTGATACACGTACAATAAGCGCTGAGCGTGAAAGGGCGCCCAGCAGATAAAAAATGTTACCACGACCGCACCTGTGGAATGGAAGTCATCGGTATCTTTCACGTAGTCGTATCGCTGTCGCCACTTCGTGAGTTAAAGGGAGAATGGCACGAGAGGAGCGCCCATCACGCGCGAGGTGGATTAAAAAATGATATAAAAGCTTAATATCCCGTGTAACTGTGACTCACTGCAAGCAAACTTAATGGTCGAAATTAATTAAACGGTTCACTAATAAAATCTTAAGTCCAATATTTGCTAAAAGTAGGATCCTGCTTAAATAAAATTAATGATCAAATAAGGCATTAAGATATAAGCTTAAAATTAATAGAAAAGTAAGAGCGTCTCCGAAACGTTTTGATTTGTTGAAATTATTATTCATATTTCACGAATCTGTTAAGCACTCCGTAAAAATCTATATAACATACAATTATTGATTTTTACTCTTTTCGCGATATATATGAATGAATGCAGACATGGAAATGTTAGTTCCTTGTATCGATTATGGAAATATATTCACGGTAAAAAAATATATGCTCCCCACTTCTGCAGTCCTTTGAAGTAGCGAGATATTTATGGATACATCATAAATGGAGAAAATTTTCAGGATCATCGGTAAAAAAATTTTCGTATCATCGAGCATTCCAAATTGTTTAGAATAAAAAAAGTACGTAACGGTACACAAGATTTGGAACTGTACATCGAATAAGAGAATTTATACGAAGCGGAACACAGATATTCGTGGGAAATTTACTCGTAAATGATACTTTTGCTGCATTGCGACAGACTCTTGAGACTCTCGTGCATTTATCGTAATTTATTATATCGTAGCACTTGAGTGCTTTACGAGTGATACTTTGCTACGGTACATCGGCGAAATTTGCGTCGATGCACTGCACGGCCTTATAAGTTTTAACTCGACCGCGTTTTACCTTCGTGGCCATGGGAATGGGAAAAACCGAAGCAGCTCGATGATTAATCGATGCTGCAAACGACTCCCGCGACTATCTTCGCGGAAATATTCTGCACAACGATTCTGCACGACGATTTACAAGTATGTCGACACAGAGAAACGACGTTCATTGTTGGGAACGGATGGTGCTTAGGCAATAGGAAAATTACCTCAGGAGTGATAAAACTAGGAAAAGAATTATTAGGCAATTAAGTTACGTACATTTAATTCACGTTTAATTTGAATTACTGCTTAAATGATGAATTTTATGGAATAGAGCATTTATTGCTAGTAACGAGGTGCTAATTAAGTAAAAAAAAATTACCAAAAAATTCTATTTATGTATTTTACACGCATCACTCCTGAATATGTGCGTGCGCAGAAATTCCATACGTTTTTAACATTTAAATTTATTCTCTTACGATGTGAGCCATATTTTTTCCCTGAATGTATTCAATCGAAAATCGATACGATAGAAATTTGAAAAAAAAAAATTTCTTTTTTTATACACCGCAGTACTTTCATCTCTTTGTAAAGAATTTCTTTTCAAGAATAATGTTTTTCTTACAATGAGGAATAACATAAAATTCCGCATTGTTATATAACGCCGTATCTCTGGGCGAAATAAACGAAATGAAATTAAGAAACTATTCATGTTACGCGAGCATCGCTTCTTTTAACAAACGTCGGATAAATCTTTCGCTACAGTAATTGCCCATAAACCGTAAGTTAACTTTAGATTGCAACAGCCGAGCGGAAACGCACAGGTGCTTTATGAAGAAAGAAAGAAAGAAAAAATTAATATCGGGATAAAATAAACGATTATAAAACTTTCATCAGGTATCTGATGTTGCGAGAATGGGCTAACTTCGAGTCGATGACGAAGGTTGCCAGGCTGAAAACTATCCGTTATTACGTCAGTATGTTATGGAATTTCAACATCCGCCCCGTCATGAAACACGTGCGCGCGCGCGAAAACGAAAACCATGAGGGTATCGCATGGAATTTTGACACCTCTGTAATAACTGCTCTCGAAAACGGCGCTCGCAATATGACGCTCCGCCCTTCCCCTGCATGCAATTCATCGTACGTTGAAAATATTGAAGGACGATGAAGCTGGACAAGATGTATGTTACGGAAGAAGGATTACAACGGCGTACTCTTTTTATCGATTCTTTTTGCTTGGATAAAATTTCCAGATATTTTACGCGCAGTTATGAAAGTTTTAACTTTAAGACGAAGAATCCTTTAAAGATATATATATATATATATATATATCGATTAGAAATACACATGTGGTATCTTTTGCAGCATTATTAATTTAGAAACGAGTTACATATGTATCTTCACTCCTTCGCGTCGAATCGAGTTGAGCTATACGCTTCATCAATTCTGCGATTTCTTCGTTCTCCCTAATAAACGATACCGATGGATCGGATTGGCATTGATACGAAATTCCATCGCACGTGATTTATAAAACATATGAAATAATGCCTGGCGGTCTGAGGGGTGTAAAACAAATCAGCGATTGAAATAAAACGTGGCATTGGCGCGGCGTGATGAATTCAATGGGGCGCGTTATGTTTTACGTGGGTGTGTGTACGTCTGCCTGTGGTACGAGTTGTGATGTTCCGGAAAAGACGGAAATTTACTGAGCATTCGGATGATGGCTTTTCGTGATTGAGCCTGCCTCGTTTCTCCGTGAACGGAGCCCTCGATGCTGCGTCCGAGACCGTTGCTTTGTATTCGCAGGCCCATCCTCACGTAGAGCACCGCTATAGACAGCATCGGAACGAGGAAGAATATGAGGCAACTGAGCTCGTAAAGCGGGAACTTGGGCATGTTAGGCAGCAACATGGCACACATTGCCGACTCCTCGGAATGACGGCCGGATCCTGCAAACAGATGCGAGAAACGCGGTTCTTTTCTAAATTTCTATTATTACTTCTCGTATCCCCCCCTTTCTTTCTCTCTTCCCTCCTCCTCTCTTCCCCTCCCTCCCTCCCCCTCCCCCTCTCTCTCTCTCTCTAAACTCTAGAGCGAATGAAGTTTTATTTAATATTATTTTTATATATTAATGATGCAGACAATTAGTTCAATAATTAATTATCATTTCGAAACGGTATCGAAATTATGTCGCGTACAACATAGAGAGATATTTAAATAAAGAAACTCGTATATAATCGTTGATAATTAAAACTGTTGGGTAAAGATAGTTTTTTTATAAAGTTAATTCTTTCCGTAACACGAAATGGTAAAAATCTATACATAGTAATCCTGTGGACAGCCATAAATTATTGAAAAGACTTTAATCCAATGAATTTTAGGGAATACGACGGTTTTATTAATATCAAATAATCTGAAATATAAATTCTCTTGCAAATGGAATTTCATCATAATCTTTCAGCTACATATTGCTGCTGTCGGATTAAAAGCTTTAAATCAAATCAGTACAAAAGCATTATAATATGTTCTGACTAATTAATTCGCGATTGAATAACCACTTATCTGTGCAATGTGTAAAACGCGTTTAAATATTTGAAGCGTTTGACTTAGTTGAATATATGCAATTTGAAATAATAATTCACACGTTTTATAATTCATGTTGATGTAGATAATACACGGAGCTAAAAGAATTGTTCTTGCAAATAATTTATGAAATATATAAATATATACATAATTGATTTGCAAATATCAATTTAAATTTAACTCACATATTTTTAGAAATAAAATGATAAAAATTTAAAAAAATTTAAAAAAAAACGCAGCATCATATATTTTAAATTATTCCGAAAAATAAAAGTTTTAATTGCTTACTCTATATATATGTTATGTAAAAAAATAATTGTATTTTTATTCCGTTTTACATATAAAAATTACTTAAAATGCATAGTTTATATTAATTGAAAATAGAATTTTATTTATTAATTTACATGTTATATAATATGAAGTGTTCAAAGAATGAATTGGAAAACAATCTTTTAAGATATATTATTACGCAAGTTAATTATTCTTAAAATATCTTTTATATTAAAAATAATTTTGATAAAATATCGGCATATACATAGAATGATAAAATATCGGCGTATACATAGAATGAGATATTTATTTTGATATAAAAATTCAAGGTATATATTAAAAATATAAAAATTTATGCTGATACAGATTGTTATTTAGAAAGTCTATAAGATAGATATGTTTAGCCTTAGAAAAAGAGAAAATTGTAAAATAATTTAATTAAAAATTGAAAAATTTGTAAAATAAGACTTTGTTCTAAAATACATCTCTGAAATATTCAAAACTAAACAAAGTTTCGAGAAATCACAATGTCAGAAGCATTTTATTTTGAAATTGTGTGTGTGTGTGTGTGTGTGTGCATATAAATTTATTTTGTTTTATTACTTTTATAATAAAGAAAAAATATATATATAATAAATTATAAATTTATTGTAAATTATATTGAAGCGTCAGAAGCATTTTATTTTGAAATTGTGTGTGTGTGTGTGTGCATATAAATTTATTTTGTTTTATTACTTTTATAATAAAGAAAAAAAAATATATATAATGAATTATAAATTTATTGTAAATTATATTGAAGCGTTTATTAGAATAATTAAATTACTGTAGATAATTAAAAAATATCAATTTACGTGTATACGAAATAAGAAGAATGAATATTTTTATTCAATTTAAAAAATTATTAAATTGAATTTATATTCAATTTTTTATAGAATATTTATAGAATTGATTAATGTTACGCATGCAAGTGATCTAATCTTCCTTGCGTGCAATCTTGAAATATGACGTGAATTATATATTGTCTAAAGTTTAGATTTAACTTTAAAACACGCATATATAAAATAAATAATAAGAATGAATTGAATACTCTATTCTGAAATCTGATGCGAATTATATATCATCTAAAATGAGACTTTACGCTATCTGTTATCCGGTTACATGAAACGTTAAACTTGACATTAGCATGAATGTGCCATAAGATGTAGGTAACAATTACAGTGATTTATAACTTTAACGAGGACACATCGAGAGAGGGACGTACCGTAAAGATTATAAATCGCTATAATATAATCTAAAACAATTTCAGCAAATTAGTGAAGTTCGCGATGAAAATTAAATTCTGCACAGATGCATTTGAGCACTTAGCAAATACCACTACCATTATAATCCATTTTCTGCAGCTCATTGACGTGAAAATGTTCTAATCAAATGTATAGGTCATACATTTTATCACGTCTTACCTTTTTTTCTTGCAGCACTTTATTAAGTCTGATCGTCGAATTGTATAGTACATTGAGGCAGAGTCATATTTGTTTCATTGACACGATTATATATAATCGCGAAAATAACATTGATTGCAAAATTTACTGCGCTAACACGCGAGATGTATTCCTTGACTGCATATTGCCAAATTTATGTACCTATTCCCCGCGGCCGGACGATAAATTGCTCATGTGATCCGACGCAGTTTATCGATAAACGCGATTTTCGTCGATCGTCATTATCGTTCGTGATAACAAATGTCGACGCGAGCCGTGGAAGGCTCCTCTTTGTGCGATATAATTGCACGCGCTTACCTCCGTTATGCGCGACACGCCGGTTTCTCATTGAATTTCCGAACGTCGTCCACGCTCGATATTAGATATCACGTGTGCTGCATATGATATGCTTAAGAGAGCTTTTATATTTCATAAAAAGTAAGAATTAGCTATCTCAACTTAATTTTTTCTTGCCTGATGTACATGTCTTCTGAAGGACAACAAAACCGAACGCCAAGAAATAGGAAGGAATTTTTTCTGGGCACATTTTATGTATATATTTGATGTCATTAAGTGAGCGAATTTCATTAATTTGCCTTTGATGAAACTTATATACAATAAATAGATACTAATGGATTAGAAACGTTCTATTTTAGTAAAAAATTGTCAAATTAAATTATAAGATTATATTCGAACTCTTGTTTGCTCGTTTTATTGATCTTTATTCTCTTTCGTTTCTATTTTATTATTAAATACGAGCCAATACATAATTTTTGCCTTAGGTACTGGTGGAGATTAATGTGAACTGGGATGTCGCATAACTTCATTTAAAAGCGGCGGACCAGTAACAGGCGGGTCCTGAATTTCCCATCTCAATAAATAAATCCTCCAACGTAGTGGAGGTTGCAGGGCGTGACGTTAATATTTTCACTTCGTGAAAAAACCATCTAATGCTTGCGACGCGCGACGAAAAAAAGAAGATTCTAGAAAGAATTATTGGATAATTGAAAAGGCTAAAGATAAAAATTGAGTTGTAGGTCCTTATTTTTTTTTAATTTCAACTCACTTAAATATAGTTAAATAGATTGATACGCGGAAAAAAATTCTAAAGACAGTTTTTAATTTTGAGATTGATTGTGAGAAGTTTGTATCTTTGTGAAATTTTCTGTCAGTTCTTTTAAATCCAGCTCTTTGTAATTTAAATGTTGAGTTGAATGTGAAATGAATACACATGATGCTGCGACCAAGGCCAGAGATAATTGTCGCACTGATTCACTGAAAATCCGCGACCGGAACGGTCCATATGATATATTCAGCTCATATGACATATAACTCCGCGCGACCGCAGAGTGTAGAGGTGTTTCACATCGCCACATGTTGCAGTTTTGGACAGCTATTTCCATAATATAAAGTTAATATCTACTTACGAATTAAAACGATTCCGAGAGTATGCAATCGTGTTTCACGTAATTGAAACAAATACTCACAAATTTTCTGTGAAAAGAACATCCTTACCTTTTGCTCTTATTGCTATTTTTTATTGTAAATTATGAGCTTATCGCGAAATTTTTCTAATCTAGTTAACTTTTAAATTATCCTTCCTTTTTTTTATCAAAGAAAATTAATACATTCTAACTACGTATCTCGCTACCTTGCGCAGTATCGATTTTAATAATTTTGTTTTTTAATTATCGAGCTCCGCGATAACTTCAGTAATTATTTGCGATAAAGAATCTTATAGCCGCGCAGAATTTCTTTGGATATTGATTATTAAAATTAAGAGAGAGAAGATAACTCAATGGTGTTATTTAATTTATTGTAATTTATTATTATTTAAACGAGCGATATATATTTAATTTCCACTTGTTTTAATTTTTCCTGAACATTTTGGATATTCTTTTATAATTTCTATGTATAAATTAATTTTTTCGCGACTCGTTCAAACGTTTTCATATTAAAAATGCTCTTGTCGAAAAAAGAAGTCACTCTCGGTTAATTATTTACCTCAACGTGTCTACGATCATTGAAATCGGAGAACCGATGAAAAATGCGCAGGCATAATTGGACGAGCGTTTGCTTCAAACAAGTTTACTCGTCGATAGCCCACAAGTGTACTCGCAGTGAGCAAATAGCCCAGCCATAATTACACGTAGATCGCAAACTCGATACGTTTCACGCATCTATTCCAAGCTCTTCCTCAAACGATCCCTATACAGTTATGCAACATATTTTTTTACTCAGTCTATTTTTGAAAGGTTAACAAAAACAGCTGATTTCTCTGAAGAAAGAGCATGGGATAAAGATAGAGGGAGGAATAAATAAGTAAGCTCGAGATGTGAGAAAGGATTGAAGTATAAAGACAGAGCAGAATGAAAGGATTGCAGAAAAATAAGGAAAAGGAGAATTAAAGGAAGTTCGAAGGAGGATGTGAACGAGCAGGATTCAAAGGATTGAAGAAGGATTACAAAGTAAGTTAAAAAGTTAGAACGCCGAAATTTAGGGGAATGAAAGGGAAAATTGACAAAGAAAATCGAACGAAAAGAATAACGCAACGATGAAATAAGGATCGATGAAAAGAAGAGAAAATAGGAGATAGGATGAAGGAGAGTGGCGATGCAATTGCTTCATTAGTAAAAAAAGAATTGAGTAAGAAGGATCAAAGGAAGAGAATTACAGGGAAATTGCGAAAAGAGAATCGAAGTCGGAGGGGAACAAGAGGCAATTAACGACGGAGGATCAAAAAAAGATTAGAACAGAATTGCAATATTATTCTGTGTCCATCTAGTTACTCTAGTTTAATGTATGCAAATTTTTGGTTCATAATTCTCCCTCAAGGGCTCACATTTAAGTACGGACAAGTACGGGTTTGACAATCTCGAGGTACCTAAGCCGTTTAGATACTTAATTAAATCATATTCAGCTCACTTTAGATGATTTACAATTTGCCAGAATTCAGAACAGGACAGAAATTATATCTACAATACTGTTACAATTCTATTTATATATTATATTACTAGAATTCTATTTATAAAACCATAGGCTTTGCAAGTGCTTTTTATATTTCACAAAGCGCACACATAAAATTCAGAACAGAAATACAAATAATCGAAATTATTAAGAATCATTATTTTCAAATTAGTTATTTTCTTTTATACTCCACGCTATTGAGAACACTTATATCGGTTTTCCTTGAAAATTTTTAAAATCTTTTATTTACGGTGCTTATATCGGTGGTGGAGCACTCTCTCGATTGACTAAAAGTAGATAAGTTATTAACAAAGGAGATACTTACTCGGCGGATACTCGATGTAATTGACGGTGGTGTAAGCGGCGAAGGGTAGGGCGAAGATGAGGGCCAGTAGCCAGGCGCCTAAGATGAATCGTATAGGTCGTTTCAGTCCGCTCATCGCGTACAAGTGCAGGGGATGGCATATCGCTAGATACCTCTCCAACGAGAACACCACTATCGTTAACACCGACACGTAAGACGACCTTTAATTTAAAAAAAACGCACGAACTAATTTTGTTGTCGTGTTGTTACATCATTTCCTGCATGTTCACACGAAGTTAGTAACTTAAAAAAAACATGTTATTAACATGTGAGACTTTGCAATACATTCTATAATATATATCTTTTAGATTTTACACTTTCACACTTTTGTCTAAATTTTAAAAATTGGGCTATCCGGAAAGTTCTGCGATTTTCACGGAAATAGGTTCAAGAGCTCATGTACGGTACTTTTTGCAATTTTTAATTTCTGTGCCAGTTCTTGTACTGTATAACGAGAATTGAAGGGACGTCCAGATCGCGCCTCGTTTTTGAGTTGAGAGTGAAATTACCTTGTTGAAATTTCACAAACCACCTCCGAACTGTATTATCAGAAATAATACCTCCGTGAGGTTTTACAAATTTTACGCGCTGTCTTGCATGCGTTCTTGCTTTTTCTGAAATAGAAAAGCATATAATATTGCAAAAATGTTGATTCTAGCTTTAGGGTATTTTAGAATCGAATATACTGAACATATGCCATATGCCCAACTTGAAGTTTGGGCCTCCTCAGTATTATCACAAAATTGAAAATGCTATCGCGCAGATAAGACAAAAAAGACGCAGAACTTTTCGGATGACCCAATATTTTACAATCTTTTTATATTTATACTAAAAAACATTTCTTAAATTTTGAAACGTGTAATTAAAAAGACTTTAAACTAAAGCTTGTTTAAAACACAAATCGTAAAATATCTCAAAATTTTATTGATGTGTATTTATATAGAACTTTTTTCTAGTAAAAATATATCTGCACTGAGAAAATTTAACGAGCTTTCTCAAAGAAATGATTATTTCAAAACAAGTTTACGTTTTGTATGTATACAAAACATTGCCGCAAGATCTCATTATAGTTTCTATGCTTTTCTTTCATGCGTTTCTTGAGGTTATTGCATGAGACATCTCATACGCAACTTGAATGCAAAATAATCAAATGCGTTTCAGGTAATAAGCTTTAAGACTTTATATAGTATGCTAATTTATTCTACAGTTGTATATTTTAGCGTATGCATTTAGCATCCCCTCTATATTTCTAAGCTCAATTATTTGAAATTTCTATTCTAACTAAAAGAGTTAACAAAATTTGTCCATGCACTTACTGCTTAGTTTTATTATTTATTTATTCTTCTTTGTCATCTTGTGTAATAAAATATAAACTATCAGCTACGTTGCATTATAATTTAGAGTTCAATTTGCTTAAACTAATAAGTTTGCTTTTCCTTTTATTAACATTTTTTTTATATGTTTTTTATCGTCTGTACTTACATTTCTGAAACGTACGCTCGTATTTTGCACAAACCTACACCAAGTGTCCATGGATATTGCTGCCAAAACACGCTTAATTCGTTAGGCAGTCCTGGAAACAATGTAAATATTATCTTGTGTAGATCGATTATTTCATCATGCGTACAAGTCTGTAAACATAGATTGGAAAGAAAGGATTGACATTGAAAAGAGGGATTGCGTGGTGTATAATTTACGTCTATTATTCCTACGGCATTATTTTACGAGATGCTATTTAGAAACATTATTTTTACAACAAAGCTGCAAAAAGACTACGAAATAATTGGACAACGTTGCTTTATGTACTTTCCCCGGGGATCATTAATTATCTTCAATGATATACAAAGGACGTGAAATGTCCACAATTTCCAAATAGAAAAGTGCCGAGCAACGTGAAAGCAAAGCTTCAAAGTAATAGTAGATTCTTTGTTAATGACTAGCGCAGATAATTGTAAGTGAATCATAATGAGTACGCGTAAATGAAAAGACACAGGAGCAGAGCGAATCAGAGGTCCAATTGTCGTGATATAATTTATGCAGAGAGCCCCTCACGACCAATCGCTAATTATCGTACAAAGTGGAGAGCGTTAGAATTTGCGCTTCGGTGAATTTGTAAATCAATTTTCACTGTGAAATGTATGATTTTCTTGTAAATTTACATTCTTCGTATGAGAGAAACTTTCGAATCTTTCTTTCCAGAAGTTTTCATAATAATTCGTACAAGTGTTTTATAATAGATTTATGATTGAAAATCCCATGAAAGACATCAGAGATTCTTGCGCGTATATATATGTGTGTATTTGTGTATAATTTAAAGTCATGCAAATTTAATTTAGTGCGCATTATTTTTAATTACAATAAGATCTAATCGAAGAAAGTTGTATCCGATGGCAGGGAAAAACCTTGAGCTACATTTTTCCTTGCGTGATTCTGGTATTAATCGTGTTTACAAGCGATGCAGCAATTACCTGTCACCGCAAATTATTTCGCTACACGTTATTTGTGTCCGAGGACACTGCGTATGCAAATGCTTCTTACATTTTTTTTTACGCTCTCGCCAACCAGAGAACACATCTGATTCACACCGTTTATTATGTCGTTGCATACGAAATGTCGGATTTAAAATGAAAATGAATATTTTCCGTCACGTTTGCTTGTTATATATCGTGTTAAAATGTCATTCTCTTACATTTCGTAAAAAATGCTTTTTGTGAAATGTTTGCAACTTTTCAAGCCATATATAGTAAATAATATATTATTTTATAATTTTTCTGTTGAGTACGAATGTCACAGAATTAGTGTAAAATATAAATCGTGTAATTAAGAAAGAAAAGAGAGTAATGAAAATGAATATCGTTATATTCAGTGAAGGAGATAGATCTTTTAAAATTGGAAGATTTTATTTCATGGAAGATCGATTTACATAAAAAAAATATATAAGTTTATTAAAAAAGGAAAATCTTCTTTTCACAGTTTCTTCAGATAATCTTTCATTTATTCCAAATAAGACACAAGTAAATTTTAAAATACAAAAAAATGTATCGTGTATCTATTTGTAATAATCCCCCAAAAATAATAAAATTATGAAATAATATATTATTACTATAAAATATATTATTATTACTAATAAATTACGAAATAATATATTATTATTTACTATATGGCTTAAAATTCGCAAACATGTCGCAAAAAGCAACTATTTATTTCACCTCGTGTTCTGTTCCCTCGGAGAATGTTGTTGATATAAAATTACTATGCAACGATTTGATATAACATATTAATACGCACGTAATATATATGGAAAAATGCAAGCGACAGTCTGCCGCTTATTTGGCAAAGCTCGCCTTTGACAAAGAATAAATCTTTACGCTGACCGCACGAGAGAAGACAATGTAAACTAACGATATCATGAAGTAATATCTATTTAATATGCATCGCTTGACGCTGTTAGCTTCATTTCTTATTTCGTTTTGCGCGTTGATGTTGATGTTTCTGATCCCGAAAGATATATAAAACATGTTCATGAATCATGCAACAGATATCGTGATAACGATGTTTTATTTAACGACTTATCTCGATGCCTTGTATCAGATGTCGCTAAAACGCATTTGGTACCGTAAAATAACGACGCGATTCGGTAGTGTGAAAGCTTTAGGTTTCCGCGGCTGGCGTTAATATCGTGCCATTAAGGCTTTGATCAAATCCCAATACACCGATAGTATCTGTATTAATAAATTTTCGCACCGCGATGACTTTTCACGACTGACTTTTCACGACTGACTTTTCACGACTGACAGTGCTTATCCAGGATACCGTAAAAGATTCCTGTTTTATTAAACATATTTTTCTTAATATAGTTAGAGCGTATAAAGCAGATTTCACAATTTTAAAATACCATAAGATTCTGGAATTATATATGTATATTATTAGAAAGTTCTAATTTTAAAACTAGAAATTTTTAATTCAGTAATATTACTAAAACTATTCTTTTTTAATTTCAATGTTTCAAACTATTTTGAGCCTTCTGCACATTTCAGTAGATTTACTTTCGCATCGCTCACTTTGTTTTTCACTAAAGATTCGCGATATATATGCTTTAGCCAGAGATTCTATTAAATTTATCGCTGTCGAGAAATAAAAAACAACGTGCTGACAAGAAAAAACGTAATAAAGCTTGATGCTTATTGTTTGCATGGATCGTTTACGGAGGTGTTAGTTTTATCGGAGATTTTTTCGTTCAATTGCTCGGGATATTCGCGCGCGCAATCGAACCCCCGATGCAAGAACGCTGTAAATCGTAATTAATCGAAGGCCCGGCGGAGTTGCATTAGCCGCATTGCGCGGAGTCGTCCATTTCATCCGACTTCGGAGATCACAAGATCCATTAACTCGCGGTTAATGTCGAGTACGTGACGAATCCTCAAATCACGCGATAGAACGTGTCCCCGCATAGACATTGGCTTTCACTAGGCTCAATGATGGGCCCTTATTAGTTCGTCATTAACGATCGGCTATCGGATGATTCGTATTTGAGAAGTTCACAATTGAGAGTTCGAGGCTCAATCGTATAATAATAATATGGACACACAACGTAACTTTTTACGTAAATCTGAAACTTTCTATATGAATTCGAAAATTCTTTGCAGAGCTTCGTAAATCTGATAAGAATTCGTGGCTTATCAGTTTCTTTTTATTACATTCTTTTCGTTGCTCTGAAGAAATTTTGAGAAAGAATTGAAGATTAAAAAGAAACTAGATTTATTATTGCATGCTTGTACGTTTCCGCACGCTCAAGACAAGTTATCTCCCTTTTCCATCGTTTAATTAAATTTTCAATTAATTTCTTCAATCCTAAGTATTCTCTCGTATTACGTAAGGCGTAACCTAATGTTGTAGTAATCGGAGAAATCCGTCGTGCGCAATTGATGTTTCCGTCGTAAAATTGAAGTTTCTTTTTTCTCACGGGAGAGTAGCTTATTAGATACGAACTTCTCGTATTTTCTCGGCAATCTGATATGTGGTCGACGAAGGAGGATACGAAATATATAGGGCGTGATATATATCCGACCCTTCGAGAGAGACCCTTATGATCCTTTTAGCCGGCGATATCGAAACGCAAAATTGTTTGACTGGTTTTTAAATTATGAGCTCCCGAAGATAAAGTGATTCCCACGAACTTAAGTTTCGGTAAATCAACCAGGAAGTATTACTCCTACGGGGAAAACCGGTACGCGCGGGTAATCCGAGACGTCACTGTATATATCAGAGTGAATCTGCCGAATGTCACGCCACGCGAGGTGAAGCGGGTGTTACCGTGGATATTCGGAACGCGCGTACGTGTTCATACAAACGGGATTTCTCGTATTTCTATGAGAAACGAGACTTTTCTAGGACGTCGTTTTTCATTCTTTTTCTCGCTGCGAGGACGACTTCCGCCGTGGCACTTTCTTCTAGTTTCCCCACTGGCGCGCTATTGAGCCACGTATATTAAGCACGATCGGATTTTAATCCCCGCGATAGCGAAGCTCATCTGTTATCGCACTGACCGCAATCGCCGGAGAATCATTAGAAAAGTTTCGCTACTTCGCTTATCAAGCATATGGTGAGAATTGTAAATCGTATTCTCGCGCAGTAGTCAATAAAAGTTTCAATTATCTTGTTACCTGCGTACGAATCTTTTTGAAGAAAAAAGAGACGAATTAAGAAATATCTGGAATTTTATCCAAAATAATATGTTGTTACGACTTGCGAGGAGATGTTAAATAAGGAGATTGATCTTTTCTGTTCGATTTTTACTGGATCTTGCGGACATCTTTATCGCGCGAAAATTCATGATGTTCACCCACGATTCCATTAATCTCATATTTGAGAGGTCCATGAAATACGAAGGCAACTGCATATCAAATGAGGTCGAACAAATGCCAGATATGCCGGTTGCATTAAGGGCGAAGGGTGTTTGAAACTTCGTGCAGCTGCTATCTATCGGGAGAGAATGGGGAAAGACAGGGGGAAAAACGAGGAATGCGATGGATTATTCGAACTCAATATCGGCGTTACGTGACTTTAATTGTAAAATACTAGATTATTTGTATTTCTTATTCGCGAGCTTTTATCATATTTTATCGCTGATGGACGTTACACCGTTGTTAATTACGCAAAAATATCGACATTGATTCATTGTATTATATACAGTTAGAAAAAGAATCGTTTGCCAATATATATAGGACGAAAAGTTACGGAAGTCGACAATAATGTTATTCATTGCACTGGAATATTCATTGAGCCTACGTGTTCGTTTATCTTCATCTCGGTTAATTGGTCTTCTAAATCTGACGGAGTCTCCACCCCTTGTTTCTCTGTATAAAAGGATATTGCAAACTCGGAATTTATAAAATAAAATCTCTCTGGAAGAAAATCGTTTTTTTAACGGTACGTTTCAAAAATTGCATTTACGAGGATAGGAAATGAAACCAATGACCGACCAATATTGTCGTGTATATCCACATAAAATAAAATAATTTCCACACAATATCCGGATGCTTGATCGTTAATCACTTTTGTAAACCCGACAGATATAGGATTCCCATTTGTTGTTTGGCAGTATTATATGTCCGAATTTATGAGTAGTAAAGTATCGGATTATATGGCAAAGGCAACAAAATGTACTGTCAACTATATTACAGAAGGGTCAGAAATTCGATAATGGCAAATAATTTGATGCTATTATTTCTACGCATTTATTTTGTATTAAGTTACAACTGTTCCGTCAGGGGATATTTATAAAGTTGACAGATGTGAAGTTTTCATTTTTCTCATTCCAAATATCAACACGGTATAGGCGTTTAGTTCAGAAGTCAGAAAAATGAATAGAAATAAAATACAAAGTGTTCTTTTTCACACGGCATTAAAGCGGGGAATATCTTCGTATTTGCATTTATCAATAATTGTGGGGATGAAAACAGTATTTTCTCTAATGAATATTTACTTTAAATTAATGATGGATTATCATTATTTATTCATCGAGAGGCGATACCGTATAAATCAATATTCGGACTGTTCATTAATCACTGACAGATGCTGCTCGTAATTTTGACAGATGAACTGTTTAAGATAGCGCGCGTCACGGGGAAATATCAAAGGGAAACGAAGATAATCCTGAGAGTTTGCGGGCGTGATTTATTCATCGCGCGAGAGAAGAGCTGGCGTGCGGTTTAGCCGACGTCTGAGATTGTCCGCTAAAAGTGTCGTGTGCCATTTTCCCTTTAATACACGCGAGGGAAATGTTTCCTATTCGCGAAAGATTTCTGCGGAGAAACCGATAATAAAGAAATACGATTATCGTCGGTCTAATGGTGAGACGTCGCGGTCGGTCACTCGACGAGTTCCTGCAGTTCACCACGTTCATCGTTGGTATGCGAATGATGGATAGCTCACTCGCTCGAGGAAAGCGTATTGAATTCGGAAAATATATGCTAGAGGGGAACTTAACGATATAAGGATAACACAATAAATCAATATATCACGTTTAATGGTATTTTTAAAAATATTATCAAATTGTTTAAAACTTGGATTATACTCGAAATTGATGTATTCTATTAATCGATGCGAAAGTGTTGAGTATAAAAAGTAACGCGTTAAATTTTTACGCTGATTCGCGACACCACGACGAAAATATCGAAATTAATCCTTGGCACGTAACTCTCAATCGTATATAATTATTATGAAGACCAATATATCGCGTTTGAACTTTTAAAAGTTCAAACGTTTAAAAGTTTCATAACATTTTTTAAAACGCGGATTATATTCGATTTGAATTAGTGTATTCTATTAATCTGCGCAAAAAGTATGGACTATGGAGGACAAAAACCGGGGCGCGCTTAATAAGTTTTTACTTTGATTCACGATACGACGACGAAAATATCGAAATTAATCCTTGGCACGTAACCCTCAATCGTATAATTAACACGTAATGAATAGGACGCGATACTGTGTATACCTTCATTATCGCATACATGGCGAGATTCATTATGATGATTATCGCCCTCGCGAAGAGACAATACAATAGTTAGGTTACAGTAACTTTGTTTCAGAGCGGCGGCGACATATGTGCCTATTCTTTAGCCGCCCAAGGTGCGGGGTTTTGGCCGCGACAGCGTTCAATGGCTGATTAAATTAATCGTCGCCCGGCTAAAGTGAACTCATTACGCGTACAATGAGTCTCGATTAATGCGACGGCTGCAAATAAAAGGCGGACGATTTTAAATTTCAATCGCCGGGTCGCAATGAAGTGACGCGGTTTCACAAAGTAAAACCGTATTATTGTCATTAAACAATTCACGTAACGTGCGTATGCGCGCTGTTTTTCTCCTGCACTTTGTCAGCCGTTTTATCCGGGCCGGAGCCCGGCGTAAACACTTAATGCGATTATTGCTAATTGGATGGGCAAGTAATTATTACGGCCTGGCGTGAAGCTTATGGCCAACTAATTGGAAATGCCAACGGAATGCGCTTAATAAAACGTAAAGCCGAATTACGAACGCCACGCGAACTCCTGGTGGCAACGCCGTGCCGGGCGGCGGCGGAGAGCAGAGAGAGGCGATAGGAAAAGTCGGATAGGAAAACTTTAAAGTCGAGACTGGCGCATAACTGCGCCATCGGATCGAAATACCAAACGACTCACACTTCCGTAGATATTATTCTACGTTGCGCGCACGGGTGTCAAGTAGAACGAGACGAGATAAATCAGACGGCGGCGCGAAGTGGTGATCTTTTGACGAATCAAGCGCGCTGAATAACGTAAGATAGATCTATGCCGCCAGCACAGAGAGAATTTTCAAGCAAGAAGAAAATTTCTGTAATCCGAGGAAATATCTTGCACTGATTCAACTGATTACAAGTCGCGCTAGATTTCAGAGAAGAAAGCGATTTTCCGAGTGAGCGAGTTATACTAATTTACGCATTGTAAGCGGCAGTAAATTTCAGAGTCGCAAGAATTTTGCATTATAAATAAATAAAAACGTTGTATTCTACATAATTCAATAATCCATAGTCATAATAAACAGATAACTTGCATTATTTTGTTGATTTTAATAATTAATAATCCATAATTATAATAAACAAATAATTTGCATTATTTTGACGATTTTAAATGAAAGAGGAATTTTGAACATTCTATAATTTATGCATGTAAATAGCTTGTATTAATTAATTCATATTATGCAACTTGATACAATTTATTGCGGAAATTAAGTCAAGGAACATAAAAGTATTATAGGAATAATGTGTAAGAAACATTTTAATAACTCAGTAAATATATATATACTTATTTGCTAAATCTTTAAGCGACATTCATGCTTTATTAGCATAATTAATATTTTACAATTTTCAAATACTTTAACGTTTTACACACATTGCAGAATACATTTAAAAATTGTAA
>NW_012026800.1:2980819-3034775 GCF_000956235.1 Wasmannia auropunctata
AAGTGAATCAGTGAAATTATCACTAATTATCAGTGTATATTATTTTCCAGTGGCATACTTAGAACTGTGATAAATAGTCACTATTTCAATGTCGCTTCAGTGATAATACACTGATTTAAACAGTAAATATTACTGAAAGACAGTGAATTTGACTGTTTGACAGTGAAATTCACTGTCTTTCAGTGATATTCACTGTTTAAATCAATGTATTATCATTGAAGCGACATTGAAATAATCACTGTTTATCACAGTTATAAGTATGTCACCGGAAAAGGATATACACTGATAATTAGCGATGATTCCACTGATTCACTTTTAGAGAGTACAATTTTAACTTTTAAATGGAACATAATTGAAACTTCAGACAATTTAATTCGCATGTTGAAAATATAAAGGTATTTAAAAATTAATTTTTATTGTCATATTATAATTTTACAAAAATTTATCGGATCGGTCTTAAATTTTAAAACATTGGCCTTCAAGATTCAGCAATAATTTATCAAACAAATTTAATATATTAAATTTTATAAATATTTTGCATAATATATGCGTATTATTTCATTGCATTATTTTCAATTTCAGATTGTAGAATTTGTTGTTGAAGAGCAACTTCAGATTGAAGAAATACGCAATTGGGAGATTAATTTTGACGAGAGAAATCACTGGACTTACCGAGGATCAAGAGAAGCAGATCGGATATCGCTAGATTGAACAGGTAATAATTGGTGGCGGTTTGCATGACGGGATTCCGCCTGATGACGATGCAGGTGACCACGTTGCCGAACACGCCAGTGACAAAGATCGCGACGTAGACGAAGGTAATCGGCAGCACGAGCTTCAGCGGCAGATGCTTCGGTCCCCAGATCAATCTCACATACTCAGACTCGCTCAGGTTCATCATCAGTTCCGTGATGTTGTCGATCTTCACGATATATCGGCCCGAAAATTCCATACTTCGCGCGTTTCATCAGATCGCCCGGTCGATCCGCGTTAGATAGTGTCACCGATCGAATCCGTCCGTTCACCGCGCGCCGATTTTATCCCGAATAAGCAGGCTCGCTTCTTCTCCTCTTATTCGCAGTCATGATTCCGCACTACATTAAAAAATTTCCGTCAACCAACGCACAGAAACTCAACGATCGCTCTCTCGATTTTCAACACATCAGATCGAACGTCGCGCGAGCGTCGAGTCGCTATTAATTGACTCATTATTCTCAGAATATGATCGGTGCTCACTGATCGATCACGAGATCGCTCGGTTCTCGGTGGATATTTCCGAGAACGGGCCCGTTTAATTTTCTTCGGGGATAAACAGCCACGATAAATATGCGCGCGAGAAATATATGTAACCGGGGGTGGAAAAGTGTGCTCCACTCGACAGACCGTGAACAAGTGACGACCGCGGAGCGCTCCGGTCTTCGCTATCGGACCACGCGCGCCCATCCACCACGCATCCCAGCCCTTAACTTCAACCCCCTCGAGAGAGAGAGCACGCTGCGCCACCCGTCCAATAGAATCCCGGCTGATCGCCGCGTGCAAAATATTCCAGATATTCGACGCATATTATTCTAAACGATGCCGACGTCGCGATATCTTGAAGCAATCCTGGTTAAACGATATTTGAACGATTGATTTTAATCAAACGGTCCAATTTATTCGCAGAATTTTATTCATACGGTATAGGTTCTGTTATTGACAGTACTATCGGCAATCCTGCGTAAGACAACATGTTGAATATGTACGATGAAATTTTCATGTACACGAAATTTCGTTCGCCGGAAAATTAAGTCTGAAAATTGAAATGTTAACGATATTCATTTAACGCGTTAAATAGAAAACGTTAAATAGAGCGATTATATCAACTCTTATAATAAACTTTCCTGGAAATTCTTATTTGAAATCGCGTCGAGCGTTCTTTACAGCTTGTCACGCGATCTTTGTTCGTGCAAAAGTGACTCGTGGCTGCCAAACGGGATTTGGGAAAAGGGAAACTATTTGAGTCTATTCAAGATTTCTTTTTGGAGCCATATTTGGCACGAAATTCACTGAATTTAACTTAGATTTAATATATCGATCTCCGCGTTTCCTAAGGACATTAAGGACAATCTGATTATGCTACCTTCGTCTGCAGACCTCATCTATTCACTGTTTATTACACAAAGCTCGAAGTTTTAATCTTTGGCCGATGTTTAAAATTTAAGACGGATTTGATGCAGCAACATTATAATAAATTATTTCTTTCATTATCTGAAAGAGAGAGAATGTAATAATTGAAAATACTTTCTTCTATATAGAATTACCATAAAGTGAAAGACTTTAATAATAATGTGGTATAATTTTATATCATACAGATAACTCTTTTAATTGGCAGCGATTGTGGCAAAACGTGGACCTGCAGTGTAATAGAATTGGCTCTATTCTTCCGTGAACATTTCTCATTTTGTGCAGTAAACTTCTGCTTTCAATGTATTGCTTCACTTTATTTGCAGATTATTCGAATCGCTCCGCTGCACGTATCGTTCATTTGTCATATTATTCATTTCGCCATTGTTATTTTCCACCTATTATTTAGTACCATATATATATTGCCGTCATTTTAACACGTGAGAATAATATGCCGTATATATATTGGTGGTGGTTTACTTCTCTACTCTTTTATCTATACGTAGATCATATTCGTGATTTCACTTGATACAGATTTAGATAGTAATTTATCGATTATTACTCACGCTGAATTCAATAATCGTGCGTTATTATCATGTGACATTTATCATCAAAGTGATTTTGTAGGTGATCAACGTTTTAACTCCCACATATCGTTAATTGGAACGTGTCGTTTAACCGAATTTATGTCGATGTGTAAATATGAAGTTTAGTTCAGTCTATTCACGATGCTAAGACTGTGCTTTCAGACGCACCTACCTTAGACACAATCGAAGGCTCCCTTTCGTGGTACATCAGACGCACGCGTTAATTATGGAACTGTATTAAACGTTTCATCGAATAATACATATAACACAATCCGTATTCTATTAATTTTCCGACATGTGATATTTTCTGAATTTTGCGGAATGTCGTAACTGTATTTGCGACATACAGAGACATAAAAATATTAATTAAAACTGATTGTGAGAGTTATGCATTTTTTATTAATTATCGGAAATTGTTAACGCTTTAGATTTTGACAATTGGAAATATTACTTTTGATTCGCTAATTTTACGTATTATTATTGAAATGTTCTGTTGTTTCATCGTTAAACTTGTTGAGAGAAACTAGTACCTCGGTTTTTAAAATTTATTTTTGCTTAAATATTATAAGTTTACGTATAACTATATATTGCATAACTGCACTCTGTCCTCGATGATGCTTTGCATAAAACCCCTATTTAAAACTCCTGAAATAAATGGAACTTTATTTTGCAAAATGATATTATTTTTTGCATCTAAATAAATATTTTGAGAAAAACATTTTATATTTCGCGTTCGAGTTACTTCTCGTACACGTAATGACTGATTCTCTCTAACTAAAAATATACTACAAACATCAATACACACACACACACACACACACACACACACACATATACAGAATTAAAAAAAACAGATATTCTAAAATTCGAAGAGAAGAGGATTTGTATGCGTTCTGTGGTTTTATTCGATGTTTGAAGCTAGAGGAACTGTATTTATTTCTTTTTTATCTGAAAAAATGAAGTTAACGGTCTCTTGTGTGCCGAATGAAATATAGCGCTTCGTAACGGAATATTCAAATAAACAGATGTCTACCGCGCAGATAATGGATATCATCTACGGGACTCCTAGATTATGCATTCTAAGATAAAGTAAGTTTATGAAACTAAGCGCAGGCAACGTTCTCGGTCTCCTCGAAATGAGATTCCCGATGGACACATCACGAATTCGCGGTACGTAGCCGGCTGTGGATGAGAGAAGTAAGTTATGCGGAAATATTAATTTCAATATTTATGACGGGGCCGAACGCGCCGCGAATACTTAACTCGGCTAAATTCACTCGGTCTGTGTTTTTCGCCTATGCATATCGTTTGATATAATAAAGATACTTTGATTAATCTGAAGAACAAAGCTCTTTCGGGATCACACCGTCAGATTGGCACAATCCTCTACAGGGAACTCCGCACAGATCGGATTTACCTTTTAATCTCCATTCATTCCGACCTATTTTCAAGAAATTTTATTCGCTCACGGGAACGAATTATATTCGCTTACAGGTCTATTTAGCCGGATAAAGACGGCGAAACCGAAATAGTGAATTAAATTTACTACAACAGACACGAAAAACGCTCCACTTTCCTCAGTTATTGCTCTTTTGTCGCCGTTAATAAATGAGACGCTCGGCGCAACAATTAATGGCGCCCGTATTAATGGAGACTTATTATACATTTCGAGGAAAAGATTTAAATCATCTTTCCGTGAGTTTGTTTCTTCATTTTATTTTTTATATATCTGAAGAAAACAAAAAAAAATGATCTCTGCGATGTCGTTCGTAGATCTGAATATAATGTTTTGCTATATGAATTTAAAACTGTACTACTTTCTTGCTTTTGCGTGTTGCATTGCAGTCGCGGTTTCGATATAAAGATTTTTGCGTGTTTGTGACATCGAGATTTAAACTCGTCGAAATTACGAGTTGGTTTCAACAATTGCTGTCCCATCGAGATGCGATCTCATTGAGGTCGATAGGGGGGGGGGGAGGGGGGATTCAGCGAGTTTCAACTGCTGGCATAAAATTATCGCCCGCGTGTCGATCAAAGTAGTCATGGTCGCGGCAGCTCGTGACTCTGTTTGTCGGACAATACATTCGTCGCGCGCGCAGCTTTTATCCTTTGAAAAAGCCCGGACGGAGCCGCTCGTCGGTTTAAATGACACTCCGCGCTCTCGGAGAAACCCTATATGACACGCACGACCGATTTTTCCCATTCGTCTTTACTTCTTTACACTCGCTCGGTGAATTCGAGCGGGATCTCTTCTTCAACTGTGTGTCTGCAAATATTACACACTTCAAGAATTTCCGCAAGAAATATCGGTAAAAACTGTGAATATTATCTCTCCATCCGCTACGTATCGCTCTGCGTTAGAGTTTGATTAGGCGAAACGAAACTTACATCTATAAAAAAAATCCATAATTTTATAGAATTTATAAATGATATACACAAAAGTAGGAATATTGCATCGATTAATTGATATCTTTACATCTTGTTTTCTGGTTATTTTTTAAATCTTAATGAGGATGGATCGTAATAATAACAATAGAATAGACGTAAACAATAAATTTGAACTTGAATATGTTAGTATACCATAAAGGCCAAAAACGAGCGAAATACAGGTGTCGCGAAAAAAAAAATTTTTCGCTTCTTTCGGAATATATAACTTTTATATATGACTTGAATATTAACTAATTTATTAACTGACACCTGTATTTCATCTTTGGCCTCTTATCCTAGCTTATTTATTGTTTACAATAACAAGCCGGTAATTTATTTATTTCAAATTTCTTTATTTGTTTTTTTTTTCTTGTAATACGATTATATATTTCAAGAGTAAGCCTCGAGCAAAGATTGATGGAGAGAAGCTAATTTAATGATGGGGCTCATCCTTAACCGAATCGCCTAATACCTGAAATTAGCTTTCTAAATCCCGTCGCGCACGTGTCTGGAATATCTAACATCTTGTGCCAAGAAGCTATTTCTATTACTTAACAAAAATCGCTTCAGCGCTCCGTCAGGGTATCCTAATTTTTTTGACGTCGCCCGAAAAAATGTTAAACTTCATTTAGGAGCTTTTAGTCTGAAAGCACACGAAGGCACCGACGCTGGTTGTGATCGTTACGCAAAATATCGAAGCAACACGTAGGCAACTAGCTCCGCAGATGCTATACCGTTGCTTTTCGCGATATTACCGTGCTATCTGCCAACTATGAAATGAATCACGTTCTTCCGGCGATGTCTCGCGACGCCTTCCAAGAGATCGGACATTCCTCTGGCGCGTGCTTGCAATGCCATCGCTTCCTCCGGTAAATACACTTGATGGTAATGGCAAACGCTATACGTACATCTCGTGGAAGGCAATTTCGTTGCCACGGCATATGAGTCCACCAGCAGAAATATCGTGCCGAATAGGTAAAAATAGAACGCAAACTGCAAAAGATCAAGAATACACTTTATTGCTATATCGCACTTTATTGCCATATCATACTTTGACCGGTGAAACAGATAAATCAGATCGTCGATTTTCAGAGGAGATAGGAAGGCCAAAGAAAAAAGAGGTAACAGACACGCAGCACGCGAATACGATGTCATATAAATATAACGGAAATATTGAACTTCATAAAAGCTACTAAACCATGTGAAAAATAGCGTTTTGATACATCGTTTCCGATGCGATACTAAATAATATTTTCAATTGTCCGCGTACTATTTTATAAGATATATCATTTTTCTTAATTGCATGAGACCACTTTCGTTTGGTTTATAATAATTGCTTATCGCGCAGTTTAACATTAAATTTTTCAATGAGTCGTATGCGATTTAACTCGCAAAATGCGAATATCGCCCTTCCACAGAATGCAAATTGCCGTATAAAAGGAAAGACAAAAGTATTTAGACCGTGAAATAGACATTTACGGAGAATCGTCTCAGAAAGCCGGCGTTACGCTACCCACGCGTTACTCCCAATCTTTTATTTGTACCTGTGAATAATGCATCTGCAGTGCGTCACACTTCCCTCACGTATTCGTAAACTTTAACGATCGATGAATCGTAATGCGTGGCTCTAATCTGCGAGAGTTCGACAGACCGCCGTATATCGTATAATCATGCATATAATTTATGCAGGCCGGCGAATACACTGTCGATGATTTCGGTATTGATCCCCGGATAAGTTCGACGCGATATGGAATCTCAATTTCGAGAGAGAGATAGAGAGAGAGGGGGGGGGGAGGAGAGTCTACAAGTCCATGATTTATTAGTGCGCCTGCACGAGAAATTCTATTTTTCAATACGAGATCGTATTACCGATAGACGGGTCGTATATGTCATCGATCTACTTTATTTAATTTAAGCCCGACATACCATCAACTATCAGCAGTGACTTGTCGCGATTTAACCCATAATTTCCTTAACGGATTGTCATGTATGACATATTGTTACGTTTCGCGCACGTGTCGCGCAATGGTGGATGAATGCGGGCAAAAACGGGAATCGTTAAGCACATACCGGGATGTATGTAATTGCGAGCGACTGTATACCTCTTTATCAGACATTTTCCCGCGGTTCCTTTTACTTCTTTTTCCGCACAAGTAATGCTTACCACGATAACGCTAACGAAAGTGTCGTTATATTAACGTTTCTTCATTTTTGTCCTTATTCATGCCGTGCTGATAAGAGGATATATCGCACGAAATGGGGTAGCGAGATTAAAGAGGACATTTCGCGCCTGTAAGGAGAAAGCGGGATCGATCAAACACACGTCAATACTCTCGTCTCCGCTGCGAATTAATCAGGCTCTTACCCATCGTAGAGATCTCGGCCCCGTCAATTGCCCGATCACTGTCGGCAGCACGCATTTCACGATTGTCGTGAGAGGCTGCGCTACAACAATCAGTTCTTTCAGGCAAATGAGAAATTTTACGGGGGTCAAATCTATCATTTTACCGCCGCATCCGCCGGGACATTTCGGCACGCGCGATCGAAATACCGCAGTTTGCGACACATTTGTTACGAACTGCTGCAATACGTATAGGTTACATGTTGCACGAGAGAAATTTATCGCGTTGCCTAAATACTGTAACAGTCTGAAATCTGTCATACGTACAGCGAAAACAAAAAACAACGAACTCCTGCTGAATTTATGAAAAATGTCTGTTTTAAATGTCCGTTCTTATTAGCTACGCTACTTTCCGTGCATTTGGAATTAAATTACTGAGAAAAAAGAGGATTTAAATTTAAAATTATAATTTAAAAAAGAACGCAACGTGTATTTCAAAACAAATAGATCTACTTTCTTTTTATTAAAATAATTTTAATATAATTTTATTAAAATTTGGTCAATGTTGTTCAATACGTGTAACTTTATATTTATGATTCAAAGTCAAATATTTTCACAATTCAAACATGTGCGTATTTTCTGAGAAATTATGTTTGGTTGAATCCATAATTGCATTTCTAATTACGTGCGTTAATTTATGATAAATCCACTTGGAGAACACATCATCTAACTATGATTTTTTTTCACGGAGACGTAAAAGACTTCTTAGGCTGGATCCTCATGCAGACACTGGCGCTTTGACACCGAACGCTGATTGACAGAAAACGATTAGTGAGGGTAAATAGCGAGAGAATTCTCAGCGTTCGGTGTCAAAGTGCCGGTGTCAGCATGAGGATCCAGCCTTAGAATGTGTCAAAATTTGTTTGCATAATGATAACGGAACTTTGAGAAACTCCTAGACCGGTATATTTATAGTCCATCTTTGTATTTAATACTGTCTTAAGTAACGTCTTAAGATGCCATAGAACAGAGTAGGTATTAGCTGTATTAATTTCTTAAGACATTACTTAAGACGGTCTTGAATATAATAAAAATAGATTGTGAATATCGGTCTTATTGTAGTCTATCGTTTTGGGATTTATTCAATTTATATATATTTATCTCTTCCGGAAAATTAAGTAGAGAAAATACGAAGACATAAGGAAAAAGTGACGCAAAGTAATGTGGCTATTTCTAAGAGAGATAAGACGTTACACGTCGAAAAATACTCTCTTATTTTATTCGCGGCAATTCCGCGACCCCGTATCCTTCGCGTTTGTGGTATTTGCGCAGTAATGTTTTGCTTATTCTATCTAACGTATACAAAATATTCGCAGAACTGCAAGCGGCAAACATTACCGCTGCCGTAATTGCGCCACATTATTTATCAGATACGTGAGAGTAAGCGTTTTGTCACGTTGCGTTAAATATCGTCATCCAACGTACAGTTATAAATTGTTTAAAAAATTAACACAAGACATTTTATAACGCAAAAATCAAGAAATATACGTTATTTCGCAGAATAATTCAACACTTTGCTCTGTTTATTACTAATAACAAAAAATGATACAAAATAACGTGACTCGCGTATCTTCTTCTTCATTTACGAAATTTTATCAAATGAAGTAATATAATTAATATATTTAATTAAATAAGTATGAAGTAAGATAATTAATATAATTAATCTTTTTAATTAATATAATGAATATAATTAATATAAACAATTAAGTGTTTATATTAATTATATTACTTCATATAATATACGTCATATAATTAAAAATTTTTTTATTATTTTGAACTTTCTCTTTTTTTATTTACTGGTTATAAGAAAGAAGTTAATAATGATTTTATAAAAAATTTATGTATTATAAAATAATTTAAAAATAATTCGTAAAAACAAGTCTTTTTAAAAATAAAATTAATTTCTCCCATGAAAGAAATTATGGATTTATTTAGAATACATACGAAGAACTGAATTTCCACGGTGCAACTTTAATCTCATTTTCGGGTCCAAAACATGTTGATTGATTTTCCTTTAGTCTATAATGTAAATAGGATAATGTAAATAGGCCTCTTGCAACATTGTATACATATTTATGTGACAATCCAATCAGGGAAACAACACCTGAACACTCGATAAACATACCTATGGAATAAATGAGCTCTGCGGCTTCTACCAGATGTAAAAGTTAAACACGTAGAAGTTATATTAGCATTTTGTCATGTTCTTTATTATTATTTCTTAGGTATTTTTACATTTTTACGGTAAAATCTCCAAATTTCTTAATCCATAAAATATTTCAGTAACAACTTTCGTAACAAGTTTAGCAGGTTTAAATTTGCATTTAACCGAATTCGCTAGAGTCAGTGAAAGTTTTACGTACAAACACACGAAACTTGTTTGTAACTCTTAGAGTCGAACTTCGAGATAAATCTTCATCGAACGTTTACGAAACGTTAGCATGTTCCTCGGTCGTAATATCTCTAATTTTGGTGCTTTTGAAACTTTGCCAATTCGGCGTGTTTCTTTGTGGGAATACATGGGAATACATGCATAAAACATGATTTGTATTTAAATGTCAGATGCAGAGGATGCTGTCAGCATCACGAAAAATAATCTTCATCTTGACATGATAGCTCAAATCCTGTGATTGAACAAGTATTGGCGATAGTAATTGAGAACAATTGTATGTGTATACAATTTGATATTTTTATTATCGTGTTGTTTAACGGTTCAATGAATTAAATCTTGCAGCTGTGCGAAAAATTTACTCGAAATTAGCAAATTTTGAACTAATTTTTTAAATGGATTTTTCGTACATTTTTTCTTTCGGCACTTTTGAAAGTGAATTTAAAAACATTTATTAAGAGTTTTCTTAATCTTTATTTAAACGAAGATATCATGAAATGTTCACTAGTGCATGAAATAATTATGTGAAATCACAATGCATGCGCGTGTTCTTTGTCGAAGAAATCCTTTTCAAAGTTTTGATATACTTTCCTTTTAAACTTTTGTAATTTAATTGGAAAGTACTATGCTATATTTACTCTGTATAACTTAATTATTTATTTTATCGAGAACACAAACAATCATGGCGTGTAAGTTATTTTTGCTTTTATAGTGCAAGAAAGCTCTTGGCGCTCCAATGCTAAAAGTGTGTATCTTCGGTGTTTCGATCTTTACACGAAATTTAATAAAACCACTCCCACACATCTTTCCAGCAGATGTGGAGACACTGTTAAAAGTGGTATTATAAGAATTTTTTGCTTTTGTAAAAGTTTAATTTAAGATTTGACGCGAGAAACGTTTAAAATTGAGAGTTTAGAAAGATTCTACGTCCCATTGAGTTTTCGATAAAGCAAAAACCGATTCAATATTGGCTAAAATTACATGAACAACGAAATACCACGTGTACACTTTATTTATAATTAACGCGTTAGTGCAGACTTGCTACTGGGAAGACGGACTGTAGAGAGACTTCTCTATCGTCTGTAACCGCGCGCGCGATTAACAGTTGTAAAATATAGCTGACGGTTGCAGTAAATGAAAATTTATTGGAGGTTTCGTCGAGAAGTGCAGGAAACTGATCGATCCAATCCTTTCCGACTTCAAAGACAGAAATTAATCTATATATAGAAACTTAGTGCGGTGACAAAGATAAACGTTACATTTTATAATATAGGCTAAAATTACTACTTTATACATGCGGCGTTAACATATTTTTCTTAGAATGTCTTTTTTTTATACTATTAAGGGAAATGTGTATTTTTCCGTGAAAATCTAGGTTTTCATTCTAGGAAGCTTCTGATTTTAATTCTATATACAAGAATTTCTGAGATTTCGATCGATTCTATAATGCACATTGTCAAATTATTTCATTCGTTTAATGTTTCGTGATATTATGATATTATGAATCTAGTTAAATCAAATTTTTTTTCAAATGGGGATGTCTCGCAATTTTAGAAATTTAATTCACAATCAGTAGACGATTTTTTGGAAAAGCATTAAAAATTTCTGCACGAATTACCTTTGAGAGACTGTCTTTTGAACGTGAGTGAAATGAATGTACAGATTATACCGGTTTCTCATATATTAAATTGCTTTATTTAGTAAAAAATCATTTACGACTTCGTTTATGCGACTTTAAAGCTACGGACGTGTAAATAATTGCACGGCACTAAATATTCCCTCGGTTCTCATTGACGTCGAGAGGTGAAGAGGGTGTATGCACGTTATGCATGTAATACGCATCTCATTTAAATTGAAATAAACGAATGAGCTATGTCTAAATACTTGAACATAGTGCAGGAAAATTATCGTTAATGCTTGAGTATACGTTTACTTGTAATGCAAAATTTGGACAATTAAGCGTAAAGCGAGATAGTGGACAAAATACAGAAAAGTTTTATATAATGGAATATTCTATTTTGTATAGGATAATAAAAGAATAATAATTGTTAATAACGTATAACGTTTTATTTGTGCAAAAAAGGTGTATGTTACATATCGAAAATTACCCGATTGGGAAACCGGCTGATAATATCGTTGTTGAAAGCTGAAACGTGTTTTAAAGTTTTGCAATGATTTTTATTAAAAATTAAAACTTATTTGAACCATTATTATTGTAAATTTATCTTTATTAAAGTATAGCTCGCTGATAAAGCGTATCTCACGATTTGTATGGAAATAATCGTATCAGCATTTTGACGAAAATTATTATTCTCGCGTGCGTCCCGCGATTTCAAACATTTGCCGTCTAAAATTGCATAAATTCACAAACGCATAAAATAAATATCAGGCATAATATGTGTAAAACTTTATTCTGAAATAAATAGTATAAAATAAATTTTGCCGCGTTATTATAATCGATAAAAAAAAACAACAATTTGGGCTATCTACCTATTTACAATATAGTAGAATCTCTCGCTTTATAATCGATAATTCGCACTGTCTAGTTTTATATTTACAGCGACGCGCATTATAATTGTATACCTAAATGGAAGCGAGTGAAATTAGATCACAGACTGCTTTTAGCTACGGAAATGGTATCTTCCGATCTTTTCGTGGACGTGCTTTCGTTGCTAGGCTGCTGGCGAGCGAGTAGATGGCCTCGTTCAAAGAGAAACGTCGAGGATGAGTCTTCTTTTTGTAACGAGTAAGCATTTTGAGGAAAATTGCTTGCATTTCCATTATTACTGCTGCTATCCTTGATATTTTCCTGTCGGCTCGATGTAAAACAAAATATCTCTTTGGCTTGAACAATCGTATGCCTAAAGAAGAGATGTACAATTATTGGAGTGTAATTATATGTAGCGTCTGACTGAAAAAAAGATCAATGCTTTGAGAGACTTATGAAATATAAAATGATTATATATAATAATAATAATAATAATAATTATATCTAATATTAAAATATTTATCTTATATACCGATAGTTATTATGTAGAACTTATAAAATATTATATGATTTTCCCGCAGATGATTCGAACTTCAAATCTTTGCAGTATGAAAAATTTCGAACTTTCCTTACCTAACAGAGCATATAACATTGTGATCAGGCTCATATGAGGAATCGCATCTGCGTGGATGTGATTTCTTAGCCGTCGAAATTTTGCTCGCCGTTCCTCTCGTTCCGCAGCATATTGTTCGTTTGAATGCCTGGCGGTATTTGATGCTCATCAAATTATAGAGAATCGGATTGACGGTGGTGCTGAAGTAATACAGGCAGCCGCTCAGAATGTAGAGCCATTCGTTTAAGTCCGGGTAATAATCGGAATCCTGTGCGTAGATGTAAAGCAAACGCTGGGCGTGAAACGGAGCCCAGCAGAGGAAGAACATGATAACGACGGCGCCTGAAATAAATCACGCAGAGCATTTTGAGACTTAAGGTTTGATTACCGAGATTTTTAATGTTGAAAGTAAAAGAGAGAAAGCAGTATGTGCGATCGAATTAACATCGACATAATTAAATTACGATTACAATTACATTTGGCTACTTGCCAATTTTACAATTATTGCTACGATTTAAATTATTATAAACATCGGGCGAATAAACATCGTGATTCTCGTACTTAACATCCTAATGACAGACTTTCTGGATTGAACTTGTCGATGATCGCCATGAACGAAGGAGGCTTGTATCGGGCCAAGTGTTTCCCTGGTGCTGCTCTTGATCTTCAATCCCATCCGCGTGTATACCACGAGGATCACGAGCATTGGCATCAGAAAAAATACGATGCAACTGAGCTCATAGAGAGGTAATTTTGGCATCTCGGGCAGAAGCATCGCGCAAATCGCCGAATCAGCCGAGTAATTTCCCGATCCTGAAAAGAGCACTTGACGTTTTAACGTAGATCATGTAGTTACGTTAAATAAATTTTGTGTATTGAAACTATAGTTTATAATTTAAATAGTCAGATTTTGAATATATCCGGAAATTAAATTTTAAATAACACAAATTCAAGAGCGCTTTCTAAATTTTGAATATTTTGGACTTGTTGCATACAAGAGAAAATTTTAAGGAAGAAATTTAATGGCCGATACAAAGCAAGCTCTTAATAAAAGATTTAAATTTGAGATTACAAAATATCATGTAATTAAAGGCTAGACGATTTGAATAAATTAATTATCGGATATTAATTTACGATAATCGCAAGGAAATTAATGTGTCGGCTTAACCTGGCGGATATTCGACGAAATTGACCTTGGTATAAATCGCGAACGGTATGGCCGAGACGATTGCAATCGACCAGGCTGCAAGGATAAAACGTATCGGTCTTTTGAGACCGCTCATCGAATAGACGCGCAACGGATGGCAGATGGCCAAATACCTTTCCATGGAGAACGCCACGATCGTGAGGACCGACACGTAGGACGACCTGTGAAAAGTGCCCGGATTTAGGAGGAGCATGTCCTGATATCTTCGCGGAATGTAAAGGATCGGACGAGATATTTCTTACATTTCTGACACGTACGCCCGAATTTTGCAAAGCCCGGTGCCCAGCTCCCAGGGATATTGCTGCCAGAACACACTTAGCTCATTGGGGAGACCTAGAATAATTAATTATGGATTAATTTGATTAAAATGTTATTTTGACAACGTTATACGGTCTTTGCGTTAAATTTTCGACAAGGCAAAATGAAAATTGCCAAAAAGTCCGTAAAATGTAAAAAGAAAATGATTAATCTATGGAATGTTTTACAGTGTCTTTAATTAAATTTGCGCGTACACACACACACACACACACACAATTAAATGTATTTTTCGTTACGGGCAAGAAAATTATAAGAATAGTGCTGCCACTTTTAGCTGTTCTTTGTCGCAAAATTTGGAACCGGTCAGCTTTTTGCTGTAAGCTCTTCACATTTTCAATTACTTTAATATACGTCGGCATCAAAGTTTCGTGCGACATGCTCTCTCGGATAACACGCTTGCCTATCCTCCTTCCTCCTCTCCTCCTTTTGTGTGGGCGCAAATTAATTTTCCGAAAAGCAAGTTTACGACTGACTTAAGCTCGACTGGTAATTAGCGTGAAGAGGCATCACTCCGCATCATGACAATATTAACAAGGTTGCCCGCGCGCGTGTCTCTCTCCCGCGCAAATTAAAATAACTTTCACGTATAAATTTTACCCTCGCTGTGGAAACGAGCTAAACGTTCACCGCGTATCGTTGCGAATAAACTCAATAAGCACCATTCAAATAATGTTGACGTTTTAATTAATGAATATATTATGCGACACAACAAGATGATGATGTATGTCTTCGGCGTAGTTAAATATCTTTATTCTGCGGTATGCTCGTTAATGGAACACCATGTTTTTTCCTACTGCTAAAAGTACAAAACTTTCAACTTTTTACCACTTTCCTTCTTTTTTCCTCTTTTATGCTTTTTTTACTGTTCCTATACTTTGATTTGAACTATTTTACAATGTAAATTATAATTTTATTTAGAAATTCTAATGAATATTTTAGCTCTCACGAATAAATAGAATTTATATATACGTGCGTAAGATAATGGAAATAAAAGTAGAGAAAGACTGGAAGGTGAAAGAGATAGAAAGGGAGCAGTGAACAATTCTATTATCATAAATTAATGTTTTAATTGCAATCACATTTACATTTCAATTTGCATTAATTTTCTTAAATGGTGATTTTTTGCACGTGACACTAAAAAGATGATTTTACTAACAATAATTTAATAGAAATGAAAATTTTAAACGAAAACGTCAGAAATACTATAACATCTTACAGGGTCCGTTAGAAGTTAATTAGAAAGCAAGCACATTATTAATAACATTAAAAGTGCGTTTTCCTTTTTTTTCGCATTTTTTTTTTGTTATATGTATATCGCGATATATCGGATTTTGTACTTTTCTAGTCATCTGCCAAAGCATAAAAGCTATTCGGTAGGCGCCCAATATATGTAGTCCTTCACGTATAACATATATGTAGTCTTTTTTTATAAAGCTTTTATAATGGACGCCGAAACCCTCGTAAGGTCCGATTCCTGCTGCTGAAAGTTAGGCGTGAACGTATCGTGAATAGCCTTCTCGAGTGGAAGCCCTTCGGTCGTCCCTATTGTGTTTAACATTTTTTAAAAGCGACGCCCGCTTTACACGATAATATTCGTCAACCTGACGAAGCGCGAAACCTTTTATTGCGTTGCAAAACCGCTGTTTTACTCGTCAGCTCTACGGATGCGCGCCACGCGATTGTTTCAATTTCTCTCGTTTTCTCTCTCCCTCGCTCTCCCTCTTTCACACCAGAGAACCGACAACTGATTTATAATTAAATCCTCCGTGAGTGGCGCATCCCTCTCTCTGATTCCGATCGGTATGTTTGAATAGTTTGCACACATCTCTCGCTGACTTTTCGCGATATTTTTTTTTCTATAGAGAATTTCTGTTTTAAGCTCGACGAGCGCGCCAATTTTAATTTATTTACAAAGCCCAAATATCACATTTATCTATCTGTTTCCGCACTAAAAAATTTGGATCTTCACTTGATATCCTTATTTAGCATATCAAATGCTATTCAGGTATTATTCAAAGATGCTATTCAACTTATTTCATATATATACATACATGCGACACGAGCATTGACTTCCCTCGCGTTCGCGCATATTAAAATAGCGGCAAGAATAGCTCGTTTCTCAGATCTCTCAGACGTGTAAAATTGTTATCATGTCCAAGTTTCGCGAAATTCTTCACAATGACGTAAACACTGAATGCCGTTGTTACCGTCGGCAAACAGACCACCGTGCAGATAACAATCGCGATTGTACACATAAAATGAAGATTAATTTTGCTTTTATCTACGTGCGTCAATGCCTAGGAAGGCAGGGGAGAGTGTCAAGTCGCTCTGTGTGTATGCATGCGTGTGCGTGTGTGTATGTGTGTGTGTGTGTGTGTGTGCACGCGATCGCGATAATGACAGATAACATACAATAATTGATTTTATTTATCCCGATGAAAGATCGCCTGCGTCGCGCTTTGAAACGCTCGCATCGTTGTCAAACGTTACTAATGATACTGTTAAATTTAATCAAAGCCACAAATTACTTAAATACGAAAATACATTAGCGAAATGCATTAGCGACTGAATATATTGACTGTATTTAATGAAAACAATTTTAATTTCAGCATTTTTGCATCGTTGAAGCATTTTTAGTTACAATCGTTTTCCCGTTTTAATTAATGGAATGCTTGTATTTATCTAATAAGTCGTTTCTTGGAATTGTGTGACGAAAATGTAATACTCTCGAAACGCCACGATCGTTAATATCCGTTATCATTCGTTAAAGCTACGTGAAAAGTAAACTGTTGGGAAAAAAGCGCAAGGAAATACGCGAGATATGCTAAGAATTCTCAGTTCAATTTGTCATCGCGCTAAAGGGATTGGTGGCCGTCGCTCTATCGGCTTTAAATCCGAACCAATTTGTTCCTTCGACGAGAATTCGACCTCGTTGATCATTAATCAATGAGGTCTTTTTACGCCTTATTCGCGCACAGATCCGGAATAGTCCGGCGAAATTTATACATTTTGCAAACAGATTCTCGGCCAAATCGGCACCGCAACATATCTATTATTCCGCGTTATATCCAAAACGAGAAACGATTTAGCCGAGCCAGCTATCGTTATCAATCGCTTTACCAATTATCAAAATCGCATTATCAGTTCGAGCGAAGTGCCATCGGCAGTTAACGAGCCCGTTGATTTTCCAGCCAGAGGCGCGATTCGGTCATCGAACGTTGCTTTGTATCGATCCCCGATTGAAACGAGAGCGATAAGGGGGACGAACTTTCCGCTCGCGGATATATATGTAATTCGCGTTGCATTACGCGCATAAAATTCGCACGTAGCGCGAGATAAACAAGCATGTGCGAAACACGAACAAAGAACGTTTTTGAAAGTCGCGCGATGTAAACGCAAAATATAAGCATAGACCGCATCCCGTTAAATCTTACATTTACATCCTCCGTGCTGATAAGGAGGGGGGGCAAACTTTCCGCTCGCGGATATAATATGTAATTTGCGTTATATTACGCGTATAAAATTCGCATGTAGCGCGAGATAAAGGAACATATGCGAAACACGAATAAAGAACGTTTGGAAGTCGCGCGATGTAAGCGCAAAATAACTTGGATCGCATTCCGTTAAATTTTACATTTACATCCTTTATGCTGTTTCTCGAGAATAAATGGGAAAGAAATTTCAGATCAAGGCAAAGATTTCGCTTGTAAGTTTAGACTGTACCTAAGGCTCGTATTTTATTTAAATTTCAACAAGCGTGTAGTACCCAGTCAAATATTCTTGCTTCTTTTATTTTACATCATAGGGGGATATTTATTATTAAAATCGTCTGCGAACGCCTTTCATTTTACTACCATTAGAATTCAAGTTGTTTAAAGATAGATTCTGCATTAAGTATTAACCTTCCAAGAATGTTAGGTCTGTTATACATCCGATCTACCTTTGTTACTAAAATATTCTTTTGCACTTTTGCATAAAAGTAAATTCGGTTTCTTCATTTAAAATTGAGTATTTCATCTCGTTTAAATTGTGTGTTAACAGTTACATCAACAGTTTTTATTTATCGTCAATTATAGTCATTAGATCCTACAAGATCAAAACTAAGACGTGACTTCTCCTCTTACTGGTGGGTGAACGAACGTGAAAGAAGAGACTTAATTGCGAGAAACAATTATGATCTAAACATGTGAAATATTAGTTCATGAAAGTAAATGCAAAGGCAATCTCGTGAAGCGATTGCATCCCGTTTGCCTTTGTTCACTCACCCAGTATAAGCAGAGTGAGGTCGGATATGGCCAGACTGAAGAGGTAGTAATTGGTGGCGGTCTGCATGGACGAGTTCCGGACGATGACCGTGCACGTGGCGACATTGCCGAAGATGCCGGTGATGAAGATCACCACGTAGGCGATCGTGAGCGGTATCACCAGGTTGAGGGACAGGTACTTGGGCCCCAGCACTTTGCCCAGGTACTCGGCCTCGGTCAGCTCGCTCAGATCCCAGTCCCGCCAGAAATCGAGCGTGTCGTTCTCGTCCTGGCTCGACGTCCCCATGGCTCGGTACACCCCTCTCGGCAGGATGTCACAGGCCGATTCGACTCATCGTGACGACACCTTCGCGCGTATGCACATTCTGATATATCGCCGTCTCCGTATCGCGCACGCAAACAAAGAAACTCGTCGGGCCTCGATAACCCAGTAAATCTTCTACCGTCGATTATTAATGGGTCACTCACTTGCGGTGTTGTCTTCTTCTCGGTATTCTTCCGGTACAATGGAAGGAAACTAACGCGAAGTGGACAGGATAATAGTAACTCTTTAACTTTTACAACCGGACTCCGAGGCTGCCGAGAGCGATTCCATTTCGAATTGCGATATTCGTATCAGCCCTTCGAGGACAATCTCGCGAAATGGCAGATCGTGTAAAAACGTATAAAAAGCGTAAATGCGTTTATTGCTGTTTGACAAAAATAAACGCTTCTTGCTTTCACATCCGTTTCGCGCTGCGAGCAATCGTTTCACACTCAGAGTTTCGCTGCCAAGCGAGAATGATAATTATAATTTAATTGAAATTAGATTGTAATTATATTCGTACTCAAAGAGTTAATATCACGCTTTTAGATTGCCGTTTGAATATTTATGCGTTACAATCCGCGATCACGAATATCACAACACAATTGTCGCACATCGCTACAGTTTCCACTTTTGTTTTTTGTTTTTGCGTTTTCAATTTTTTTTTCTATTTTCACGTACTCGAATTTCCACAACGATGAAACCGCAATATAACCGGGGAAGCCTGCAATATCGCGGTGATCGAGTTCCACTTTCAATCGCGATATAAACGAAATTACGAAGCTTGCCGGCTCGCGCTGAAAGCCGCTGATACGCTGTTTACAACATTTAGCGCTCGCGAGACGTCGGAATAACGTCGACGCGAAGAGCACACGGAATGTTTGTAATTTTAAGTGAAACACATATGTCTTCGTCGGAGACCTTATGCAAGGTCACCGATTGGTTGTTTTGACTCGTCAATTGACTCTGTCGATCCGAGACCACACCGCGGCAATTAGACGTTCATCGCGACGAGAAAGATGTTGGGTCGTCATTCGCGATTGAACGTCGCTGAGTACGAACTGAACGCGATGATCTCGATGATACCACCACTTGTCGACTGCTCCATCGCTGATAGCGAATTTCCTTCGGCGTAGCAATGGAATTAGAGATTCATCACAGATCTCTTTCCGAGAATCGTTAGAACTTCGCTGAAAATCTCACGTCGCTGACCGCTTTAACGTTCGGTAACGATTGTTCCGAAGTTCAGACGAAGTTTCTTTTAAGAAGATTCAAGAAGTTTCTATTGAGACAAAGATGAAAATTTCAAGAGACAATTTACTCCGCAGAGACGCGAATTTAATAAGAGTTATTTTTCTTACGAGGAACATTTTTTCTTAAAATCACATTTCTCTCGTCATCGTTTCGACATTAATTTTTGGAATCTTCTTGGAGAAGTTATTAAAAAAGTGTATTTGTACAAAATTTTTTTAAACTCACTTTAAAGTTTTGAATGTAATATAAGCATCTTAGATCACGTTTTGATAAATCTCCCGAACGTGACGTAGTGAAGACGGATGATTTAACTTCTCACTTAAGTTTTTATAATGCTCCTGACGATCTTTTTCTTCTGATAATTCTGTGTAAGAGATCGTTATCAACATGATTAACGAGTTGAATTATATATATCTATATCTATATTGCGCGATATTAATTTGAAAATGTAATGAATTTATAATAACAAATATTATAAAGAATATATAACATATTTTGTTTAAAAGAAATATACTTAAAACTAATTTGATGCTTGTCATAAAATAAATTTTTACAACGAATGTTCAGCTACTGTGACAACGTTTACGTGATGTCTGTAACATGTGTTTTTTTAACGTTGAAAATACATTGAAAAAAATTTTGGTTAAACCGTGCGACTATGATTTCCGACATAAAGCATGTGATATATCTTTTTTTCAATTTAACAAAAAAGAAAAAATCAAAGAATGATAAAATCAATATACACGTTATGAAAAATTATTTAATGTACAAAAAATTAACTTAATCTACTCTTTTAAAAAAGCATCACATCTGATTTTGCCTTTTTTTGTAATCTCGACATATGTCACTTAAAATTTAGAAACTAAATTTTAAAAATTAAAGAATTAAAGATTATCAAAGTTTTATAATTTTGAATTATAAAATTTTAAGTTAAATTTAAAAATTAAAATTAAAATTTAAGAATTTTGAAGTTAAAAATGAAAAACTTTTTAGAATTTAATTTAACTTTAAAAATTTTTAATTTAATTTAATTATTATTAATAATTATTTATTATTATTATTATTTAATTATTAATTTCAAATTTTAAAATAATTAAATTTAATTAAAATTTAACGATTTAAAAATTAAAAAGTTTTACAAAAATTTACAAACTTTGATATTCCATTTTTATAGTATTCTAGTATGTTGAAATAATAAATATTATTTGTAACAACTTGGCCCGTCGCGATTTTCTTTTATTAAATTTTTTCTTCATATTAGGATTCAGAAATCGACTTCATCTTTCATTCTACTTACGTGTTCAGTATTTCTCCCTTTCCACTTTGCGTTTGCTCACGTCAAAAGTCGAGCTAAAGCCAGTAAATCATCCCTTATCTGTGCAAAAGTGACTTCTTAAGTCCAAATAAATCGTTTTTGCTAACGTCACTAACGTCTTTATAATGCGTAACGCAACTTCTTTGCACGCCGCAAATGGGACAGTTGTATATATTTTACATTCAATATTGTGTACATTTTCTTCTCCTGAAAGTAAATGGAAAATAAAAAAGATTCTCTCGTATTATTCTGCGGAGGTGTTCTCGAAGAATGGAGAAAAGAGCATCATTTCAAACAGAAAGAATCAGCGGAGTTTTATCAATGATTCTATTCCATTTCGTCGCATCCTTGAAAAGTTTTGAACATGTAGTCTTCATTGAAAATCTGCGAAATCTCTAAAAATATACCCACAGGAATCCATTATTAATTTGATTTATACATTATCGTTGTTCAATTTGAAATTCTTCTACATGTTCGATTGTTTTCAATTTGTAGGAAATGAACAAAGTAAAACTGAATATTTTAGAATTTTAGATTGTTATATAATTAACGTTTATAAAATTTAAGTAAATTAGTCTAAATTGTGTTGCAAAAAGAATTATCCTTTGCAGAGAAAATACAGTAGGAATTGATCTCGTAAACAGTTCCTAATTTCGAAACTTAATTTCACATATAATCATTGCAGTCTCTATCAGAATATTTTACTGTTTATTTGTTTAAAGATTTCCATAAATCTTCTCGTACAAGAAAAATCACGGAGGCAATTCTTCATTATTAAGGGGATAACTTATTATTTTCCCCACACAAATATGTAGATAAATAACGGTATCGCAAGTTCAGCTAAAGTAAACATGTTATTCCGTCGAAACTTCTGATAGAAAAAAAGCGATAAAAAGAAGCGTGGTGTAACTTTTCTGAAATTACGGAAATCGAATTTAGCAATTTGTAAGTTTACTGCGAGGATACGAACCGTCGCCAGGACAATATCAATTATGTACATCCGATAAGGGATTAAAAAAAAAACTGGGTCAAGCATACGAGTGCACTTTAGATTTTTCAGATTTCCTCTGGGACTAGTAACTTACCTCTTCGACTTCAATTTTCTCTTCGTGAATTCGTTGAGATGGCAATCGAATAATCTTCTTGGCGAGGAAGTAAGCAGCTTTAAGAGCTCATAAAGCATTAAGCCACTTTGATTGAAAATAATAATATAAACGAATTTTATTAGCTACAGGAAATAATGGAGGAGTGAAATAAATATTTAAATTATTACAATAGATTTATTTAAAGAATATAGAGAATGTATTGTAAGTTGAAAAGAAGTCTCAAGTTTTTTCCACAAAGTTTAAATCAAATTTTACAATAATTCGGACATAGAGGACACAGCTCGATGTTATATGCAAAAAAATACTTTATTTAACCTAGGTACATAAAGGTAATAAGAAAAACTTGCTTCTTAATTTACAGATACAAAATTATGTATGTACACTTTTGCATCGTATGCAAAAAGGAAAGTTTTGAGTTAATGAGAATCTGATTCACAATCTGAATCACTTTCACTGTCGTCTATCTGATTAGTGGGGCACCTATTCGTATTTACGAAAAGCTCCTCGTCATCGCACGTAGTGTAATTCGTCGCTATCGAATGCCCGTTCCTCTTTGGATCCTCATCGAATTCCGGCGGCCAACAATTCTGTTCACGATACCATTTTATGTGATCCTGAAAATGCACACATTCATACATACATTAATAAAAGATAAAAGTAGCCTTTTTAACACTTGCAAAATTAATTTAAATTATTATTTCCCATAATTATGTTTCGATATTTAAATATGAGAATTTCTGCAAGAAAAGCAGAAGGAACAAAAAAAGATATTACAATAAAAGATAAAAGTAGTCTAAAACGCTTGCAAAATTAATTTAAATCTTTATTATTTTTTGTAATTAAGTTTCGATATTTAAATTTGAGAATTCTTGCGAGAAAAGCAGAAGAAACAAAAAAAAAAAAAGATTTACTAAATACAAATATCTGTAAGATTGTGTGTAAATACCTTTGTGAGTATCTTAACAATTTCGCCCTTGACTTTCTTGCCTTCCTCGATTGGCACGATAACAATGTAATCACCCCTCTTCACCCAGATGTTTTGCCTGAACTTGGTGGGCATCGAGACGATGAACCGTTCTCCGGTGGGGGTGACGACTTCGTGAAGATTGTGCCCGCGCGCCTGGACAATTCGTACGATACTTTGCGAATCCGTAGGAAGACTCATGTCGCCGAGCTCTTGGAATACGTATTTACGCTTTGTTACTGCAGACGACATCGTGATCTACAAAACTAAATTTAAAAAATACCGTGACTCTTATTCTCTCTCTCCATTGATTTTCCTTTATTATCAGACAAAAAGCGTTTCCGAAAATAGCAATATAAAAATAGTTTAATAATTTTCGTTTAAGTAGCATTTTGGCGACTTTAAGTAACCGCAGTTACTTTTCATCGTCTGTTTTAACTTTGCGACTTTTCGCATCGTGCCAATAGCCTAGCGAGCCGCCGGATTTCTCCAAGGCGGTCCAGACGTCTAAACTCTCGCCGGGCGGTATCTCGTATCCGTTCTGCAAGCCGTGAGGATTCGACGGGGTTTTGCAATCGTGAGCGGACTCTTTGCGAAGGACGGTGTCGACCTCCACGGCGGCGAAGAACGCCACCGACATCGGCAGATCTCTCATGCCTAGTCTAGAAGCGCAGAACGACCTCGTCATCAGGTTGGTCACGTGCATGGCCAGCGCAGCGTTGTACTTGTATCTGGACGGGACCAGATATCTCACTTCGTCGTGAAACGACAGGCAGAATCTAGCGTTATCTCTCATCAGCCATCTCATGGAGACCAGCATCAGATGAAGGAAGTCTACCGCGCCGCTCTGCACCACCCAATTAATCTTGGTGGGCAGGAACTTGTCGTCATCGTCGGTGTTGGTGATCTCCAGGGCGCGGCTCAATCTGGCGTTGAGGAACGGCGTGACTGGACGCTCACTGCCGGCGATCTGTTCCAGTCGGTTGAACATGGCTGATTCCGAGCCGCCCAGCCACTCACTCTTCAGGAAGATGTCCTGCAACGCCTTGCCGTGCAACTTCGCTATCTTGTATGCCTGAAAGGATGTGTAGGGAATATTCTGCATGTCATCGTTGACAAATTCAGTCTTCAATCGAAATGTCTTCCTACCCTTTGTAAGGGCAAACATCTTGCGTGATTTAGAAGTGGCCTCGGTGTCCGTCATCGACGGATTGAACTGCTTCAGCAAGCGTTCGGCGAACTTCTGGCCGGCGCCGTAGATTCGAGCGTAGTTAATGACCTTGGCGTGGTCGCGCGAGATGCCGATGGCCTTGGCGGTGACGCTGTGCATGTCGGTGCCGTTGGACTTGGTGCCGATCAGGGTCATCCAGCCGAAAGGTGTCGCTCCGTGGACGCGCTTGTAGTGCGCGTCTCCGATGATCGAGGCGATCCACAACTCCTGGCTGTCCACGTCGGCGCCGACGATGTTGTAGCCCGGTGGCGCCTGCACCATGCATCTGAGCTCGGAACCGACTCGTTCGGGATGCGCGTTCGACGCCGTCATCCACGTGGGCTCTACGGCGCGACGCGTCAAAGTACCGGACACGACCACCTGAGGTACTATCGCGCCGTAACGCGTGTGTCGCTTCGTTCTCTTGACGCTGCCGGGTAGGCAGTGTTCGTCCAGCCATATCACCAGCTGCGACATGATCCTGTCGCGATTGTTCCGCCAGTAGGACAGCATACGGGCGATCTTCAGCACCTCCGCGGCGCTGACGTCCAAGCCGGCGAGTACGTTCTCGGAGAACTTGTTGAGGAAGTCCTTGGCGAGCGGATTCCCGACGTTATAATTGGTGCCGTCCTTATGCGGCAGCTTGAAGAAGTAGCAGCAGTTGTCGATGTCGACGTTACACCACACGCCGGTGCCCTTGTACGTTTCGTCGTACGACTCGTCCCGCTGCTTCTTCTTGAATCGCCAGAATTCCGTCTTGTGAAGATCGTTCTGCACGTCGGTGCTCAAAGTGGCCATTGCGTCGTCAGAAATGTCCCTGGACGAGTTGGACGCTGGCAGAGGACACTGGGCCAAAAGATTCTTCAACGGCAGATTGCTCTCGATGTCGGGATCGTTGTTGTACGGCACTAGAATTCCCCAGCCGTGCTCCTTTATATGATGCAACGGATACTTCTCCCATGTCAGATTCAGCAGCTTCGGAACCACCTGCATGGAAGTGCTGATATTTTGCGGACCTGGTGCCCAGTCTTCGTCTCTCTCCTTGGGACAGAGTTTCCTGTACCACGCCGGATATCCCGGCATGTGCGGCATTCTAGCTGGTAATAAATGCCTGGTTTCCTCCAGATACGCAAATTCCTTCGCCAAAGGATTCTCCTCCTCTTCCTCGTCATCCGATAAGTACTTAGCGTCTGACTCTTTTTGTACTATATTTGTCTCTACGCTAGCAGCTTTCACTTTCGACACTTTGCTTTTCATCTTAATTGTCCGCGTGCTCCAGTCTTGGTCCCACATCCACAAGTCCTGCTTGTACTTCTCGTCGTGCATGAGGTGGCAAACAGCGTCGGCTCTCTTGGCGAGAGTGACCTTCGCCTCGTAGTTCAAATCGTCGAACGTCGACTCCGATTCCTCCAAGTATCTCTGCCAATTGGAATTCACCGGCAGGTACGCCGAGCCGAGTTCCAGCATCCCGGCCAGAGTGACCGGATGAGGGAATCTCTCTTGAAAGAGCGGGAACAGATTGCGTAGTATATTGTGCGTAGCAACCGCGTCGGAGGCGCAGTAAGACATCAGCATGTTGAAATTGTCTTTGATATCCTCAATAGTCCCTTCGACGAATAAATCTCTCGCGTCCTTGCTTATCTCGTGGCCGCAGTACAGCTTGTGCACCTCCACCAAGCTGTTCAATGAAGTGGTGGACTGCCAGATCTCCTTCTCCGCGTTCGCCTTCTTAGACAATAACAGCGATCTTTGGTAGCTGTTGAGACCGCTGACGCACACGTGCAACGACATGGTGTCGAGGAAACGAGTGCCCGTGCAGTTCAACCAATACTGCTCCTTAATTCTACTTCGGTCGTACGACACGTTGTGACCCACGACAATTTTTGGCTTCTTCTGATGCTGACTCAGTCTGTAGCCATGCTCCTCCTTGCCGCTCTCCATAGGAATGAGGACGTTCGGCGTGAGTAACTGCGTGTCGTACGTTCGGCCGATGCTCTGCGCCAAGGAATTCGACACCCAGCCGTACCAGGCTTTGTTACTGACCGCGGTGGCTAGAGTGGGCAGCGGGCCCTGCTTCATGCAGACCTCAACGTCGAAAATCACACCATCCTCCAGCGGATGATCTACGCTCTCTGCTGTACCATCCGCCGTGTATCTGGTCCAGCCTTCCTTGAACAGCCACTGCGTCGGCATCTCGGGAATATCTTTCATAATATCATTTATGATCTTTAAATACGGCTTCGCCTGCGCATTTCCAATGTTGTAAAAATGCTCCTCTATATCTTTTCCTTCCAAAGCCGGTAGCTTCAGCTTCACGTCGGCGAACCTGGTGGCATCCTTCACGTTTATGCCGTACGTGGTTAAATTTTTCTTTACATCGCTGACTTCCTCCTCGGACAGACAGTTTTCTTTGTCATTCTTTCTGAACAACTGTCGGTGCAGCGCTTCGGGCAACATTTGCATATTTATCTCGTTAACTCGGACATTATCTCCCTCGGAAGAATTCGTGTTTGAATTAACATCCGTATTATTTTCCGATTCCCTTGATTCTCGTGTCTCGCGTGATTGTTGACCGGATCCGGTAGCTGGCGTGTTTACATCGTGACAGTTTACGCTTTTAGACTCTATACCTGAATTTACATGCTGCTCCGTCGATTTCCTCGATACCTGCATATCAATCGACTTACTCGACGCTCCATCGGACTTCGTGAGTAACTTGCGGAAGCCCGCCTCGAGATTGACGGGTGAACAGTAAGGAGAGCTCGTGGCGGATTTGCCTCCTTTAGAGGTTAGACTCTCTCGACTTGACTCCTGGGCGTTCTTCACACGCACCTTCTTCCACACGACCTTCTTGTGAGTTCGAACGCCGTCCTGCGCGTCCGTGCACTTGTGCCGAATGCAAATGTTAATCAAGCGAATCCTCAGTCTCATCTCACCGCCTCGCTCTCCCCGTTCGAATGCCACACGGCTACAACGAGACACGTGCTTCGACAGTCGGGGAAGACTGTCGAAACCGCGGATATTACGAAGAGATCTCTGAATTTTCCACTAAAAAAGAAAATCTTACCTGATCGCGCTAAACTAAGCACACTGCGTTTTCTCTACGAGAATGACAGTTCGATGAATTCTATAAAATTGTATTAAGTATTTCAACGAAGTAAACATCGAGAGACGGTCTCAGTCAGCGCTCCCCGGCGGTTGTGCGGGTTGTGCCTAACGTCTAAAGTCAGGTTAGGTTAGTCGCAGTGATGCCAGTGATGGTAACTGGCCGCTTTTCACGCGCATGCGCGTCGGTTGAGCCGTTAGGTTAGTCGGCTATTTTTTTGGCAGGTTGGCCAACCTGTTCTAGCTCCAAACTTCAGACGCAATACGCGAGAGAGCGACGCCATATTGCACTCTCGATCACGCGATTTGAAAATCAATAGCGCGATGAACGGACGCGCCTGTCGCTTCCCACTTTTAATTACAACCGCGAAGCTTTCCCCGCGACAATTATACGTTGACGCGTAACGAAATAAATACGTAGATACGGTTGGCCAATTTAAATGTATCCGCAGTTCGCGAGCAACAGCCAGACGTGACACGGCCAAGTTAAAAGCTCTCACGGTTTAATAAAATTGAGAATATATTGCGCACAAACAACATATACGTATACCTTTACCCTCTCTGCCTTTACTCTCTATATATATAAAGGCATCTCGTTCCAAAATCCAACTCACATATATCGATTCTCGTATCGTGACCGCGACGACATCTCGGCGTCCGCGCCGACTCCGCCAGTTTATTGTGTTCATCATGGCTTCGACGGGTTAGTTGATCGTCGCGAGATCGCCGCTTGATTCGCGTTTTAATTTATTTACGGCGCGTCGACGGGGCGAAACGCGTCACGGGCGAGAGGACGTCCGGTGTCGCGCTTCGCGAGACCGCGGTCGCTTGTCGCTTGACCGGCGAGATTTACTCCTCAACGTGTTTCTCGTCTCTCACGCTCATCGCCCGCTGTTTACATGCGTCGCGAAGCGGCTTTCGGGACGTGCCCGCGACTTACTGACGGCTGCTTTTTCTCGTTTTTACAGAATCTCTGGTGTGCGACACGCTCGACCTGAGCGGCCAGGGCCTCAAGAAGCTCAGCCGGTGCCCCTCGGACGCTGATATTAGCACGTTGATCATAGACGACAATGACTTGCAGCGGCTCGATAATCTGGATTCTTACCACAGAATTACGAAGGTAGTACTTACAGCCTCGAGCGAGAAGTATTATTAGTCCGTTTCTGTAATTATAAAGCGTAAATCGTGAATTCGAAGCGTAACGAACCTTCCTTTGTGCTCGATCCCTTCCCTAAATTATCTTCATTGACATTTTCTGCGTTTCTCTTTCCTTTTAAGGCGATTTAAAATGTAGATTTTATATAATTTTTATATAAATTTTGATGACGAAAAGATGGATTAGTAAGATTATAATGAGTAATAAAATTTGCAGTATTATATAAATTTAAAGTCATTTATTTTGTGAATACGTTGAACACATTGAAAGTATAGTGTGTCATGTTGAAATATATATATGTGCATTCTACGGTTCTATTGCTTTCAGCTTTCGATAATCAGAAATCAATTGCTACGGATGTACGGCGTGTCAAAGTTACATAATCTTGTTACCCTCAATTTGGCAAACAATGGTATACTGACGATAGAAGGTATCAAGGACATGATTAATTTGCAGACTCTCTGTTTAGCGGGTAATAATATCAAGGTACGATATATGTGTTACCTTATATAATACATTATATAATTACAACAGTGCAGTATTTATAGTATTCCTGTTACATTGCAGTCTATTGAACATCTACACACGAATACCAAATTGGAGCATTTGGACTTGTCTGAAAACAGCATCAGCCATATCTCAGATATATCTTATCTGCGAAGTTTGAAGGTACATCATTTGTTTATTTAATATATTTTTACACAAAGTTATGGGATGATAATTAAATGCTTTATTAACTGGTTTTTATTTAATTAATTTACGACTGGTAATTTTTTTGATAAGATAAATAACATTTTAGGAACTCTTTTTGCATAACAATCGCATAATAACGCTGCGCCAGTGCGAGCGCTACTTGCCCACATCCCTGGAAACTTTCACATTAGCGAATAACAATATTACTGACTTGAATGAGATGTCGCATCTGGCTAATCTAAAAAATCTGGTGAATTTCTCGATTGCTAACAATCCGTGTGTCAGTATAACAGGTAACAGTATGTATCCTTTTTGTAAATCATACGCGTTATTATTCCATCTAGAAATTAGCAGGGTCCCTTTCTCTTTTTCTCGATGTTACTTTTCAACATTGATTATAGCTGTAAAGAATTTTATTGTTATCAATATGGTATTATAGTAATTTATCTTTTTTTACTTCTCATAAGCCAATTTCTGCCAATTAAATATAGCTTTCATGGTTACTAGACATAAGAAAATTAGTTTACATTAATCGTAGCATTGTTACAATAGCATATTATTCTTAACAAATGGTCTATAGTGGCTTTGACTATCGGCCTTTTGTTATTAATTGGTGTATGAGCTTAAAGTCAATCGACGGTTATGCGGTCGATCCTATTGAAAGGTGGGTGTTCTCAAAAATACATTCTTACGTAGTTGATATTGTATTACGAAAATTAATCCGTTGAACTCTCGATCGAAACTTATTGGCAACAACTCACTTTACTTAGCTTGAAAGCGGAGTGGCTGTATTCTCAGGGAAGAGGTAGACAATTCCGCGTTGGTGAACACGCCTTACTTGCTCAATACCTTGCGTCTGTCTGCCCGCTCTCGGGCGAGTCCTTAGAGAACGAGACGGACCGGAAACTTAGACTTATACTGAGCAAAGCTCAACATCACCAACAGCAGTTGAATCAGCAGAGCGATACCGGAAGCGTGCACAGCTTGAGTAGCGTGGCAATGAGTCCCTCCCCAGCCGCTAGACGTAGACTTAGCAATAACAGGACAAATTCACCCAGACGACCTAGTGAGTCACAAATAAATCCATCCGTGTTTTTGCGTAGTGCCATACCAAAGTCTCTCTGGAATGAATTCTTTTTTTTTTCGGGGGATTCTTAGAACTAGGTTTATACTCTCGATAGTTGCGACAAGTGGACTTAGTGTAGTGATTTAGATTTGTCCAGTCGTCAAGTTTCGTCAGTACATACACCTTAGTTATGATCTGTTTTCTCTAGTGCCAATGTTGACATACTATGAAGATAAATACTTACACTCACCAAAATTTTATGAAGCAAAATACTGTGTCTGCCATATTCCTTGCAAAGGTATCCAAGGTCATATTGAGGATTTATCATATATTGAAAATCACATATACTTTGATATAGGAATGTGCAAGAATCTCTAAAAGGGCACTTTCGTCTTTTCAAATTTGTGAATAGAATTCTACATATTTTAATACAGTTATCTTTCTAATCAGCAATGCAAATTAAATTGAACAGATAGGACTTTTATAGTTTATTTCCAATAATTTTTTTATAAATTTTTTATTATAAATATTTTTTTTTATAAATTTTATGTACATTAATGTTTATTGCGTTAATATTAAGTATGCATAAATCTTATATTTTTATTATACTTTATTTTGTCTATATATCTCATATTTAATAAATATTTTTCAATTATTTATAATACGATTGAAATATGAAAGTATCAATTGGTCTCGATTCATGCACATGTGCCTACAGCTCTCTCATGCCTAGTACTTTCTAAGCAATTGCTTCTTTAGGCTTATAGTGCAAATGACCATTGGCCGATGAAAGCAGTTAAAATATCAATACAGAGGCGCTGTATTTAGAAGATTTAGCACATTAGCGTAGGGCGATTTGGAGAAACGTCTTTTTTTTAATTAGTATTTAATTGCGATTAGTAGATTATGTACATATCGTTTGCATGCTTTTGCTAGCAATGCTAGCTCCAGAAATTTCCCGAACACACAAGTGGATTTTACAAATATAATGAAATTTGATTTATTGCATGAATAAGCGTCGATTATAGCAATCAAACAATATTTTGCCAGCTTCTTCGAGGAACGCCGTGAAAATGAAATCACCGGATCGAATGGTATCCAGCTGTCATACAGATGCTATGGTTTCTTCATGTCATGGTTTGTTAAGCGAACACGAGACTCTGATGACCCAAAGCTTAGATCCTAATATGCTCTCTGGTCTGAACAACAAAACGTCAAACAATAGTTTACAGGACATGGAAGGTAAGGCGATATATTATAAAATTGATTGAATTAGTTTAAATGGAATCAGATTACATTAAAAGACATTCTGTTCAGAGACATCGAGCCCTCTGCAAGCCGCTACGAAATTAGTACCGGTACCGGAATCCCTGATGAGCCCAGACTTTCGTCCACCGTCTGGCCTTTCACGGATTTTACCGAAGACTCCCACGTCAAGTAAATTAAACTCCCCGTGTCAAATCACCATACCTAGTAAACCATCCATGGACGGCGACGGAAAGGCGATTCCGATCATAAACACCGTAAATCCAATGGCAAAAACGATTTTAAGCAGTATAAAGGCGAACGCGCTCGTGAAAAGTAGTTCCGCTACAAATTGCAGCGTCGCGAGGCCGAGTATAGCGAAACCGGTGCTGCACGCTAACAGTAAGTGTCCACACAGCGTGAAGATTAACAATTACGTTCAGAGCAAGACCCTGCCCGCGAAGAGGAGCACGAAGAGTCCCAATTTAGCTAGGAATGTACAGCGACCGAAGAGCGCGAACGAGAGACTCAAGAGCAACTTAAACAAAGATGAGAAGGACGGCGACACTGGAGTTCACAGCAGCGACGAGGATAGCGAAGTGTGTCAAGCGAAACTGGATAGCATTCGGAATAGGGCTATTCAGAGAAGACAAGAGGATAGTAACAAAGGTAAGACGCTTAAAATATTTTAAAATATTGGATATAAGTATTAATGAACATTTTATCTGTATTTAATTGATATTTCCTTGCAGATCAAGATCAAACGGAGAAGGCCGCTATCTGCATTCAAAGAATATGGCGAGGCTTCCACACAAGAAACCTCAATAGAAAAGCGACTAGTATATTAAAAACGATCGACATGATGAGAACGAATAAGTACATCCAGTAAGACTTTACTTTTTCCATGCGTAATACTTTATTTACGGGATATAAGATGTACACGCGTAAAATATCTTACAGGAAACTGTCGACGGACATGGAAGCCACGAGAACCGCTCTCGAGAGCGAGCACAAGTTACAATTGTTGCAGATGCAAGCGATCAATGCATTGTGGAAGAAAGTAGTCAGTCTGCAGCCGGGCGGGAATCGAGAAAACGCCTTCGGTGATACGGACAATACCCTGCAACCAAATGCGGACGTAGTCAGTAATCTCGCGCAAACGTGCAATCTGCTTCATACCCAGGTAGATTTTCAGGAAGGATTTCTGTATTTTGTCAAGGGAAATTTTAAATTCGTCTGAATCTCTCGTCTTTTATTTTATTTAATTTTTTTTTTATCAGGTCCAACAGCTGCAAGACTCGATGACCGAGATAAAGCGTTGCATGTCCAGCATGAATCCGAGGCCCGTCCTCGTCGATCACGGCGTCGCCACCCAAACGGAGATATCCGCCGTGCATACGCCGGCGGGCGAGGAAAACACGTTCCCCTACGGACGTCCCAATAGACCGCAGACTCTGCCGATACACCAAACGATACACGAGGGCATCGAGAACAAGAGCTTCGCGTCGAATCTGGTGGACAGTGTGCTGAAGAAGGTGTCGCAGTCCACCGACACGACGGACGACGAGGTAAACACAGATATCTTGAATTCAAACGAGAATCCCGAGATGCTGAACTCGAATGAGAATCCCGAGATGTTCAAGAGTTGCGAGGAGATGATAGAATCCGACCTCAAGCAAGCGGTTGCGAACGAGACGGCGGACGGCTACGAGAATATAATTGAGAACGCGACGATGGACGGTGAGGTGTGCGAGGAAACGCTGTGCAAGGAGCTGCACAATTTGATCGAGACGGAAAACGGAGCGGACGCTTACGGGAACTGCGCGGACAACGTGGTTAACGGAGACGATAAGGAGATCTGCTAGATTTGACTTTGTCGCATCGGATTTCCGCACCATATGCCTTGTGAGTAAAGACGGTATGTGCAAAGTGAAGTAAAGCGAAAAGAAAATGCTCATTGTAAATAACAAAAAGTAAGTGATTCTATACTCGTAAAAATATTATAAAATGGGATATAATTTTAATCGTGGACTGTTTTACCACAAAAAAAAAGAGATACTGCGATCACGAACAACAGAGGCTGCCACATTCTGACCGAATAAAAGTATTTATGTAGCTTAAGTTAAAACAGATTGATAAAAGCAGTATAAATGATAGCCGCGAAGTTATGTCGATGACTATAAAACATTTGTCAGCTTGTGCAACGTTTGCTTAGCTTATGAAGTATATTCCGTGAAAAAACATTCGCATTTTACGTATTTGTGCATTGTCGTAAGGGATTTCAGAAATTTTCCGTCCGATTATTGACGGCAGTACGTATAATCACGTAAAACGTATAGCATATATTTTACCAAACTGGCCACTGAAAAACCATTCCCGCAAAAACATTCCACTTACGGCTCTCTTACTTTAATAGAATAATTTTACATTTTCTCATGAAATCGTATTTCGTATTTTGGAAAAAATTAATTTTTTTTTAATTAAACTTCTCTGCACCAAATATATATTTATTAATTTTTAGCTCTCTCACGTAAAATTTTGTATTTGATTATTTATTTATTTATTTGTCTATATGCAAAGAAGCGTTACTTTTAATGTAGGTATAATTGAGAAAGGATAGCAAAAGAACATGATTGAATCTAGTCAATATAGAATAGCTTTTACATTTAGATACATTGTAGATATTTCAGAATTGTTATATAGGTATTACTCAACGTTATGAGAAGTAAACATTACAAAACGTTCATTTGAACCTATTACATCGTTAAACGGCACGATTGGGGTCACGAAAATGTAACTGAGTTTCAGTAACTATTCGTTCCATGATTAGTGGTATATAAGAATATGCGACAAATAACTGTTGATTGAACAATTTAATATTCTGCGAACTACGCACACACGCGAGCTTAATAAATTAATATTGTGCATCAGCTGCAGCGTATTATTCTATGTACAATCGAATCTCCGTATCTTTAATCACTTTTCTTCTTGCACTACTTACTGCTTCAAATTTGCTAATCGCGCATGCATTAAAATATTGTATGCAATATAATTCTAAATAAATTCGAAGATGCAATAAAGAAACGGAGATACGATTGACAAAATTTTTGCTCATTTTGAGGTACTCTCGAAAATTATTAGTTACTAGAAAAGTATATTTCGACAAGAAGGTAGCACACAAGTTAAATATGATTTATTTCGTGCTTTCCTGAAATAAGTTGTTTTATCTCTTCCACATTATGCTTTAATATTGAAAATTGAAATTCACAACTTATTTCAATTTGATTTAGTTTTTTAAAATAATTTTCCGATGGAAAATTTTAATCGTATTTAATTCGTGCTATCTTCTGCCAAAATATATTCTAATAGCTTTGATAATATTGAGTTCTTGATATTGAAACAACATAATCTGGCAATAATTATAAAAAATTACGCGAATTAAACACACTGAGGGTGGTACAGATTTTAAAATATAATTTTTCCATGGATTTCTACATTAAAATTTTTAATATTGACGATGAGGTCTCTAAATTTTCGGATATCTGAGGTTGATATTCTTGGAGTATCTGCTGAAAAAAAATTTTATTTTTTACAAAAGACAAGGTAGACGGATGTGCTTAGCTTAAATTTATATTTTTGTGATTTTTCGATACATGTATGACCAAAATGATTTCCTAGTGATAACGAGTTGGATAGATTTTCTCGTGAAATAAGAATATAGAAATATAATTACAATATTGTATTTATTTCAAATTCCCTAATTTATAAATTATACACAAAATAGTATAATGTCTTATGATTATGCACTATTTACATTTTAAATTTATATCTAATTGCTTTAAAAAAATATATACACAGCCAGAGTTAAACATATTATTGCCTGAATATTAAACAGTCATGAGGTATATTTTTTTCTCCTTTTTATTGCGCTTTTGATAAAAATATATTTAAAAAGATATATAATATATAAATACAGATAAGTGTTATCTTCGTATATTTCGTCGTTAAGAGTAAGTACTATGACACATTGTACACCGTTATATGACACATTGATTATTGATTTCAACATTGATTGGAATATTTCAATTGATTTCAAAATTGACACATTGATTTATTTAAAAGTGAAAAAATTAGTTTCTTTTGCACATGGCTTCTGCATTAGTAAGAACATATTTTCTGATTTTGTATTAACTCTTATCAGATTTTCAAGAAATGGTAAATTAATTCAATCGTCAATTATTTTGATGTCAGTTATCATCTAAAAAATAAAAAAATATAAAATTTTTTATCATTAAAATGATAAATGTACAGCATATTCAATGAAACATCTTCTGATACGTTGTTTTTTCTAATTCCAAATAAAAGTTTTCCAGCTTTTTTACTTTTTTTATTTCCTGTAAAATAGCCTTGTCAGGACACAGTTCGAACACCTGAAAGAAATCTTTTAATCCTAATTTATATTCGTTCATGGAAGTGTAAGCTTGTCCTCTTCGAAACAACGCTTTCTCATTTGTGTCATCTATTTCCAGAACCTGAATTAAATAGTCATTGCGTTAAAGGCATAATGCAATATTTCTTGATTTTCTCACAAAATATTTACTTACCTCATTACAGAGGTCTACGGTTTTACGATACTCTTTCTGCTTTAATCGTACAGCGGCTAAATTAAGTAACAAAGTTAATCTAAGGTCCGTCAGTGAGCCATAAAACGTGTCCACCATGTCTTCATGGTGCTGTTTCATCCAGTCGTGATATCGTAACGCTTTCTTATATTTCCTACTAGCATCCACGTAGTTCTCCTTTGCGAAATACTCGTTTCCAGATTTTTTTATTTTCCTTATTGTATCCTCCATAAATAGGTGCTAAAGACGGATTCAAATCAAGGTATAATTCAGCACATCAGCGACGTAAGTAATAATACTCAGGAGTCATATATGAATGATAGTTTACGGTGAGCTTGCTGACAAGCTTAGAATAATTCCAATCTTCCGGCCACGGCGGAAAAACGTCCTCAGTTCCGTCATTCTCCTCCAATCCCCAGTCCTCACCTTTCTTCAACTCTCCGCAATTGGTTATACTTATTTTCTAAACAAACCAGTCGTGAAGTTAAGACGACTGTCACAGATCCAGGAAGCTATTATTAAGTAATTTAAAAGATATAGCCCTACCTCAACTGGAATATCGTTTTCAGTCGACACTTTGCTGAGCTCGATCACTGCATTCATGCCTTTTACAACCTTTCCAAATACTACATTGGTGTTGTCCAGATGCGTGGACGGTTGAACGGTGATGATAAATTGGGAGCTATTGGTGTTCGGCTTGCCTTCGTTCACCATGCTAAGCAGCCCAAGGGAATTGTGTTTCAATGTGAAGTTCTCGTCGTCGAAGTAGGGCCCGTAAATACTCTCCCCGCTGGTGCCATCGAAATTGACAATGTCGCCACTCTGGATCATGAACTGTGAAATGACTGCAGTAATATAATATTAAATATGTATGACAATTGTCTCAGTAAATCAACTTCTATTTCTATTCATCCTTAAAAGAGAATAGAATGAATGATCTACACTTCCACAGGCATTAGGTATTGACAATACAAAATTATACGTTTACGAGTCGATTGTTATAATAAATTAAACTTACAGACCATGACTGGATGAATTAAACTTACAGTTTCAAGACTGACTTATACAGATCATGATAAATTAAACTACTCTACTTCTGTTCATCCTCTAAAGAACTCCGATTTTATCCAATTAAAAGAAAAAGTAAATAAATAAGGGACCCAGATAGACCTTGACGGCAAGGCCTGGAAATGCTTTCGTATCGCATCTTTAAAATTGACTGACAAAACAGAGGGACGATAAAGTCGGGACGACGCTGCCGTAGAGAGGCAGCGGGGAATCCGAGATGACGGTAACGCGCACCTTTGTGGAAGACGGTTCCTTTGTAGTGTAACCTCGCGGCTTTCAAGCCGGCGCCCCTCTCGCCGGTGCACAGCACGCGGAAATTCTCCGCGGTCCGCGGCACGACATTCTTAAACAATTCTACGACGACTCTTCCCACTGGAAAACGAACGAAATAAGATTACAAGCGGGCCCCGAGCTGATGTTTGCATCCCGTGAGGGGGGGGTAGGGGGAGGGGAAAGGATTGTACATAACCTCGCGCGAGGATGTACCTTTTTCCGGGCCGATCGCGACGTCCAGAAAAACTATGGGGTTGTCCTCATTAGTGAGCGGACTGCTCTTGTCCTCCTCCGGGAGTTGTTTCATTACTTCCTCGTCGGCGCGATCACCCCGCTGAAATTTCTACCTCCGCGATGCTCCTCGGTGTATATATACGCGACGTTCGCGTGAATGCAAACGTCACTTGCACGAGTTGCACGGCTTGCACCTTGCACGACCTGCACTTGCCTCCTTTTCTAGGTTGCTCGATACACACCTGCTCTCGAACAATGGGTTAATTATGTACGTATTTCAAATAATTACTTAATGTTACCTCGACATGGAGACGCGACCGTAAAGCCAGGCGTACGATTGACTTCTGGCGGATTTCTTGTAACAGCAAAGACTATTCGCAGAAATTTCGAGGCTGAATTAATATACAGGGTGACTCGCGTCACTTTTACTCGTGCGTGTTTTTTACTTATGAGAGTAGGCAAAAATAATTACCTTTATTTATACAGCTATAGCTTGTACCTCCAAACAAGTTTGAAAGTAATTAAGGAATTTTCGACATAATTAAAATCCTTAAAACTCGAATTTAATAATTGGTTATATCACGCAAGAGAGTATAGACTGGACCAAGTAGATTCGAACATATAGAGTCCAAGGCAAAGTTAAAAATACTTTCAAAGAACAAGACTACTAGATACCACAAGATAGTTTTCTAATTTAAATTTGAAAGCACGTCTGTCTCCATAAACGTCTTTGAATTAATTGAAATCGCGAACTGCTATAACATACACGATGTTTAGCAACATGATGATGTATGTATATATTATTCATATATGGATATATGTATATATTTTTGTTAAACCGATAAGGTCTTCGTGTAACACTGATTTTATTTCTAAGGTCGCCAGAAGAAATATAAAGTCTCAATAAATTTGGGACATAGCACTCTGGACTCTAGCTTTTACCACCGATCTCTTTATTAGTTTCAAATAAAACAAAGTTTCAAATAAAGCATAGAAGAGCCATCTTGTATAATCGCACCTTGTAAAAGCGCGATCTTTAATTATGTTAAACGAATAATTAAACCTGTACGCACGTGAAATATTTATACATTTTAATACTAACGAAAAATATATTTATAACTTTATAAAAAAAAGGGTAGGTCCCACCGAGATTTGAACTCGGATCGCTGGATTCAGAGTCAAGAGTGCTAACCATTACACCATGGGACCTCTTGTGAACCACCCTATTAGACTGCACATATTTTACCGACGTAGTGAAGACACGATTTTGTTGAGCAAAGATTCGCCCTATTTAGTCGAGACTTCAACCCCATTTAGTAGAGACTCGAACCCTATGTATATATTTACTATATTTAGCGAAGATACGAATAAAAAAAAATAAAAACTTAAATTTTTCGAATCAACAGTTTTCCAAAAAAGATTATAACTTGTTAAAATCATTTAAAATATTTTTTTGATAATGCTTTGTGTACATGAAATTTTTAATATCTTGATTTACAGCACATCTTATTTGAAATCGTTTTTCTTATGTGTGCAATTTTGTTACAATAGATTTAGGTTCTAATATACACATATAAATAGAAAGAGGAGCTATAAGAATTGTTTAATAAATTTAATATAAATTTTGGTAACCATTTGATATCTATTTGTCACCAATTTTAAATTATTAATTCTAAGAATTTTCCAAATTTCTAAAAATTCGGATTTTAAATCGCGAAAATCAAGCATCTTCAAAATTGACATAATTGATAAGGTTGCACTAAAATTCCAAGAATTTTCCAAAATTCGAAGAGTTTAATTGCGACTTTTAGGGGAGGAAAGGAATATATAAAATTCCGAATGTCTATCTCTTAGTTTTATCGTTGTAATGAGTATAACAATGAAATTTCTCACAGAATAACGTGTAATCGCATATCGCTTTATATAATAAATTTTAATACATATACGTAATATTTATTACTTTTCATTTATATCTCAGAATTCTTCCTCGATAAGAATTCTCACTATATGTATATATATTTTATATATATATATAAATTATAATACTATATAAACAAGCCAGATATTAATACACTTATATTTAATAAGTAGTCAATCTCTAGAAGCTTTTCTAATGCTAGAATGTATTATATATTAGAAAACTTTTATTCATCATTTATTCAGAAATAATAACGAATCGTATATTTCATCTCTTCCTGCAAATTCATTTTTGACTTGTCAATTTTTCATAAGTTGCGATTTGACATGCGCTCTACACATTTACGTTCTTTCGCGACCTGCACTCAAATGAACAACGCTTAAAATAAATAAAATCATCGACTTGTAAAGCGATGTTCGTATTATTTTGAGCAATAAAAATGTACAGACATCTTTTTTTTCCCATAACCTATGTATAACATTGCATAAAATAGCGTTTGTATACCTTCAATATGTGTATAATGCGAGAAACGACCTAATTGTTTTTATTCTCACTAATATCCATTGCACATCCATTGCACGAATTTGGCAAATAATTTTTCAAGATTCTTCATTTTCTATATAAATACGATTGACAGATATTACGATCTACACGATGCTCTTCCCTTAAGAATGTCGGTTATATATATTATACAAATACGACCCCACATAGAAATGCTGTTTGCTCTAAAGCCAAGTTGAGTAAAGAAAAAAATAAGGGTGCAGATTTAATGATCCTTAGTAGAAAAAAAGTAGACGCTCCTGTGCGCTCCCGGACAGTAGTCTCCAACCACGTTTGATGTTTAAATATTGAATGATGGCACGTACGCAAATTAGAACTCCTGGAAACGTAGTTAGCGTCACACTTTACCTTCTTAAGCAATTACCTCTCTTAATTCTTTTGATTAAATTGCTGAAACGTTATACAAACCGAATGCCATTATCAACCACCACAGCCATGAGTTCTCCCGCGAAGCGAGGTCGGTGGAGTGCTTAACAATGAGCGTCCACTTTGTCAGAGACAATCCGAAGCCGGCTAGCGCACCGTAGCGCGAGGCAATAGTGTGACAGAAACACATCAGTAACAAAAATCCGATCCAGTTGAAAAGAAATGCGACTGTAAGGGAGACAAATTAATGCAGATAATCATCCCTCGCTACAGAGATCAGACATTTTGTAGAATGTAAAGATATATTGTATACTTACCAAGAAACGCTGTGAAAAACATAAAATCTGTGCCAAGCAGCCCACTTTCTGGATCGCCTTCCGCAGCTTCAGTATCTATTGCCAATATTGTTAAAGGCTGCTGTGGTGGTCTAATATTTCCTGGCTGTAAAAAAAAAGATTTTGAGTTACCCTGAAATATTTCAAAATATAGATATGTATATATTAAAATTTTAAGTACAGTCGTGTACCATGTGTACTTGAGGCTGCGGCTCGCCCTGTAGAGTCTTTTCACGCTGAACCTCCTCGTAACTGGGTAATTTGGTGGCTACTTCATAAGGGGGTGGTGCAGAGAAGTCTAGTTTCGGAGGTGGAATCTCCTCTCCATCAGCCTGAAAAATTTTATTGGGTTAATAGTTGTTCAACCCATGACTTTTATCAATGTATATATCTTACATTGTATTAAGTAATATTATGTCTCAGTGTATCATATTATGTAACATTATCTAATGCTACATTATGTAACTGGTATATTCTTTTTGAAGACGGTGCGTGCGCCATTCATCTTTTCTCTTGTTTTCTCCAACGTGAAGAGAAAAAGAAGGAAGATATACCATATAAGAGAATGCATGCACTGTCTTCAAAAACAACATACCAAATATTACGTAATATTATCAAATCAACCATAAGTAAATCAAATACAAAAATAAATTGGTCGTGTAAGCCTCTGCGACTATTAATGCAAATTTATATAATTGAGAGAGCAATAAAAATGCAATTTCATGTATACAATCCGTGAATAAGGCTCACATTTAGACGACTTATTTCTGTATTCAATTTATTATCGGAATACAGTTTATTTCTAATATTACATTATGTTGCAATATATTACCATTCGATTTGCTGTCGTAGACTGTGCAGCAGCAGTGGACGCTCCGGAATGGCCAAGCATGTCGATCATGAACGGCATCGCCACAGTGACCGTGGGAATTTCGTTCGGACTTGACGTTTCGCCCCCGGTATCCGCATCCGTTTGAGGCGGCTGTGGAGCAACGCATAAAACAGATCTCAATAAAATACGATCTACGAAGACGACTGATGCATTATCACCGAACGTTTTTTTTTTTGCCCGCGGCAAGAAACGGGTCACCGACGAGGAGTCTTGGAATCGGAATGGTACATGTCTTTTTTTTCGCTGAATCAGAGATAGACGATGTGATTTTTTTTGCGCACAAAAAAATAGTCAAAACAACACAAGGGGATCGAACGCGACAGCCGACTGTGATCGCGCGAGGAAAATACGTTGACGATCGAACGCGAGATCCTCGTCGACCGTGCCGCTCGTGACAGCGCGGGGATGCGGCGCGGCGGAGGAGAAACGACGACGTCCGCGGGGCGCTCGCGGTGAACGCGGAACTCCCATTTTTCTGCGACTCGTCGGGTGGGTGGACGTACCGTATTGTGACGGGCGTTACTGTCCATTTCCGGCCAGATTTGCGCGGCGCGGCCAGGGAACGGTGTCCGCGAGAACTCTCCCTGGGGACACGGATTCACGCGTTTGCGGGACGCGGAATGGCCCTTGCTCGAGAGCCTCCTCGAGCCGAGACGACGGTAAAAAGCGCTCGCAATCAATGTCTGACAGCTGGTAAGTCGTAATCGACGTGACGGCTGCCGGTTGTCCTAGCGCGACGTCTATCGTTCGCGGGATCGACGGGGGACGGGGGATCCGTGACGGCGTCTCTCGGGCTCCGAGCGCATCGGCGATCCGCGGTGCGAACGATCGCACTCTTTCTTCCCCCCTTTTCGAAGGTTCCTTTCGGCATCCGTTACTTCCCGCAACGCGATTATCGGTAGAATTGCAAATTACATTGCCGTCGTGCGGTGTCACGTCTGGAAATTTGGATCGCGCGGACAAGGAGCGTCGCGCCGACGATTGGTCCGTCCACGGTCGCGCGTTGCGAGCCGTTCCTTAGGACGGGACTGTAGCCGGCGGAAGTAGCACGACGCGCCGGAAGCGCGAGGCTCGCGATCACCCGACGACAACACCCCGCCGTTCCCTCGACGTAGCGTCGCGGTGCGTTATTCGCGGCTCGCGCGACGAGCAGGTTTTCATCCTCGCGAGAACTGTACGGCAGAAACACCGGCCATTCGCGTCCACGGTCGCTCGCTCGACCAGCCGACCGGCGCCGCGCGGTGGGGGGCCGGGCTCGAAAGGGGGACCGCGCGGGGGACGGCGAGTAGAGGGAGCAACTGCGCTCACGTCGCTGTGCATAAACGACGCTCCGCCGCACGCAAGTCAGTCGCTCGCTGACGTTCGAGGGAGTAAGGTTGACCTGTTTTTCGCCGTCTCCTCCGCGCGATGTCGGAAGTATTCAAACTGGGTGATCTAGTATGGTGCGTATCAAGTGATCTGACATAAGTGCGCGCGGCAACACGGTCGCGCGTGTACCCCGTGCTCTCTCGCGCGATCCCTAATCCCTTCATCACGCTATCTTTTCTTTCTGGCTTTCAGGGCGAAGATGAAGGGATTCTCACCGTGGCCGGGCCGGGTAAGTTGGTATCCCCCACTCCCCTCCTAAGCTTCACACAACGCGGGCTTTCATGGTGCTCCTCTTCCCGTCAACATCGCGCGGGCGCCCGCTCGCGCGCGCGCGCGCGCCCTTGCGCTCCCGTCGCGGCGCCTGCCCTCGGCAGGCTCGCTCGTATTTGGCGGTTTCTCGCGTCGTTCCGCCCCGTCGACGCTCCTGCCGCCGGGACGACGAAGCGCACCGCACCAGCTGTCGACGCCACCGGGCCCCCGGCGGGTCCGCGACGCATCGGCGTCGTCGGCCCGCCGACCGGGGATCGCATCGCATCGTATCGGAACAGCGCGACGCGGCCGCCTAGCTGTCTCCCGCCACACCCGACCTTCGAATTCAAATTGGCGCGCAAGCCGCGGGAAGCTTATAACCTAAATCCTGCGTGCGACCGCGAATCGTCTCTCTCTCGCGCTCGACGAGTCCCTCGCAGGACTCCTCCCCTCCCGCTCGTCACTTCTCGCCGCGGGAAATTTCTCGCATGGTGTACCCCGGTGCGCCCGGCGCGAGGCTCGCTGTCGTCGAGACTCCGGAATTTGTCCCGCGTAATCCGTCTCGCCTCACGCGATTGGCGGAAACGCGCGTGACGTGAGCGCGGCGTGTCGGGCGAGCTGTCTAGCGATTACTCCTCCTGGGCCTCCCTGCCGTCCCCCTGGCAGTTGTCAACGATGCATTCTCCTGATGCTCATGTTCATAGTCGTTTGATTAAAAAATGTCCCAAAGATACAGTCTCGGGAGATGCTGTAAGTTTATTTCATTGTTTGGACGCAGTCGTCAAGACTGCTCGTTGGTCTCGACTTGTATTGAAGACGAATAGCTCGGAGAATGAATATCGCCCGCACAATAGGTGTGTACTCTGTCATGCATAGTCCGCGAGAGAGGAAGAATAGGATGTGGAAAATGCGACGAAAGTTTTCGCAGGTTCTTCCGGCTGCGTTTACGCGGCAATCGTCGTCGCGCACGGCAGGGTCGTACATACGAAGGCCGGGGATGATGTACCAACGTGCCGTCTTACAATTAGCTCGAACAGTTTTTATTGGCGTCTTAATACAAAAAGAAAACTACTACTATTACTACAAAACATAGCGTTTGAAAACGGAGAATTATTCAACAAAGATATTATTTGATAGAAATTTATTTTTGACATATATTTTTCTTAATTTTAATTTGTAAAAATACAATGAAAACTTTTAAAAGTTTGCACCTAACTAAAAATGAGATAATTTGGTATAGCATAAAATAATTTGAATACTAATTTTCTACAATAAACATATCTATTTTTTTATTCTGTAAAAGTTTGATATTAATTTTATATTTGAATTGTCGATATTATTTTTCAAATGGATTGTAAATTGAAATTAGATGTTACGATTAGTACTGGTAATAAGTTATATATTATATATTAATTTTATAATGGCATGCAAAGGTGTCGGTTCCTTCAAAGGACTTGAAGAAGCCTGCGAACACTAAAAAGGGACCAGTACAGTGTATCTTCTTCTTTGGGACAAACAATTAGTAAGTTCTATTTGTGGATTGTTTATCTTATTCCTGAAATGTTACTATGATTTATAATTCTTAATGATGCCTTTTCTTTTGTAGCGCATGGATAGAGGAATCTCACATTAAACCCTATCAAGAGTATAAAGAGACTTTAGTGAGATCTAGCAAATCTGGTGCATTCAGAGATGCAGTGGAAGCCATAGAAGACTTTATCGCCAAAGGAGAGGTGAGCAAAATTTTTATATCTGATAATTACACACACACACACACACACACACACACACACACACACACACACACACATCCATAGATATATATTATAATTTAATATGATATTAATTTTTGTTGAATTATTAAATTAATATCTTAATAAATATATATTATTAATTTAGAACATTGTATTAATGATGGCATTTTGTATATGCATTGATTTAAAGATGATAGTTAAATATAAAATATAAAATAAAATTTTGTATATGCATTGATTTAAAGGTGATAGTTAAATATAAAATAAAATTATAAAAATTGTAAAATAAAGAATAAAATTTGTATGCTGCTATCGAAATGTTGAAGTAGAAATTAATTATATGGAAAACGATTAAATCTCCTGTATTGATGCATCAGGTATTCGAGGATGGTTTGGACCCGGACTCTTTGTTCGACAGACTCAAAGAAGAGACTGTACCCGAGAAGAAATCCGTCGTCAAAACGCCGAAGCCGCGTAAGGTCAGCAGCGAAATCCGTCTTCTGTTTCTCAGCAGCAACATATCTTTACTTGTCTTTTATATCAAATATGTAAAACTGAGGAACTTATTATAGGACGCTACTGGAAAAACTCCCAAGCGTCCAAGCGACAGCGGTACAGGCGATCGCCGGCCAGCTAAAAAGCAACGTCGAGAATCTAGTAGTAGCAATGTTGACAGTGTCAGTCCGAGTAATATGAATCATTCTACACCTGCCAGAAAAACGGGATCGCTTCTTAACAGACCGGCTAATATCGCTAGACCTGTAAGTAATCAATATCAATAATATCAATTGTCATATTTTTTTTTTGTTATTGGACTAAGAGATCTTTGTTCTATTCCCAATTAATATGATAATAATTAGTATCTTGTATCATTATTACTCACAATATTTTTATCTTGTATCATTATCACTCACAATATTTTTATCAAATAATATTTATTTAAAATTTTATTTTTTTATATCTTCCGATCTCTTATAAAAATATAAAAATATATAAATTGAGATATTACTATGGGATGAAGATTGAGAATTGAACCTAGACCTGTCTAATTACATATAAATTGAGATATTATTATGGGATGAAAATCGAGAATTGAACCCAGACCTGTCTAATTACAGGTCGATCGCTCGTATACTGAGCTACGCGTTACCTCACTTGATCTCAATATTAAATATAATACATAATATTTTAATATGTATAGAAAATACGAGTTAGCATCTGAAAATTTGGAGTTGTATTTATATCGCGCACTCGCGCTAAAATGTAGTCCTTTGAAAAATTTGTTTTAATATTCATGTAATATTCTGGAACATTATGTTAAATCAAGATCGAGAATCGGGCAGCATACGCGCGCGAGATGTGCCGCATACCCACACATACACACATGCGACACATACACGCCACACATACACGAGGACGCTACACCTCAGTACCGTAGTGAGGCACATGGTGATCCCGTTACCACCTGTTGGTTCCATATCTTAGCATTAACGTGAATTATTAAAAAGTTATAATTATAAAATTTAAAGAGAATTAAGATTTCTTTTTGCTTTAAAATTAACAATATTGAAATTTATTTAATTATGCTCAGGACATAGAATTTACCTATGGGCGCGTTAGGCGCGCGACCTACGAACCCTAAACACTCAAAGATGTCTAATTCTGTCTAATTATTTTTAATGCCTCTTTTCTAAGATATTTTTAACTTGAGAAATTTTTTGCAATATATTATTGACTAATGTTATATACTTTTGCAGTATTATATTATTATTTATTATAGCATATTTAATAAATGTATATTTTTAATCAAATATAATTTTTCGTTCGAGATAATTAAAAAATAAAGTCAGGTAGAAACCAATAAATCGATCAAAAATAGGTTAAAATTCAAAACTTTATTATATGAAGAGCACGGAACATTTCGATCTTACTTGGTCTTGCTCAACCACAAAAAGTTACATATAAACGAAAGAAATTAAATTAAGAAAATATCATAAAATAAGAGTTAATAAATATGTAGGACAGAAACAAAACTAATAAAGAACAGAAAAATGGAATAAACTTCCAAAAGGATACAGAGTTCCTTGACGATTCTTACTTTTGTTTGTTCGACATACTCGCTGATAATAATAATTTTTAATCTGCGTTTTTATTCACGATCGAGACACCTTCAAAGAATAACAATTTTAACGTTTGAGTATAATTGTTTCCGCATTACTCACAGTGCTCATTTATATTTTCAAGTTCGAAGCAAGCAGTTCTATCACATTTCGCTGACGCAATCTTTGGATTTGATTTTTCTAAATCTTTAAGTAAATGTGAATTGTTGGCTCGAATTTTTACTTTTATAACTTGACTATAACTTATGCAATATTTTAATTTACGGACATTTACTTTGACTTTACTCCTTCTCACATCCGAACGATGAACGGATTCATAGCCTTTAATTTTGGACAGAGAATGATTTTATCATTCTCTTTTTGTATTATTATTTATACGATTTTTATCCTAACAACGGGATTTGCGTCTGCGCTGTAAATGTGGCTCTTATTAGTTTTGTTTCTGTCCAACGTTTATTAACTCTTATTTTATGTTATGTTCTTAATTTAATTTCTTTTGTTTAAATGTAACTTTTTGCGGTTGAAAAAACCAAGTAAGGTCAAAACGTTCCGTGCTCTTACTTTATTTAATAAAGTTTTGAATTTTAATATAATTATCTGCTCGATTTATTGGCCGTTTCTAGCTGACTATATATTTTTAATATTAAAAATATACATTTATTGAATATGTTATTGTCATTTAAATATATTATACTATAAAATAGAAATGACATAAAATATTGTAAAACCTCGGAATTTATCTAAAGAAAGAGTTCTTTTTAAATATTTACACCTTAATGCTATTGATACTTTAAAGTTAATTTTGGAACATCCTCTATGTAGGACATTGTAAAAAACAAATATCTTTCATCATTCAAATCCTTTTAGAATGCATATTCTTTTATCAAAATTTGTTGGGAATGTTTTTAAAAAATTTTTTTAATTTTATTGTAAATATTTTGCAATCAAAAATATAATAAAATTTTTTTAAATTAAATTTTGAGTGCAATTAATTGCATTTTGTTACTTTTAATTTTTTCATTAGAGAACTTTATTTGTGTTTCAGTCACAAAATTGAATCTAATTTTTTATTATTGATAAATTATAATTTTCTTATCTATCACAGTTTGAGTTATTTATAATTATTTATCGCGAATTTATAGATGTAGAATTAAATTTATTAAATATTTTGTTATGGAAATTTATTATCGGAAAAAAATTGCGTTTCAGGCCTGATATAGAATTTGTAAAGTTATTCCTTTTTTTACAGAGAAAATATTTTCAGTAGCTGCGCATTAATCCTTTCCCGTAACATCCCTTTACCTTGTTCCGCAGGTTACACCACCTTTAGATGTCGAAACGATGTCGCAAACTCTCAAGGAGAAGAATATCCTCCCGTCAAAACTGAAATTTGGATTTCTCGGGCTTGGCATCATGGGCAGCGGTATCGTGAAAAATTTGATCAACAGCGGTCACAGTGTGATCGTGTGGAATCGAACGCAGGAAAAGGTATGTACCGATATTCTTTTTCTTTTTTTTTTTTCTATAAAATCATGCGCGAAAAATTTCCGTCGATAACGAAAATGCAGTATAATAATAATTAAAGTATATATTGTAATTAAAGTAGTATTTTATTATTAATTAAACAATGAAAATTTTGAAGTATATTTAGCTATATACTATCATTTGAAAAGTATGAGTGCAACAATAGAATGAATTAATACGTGTTTGATAACATATATATGTACATTTTATTATATAGATTTATGCTTTATTATATTTTAATTAATTATGTTTGTCTCGACAAACTTTTGCTTTTTAATGTGATATATCAAGTCATTTTCAATAACTCATTATATGCTACAAGTCATTATGTGCGAAAGAGGGTTATTGAAGGAAATCAAAGAGTATCGCAATAAACAATGAGATTTATTAACTTTGAGAATTATGGTAGAAATTGAGCAGATTCGTCGACGTCGTCGTCTCGGTCGGAAAGAAATAATTCGGGATTATTTTCTCGCAAAAGCGAACAAAGTCGCCTCGTTACAAATGGCTTCTGGGTCTTTTACATTCGCTCGGTCGTAACATTAAAGCGATTTAACCGCTCCGTCTCTCCTAATTTTTCACGTGAATAATTCTCGAGTAGCTCAGATCGGTGATGTTTTTTTTTTTTCTTTACTTGCTCCGGAGTCTGCAAGTATTTACGACGTAAAAAATGAGTTTATGCCGCAGTTATTCGTCGGTAGTATTTTTTTAATACATCTCCGTTAAAGTATCTGGGAGTGAAAAATGGGAGACTGCCTGCGGGAAGCTCGGATAAGATACTTTTAGGCGTTAAATTTTGGAAGGTACTTCTTGGCAAAAGTTACATTGTAAAATACTTTTTAACGGTATTTCTGCGGGAGGATCAGCTGTAAGAATCGCTTGGTCTTTTTGACGATCGTTAAAATCAATGAGCCCTGACAACGCGAGAGCAGCGCTTCAGAGTACAAAAGAGTCAGACTTTTCTTCTTTGGAGCTCGATTTTCCAAATATTTTGACCTCTCTGTACAACACAAGTATCTACCTGCGGTACAATATACGGAACATATAATCCGACCAACGTCGATATTTTCTAACAAATTCAAGTGACTGGCAAACATCACTTCGTGGAACACTCGCTGTAAGTTTGTTACTTTGATTATATATAATTTATTTATTTCCAGTATATATTTTTGGAGATAATTAAAATTTATATAAACGAGTATAATTATGTACTCGGGAGTGATCATTACTTTCATAGTCGCTCCTCGTGAGACGCTTCTCGTGCGCGACTTGTGCAATTTATTGTTGTACATTCAATAAACGTACTGGATAGTATTATTGCAAACTCCGTTCTACATCGATAGTTTACATCGCGAATATATTATTCGGAAGGTCACAAATCACAGCATTTAATGACTCGTTAGATAAAAGTATTGAAGTTACGCAGGATGTCCTGAACGAGCGGTCGATAGTCTCAGGACATCTCGTGCATAAGAAAATAAGATTCCTCTCACTTCGATAAAAGTAAACGTTCTTATATAATACATACTGCAATATATATAATCTTTCTCTACAAAATTATTACTTTTTTTTACAGTATTTAATTCCGGTGAGAGAGAATTCGCGGAGAGATAGATGGAATGAATTCTATTATCTATTTTATCTACGATTAAAATATTCGATAATATTTTGCAGTGATATAATTGATTTTTAATGCGCTAACACATTTTCAGTTCTTACGAATGATATAGAATCTCTTTCACCGCTTTATTTGCAAAATCACGAGAAAGTAATGCAAATATTCATAATTGCGTTTAATCGATAAAATATTCAATTAATGAAAGAATTTAATTGAAATTTTTTAAAAATACTCTCAATTCTTTCTGAGAGCCATTCTGAAAGCACCGCTCATTCGCATTTAATAACAATTATACCACAGTCAATATAACATATAACTGAAACGCGAAAAGTCATTTCTGGAAAGCAACTATACGCGCGATTACTTCGATCCAATTACTTTCGATCTTTACACACCTCTTCGATCAGTGTCCTCATCATTTTTCTCGATAGCATCTTTCTGCATCGGCAATTTTAATTTACATTCGCCGCACGTGCGTTATCCCTCCATTAAGGCTTCGCGGTTTCAAAATGACGTCGTATAAAAAATATACATGCTGGAAGCATAAGTACGAGACATTCGGCATACGAAGGAGACAGGAGAAACGATTCTCTCGCCTGAGATTCGATGTGCCGTGACCAGAAGTAGCTATGTTAAAGTTTCAATTATTCTCTAAGCGTAGTAGATTTCAAGTTTCCCTCATTTTATCGCTTTCCCCCTCCCCCAAGAACGTTCTGGCATAGTTTGCGCAATAGATAATACCCGTTTAATTAACATTAGAAATACGCCGGATGAACGCTACAATCGGATTTTATTTCCTCGTATACTTCTCCATCTGTTTATACAATGATCTCAAATGGGAGAATGACGTAACCTGAAGAGACCACGAAACAATATTGATCTATCTAGCATTTTAATAAAAAAATTAATCGTATAGATATGAGAAGATTAAAAACTAATCTCTTTAATAAGCATCATATTTTTTATCAAACTAACGGTTATTATAATTGAACATTAATTCCAAATACTTTCGATGTTGATTACATTTGCTCGCGTTAGCAGCTCCTTCGGCATTAAATGCAATTATCGAATTGCCCCATAACAGAAGAGCCAATAAAAGTCAAATCGTAAATATTGATATTAATGATTGCTTCTTTTAAATTGGAATTTTAAGGGATACTCTCACTGGAATAGTGTATATATATTTCTCTGATGTTTTTTTTTTAAATTCAGTTTATCGCCCAAGGTAAATTCATGGCGGATCGATAGGTTTGGGAAGCATCAAAGAAGCCAATTGAATTGACATATTTGTATACCGACGCCTACAGTTTGGCTGTTATTTGCTCTTCTCGAGATTTTACATTCAAATCCTTCTCGTCTTTTTTTTTTTCATTGAATTTATTAATTCGGTAATATTCAAAATTAGACTATCGGGACAGTATTGGGAGAAGAGAATAATTCTAAATTGATTCACAGCTTTGCCGAAACGCTTCGATAGATACCGACAGAATTATTTAGGGCAGCGCGTTATCAGACAAGTACTTACGCAATTGTGCCTTTCATTAAATTACAAATGATATCTCCTAGTTCGCCGCTTGATTTATTTTGATACTGTTTGCGATTCAAACACGCAAGCCTTTGGTAAATCCGATTTCATTTTCTAAATAACGTTTATTGCAAAAGAGAAACACAGAGCCATTAAATATCAATCTGTCTAAATTCTTAATAAAGCAAATCGCAAAATGTGTGATCTTGTTTATAATTATTACCAATAAATTCTACGTAAATTAGAGCAAAAACAAGTTTCATTGGAACTTACGTACGCGAATATCTACGAGATTTACGAGACCAGGTACAATTAGGTTGGTCGATAGCACTATTTGTATAGTGCTACCGTTCGATTAGTCGGTCGGTCTACGGTCAAAAAGTGTGGGTACACCTAGAAAGTAGGGAATCAGCAGTCGAAAAGTATTATTTGATGAATGCGGAAATGTTTTCTTAGTAAAAGCTTGAATATAAAAGCTCTTCAAATTTCTCTGGAATTTGTCAGAATAAATGTGTCAGCAGTTATATGTATTAAATGTTTACGTGATTAGGTCTCCAATGTAAAATTTAATTAATTTTAGGATGGACATAAAAAAAATTTTTATTTAATTAACAATTTTTTTTTATTTTATGAATATGTTTATATATTTAAAAAATGTTGATCAAAATTTAATTTCGATATTTTTAAAATAAAGATCTTTCTGTAGGATGAGTGATTCAATTTTTATTAAAATGGATACTATACATTTTGATGTATATATCAGAAATTGTCTTATTTACTGAAATTCTCACTAAAATAATGCCTTTTTTATTTAGCAACGTATGCTGAAATTCGACACTTTAGAACATCTGGTATGCTCTTATGACTCAACTTTGGTCTGCGTATTTCTACGTCCATATTTTTACATGTTTCAATCAGAAGCCAGAAGCTGTTTGCATAATAATTTTATATATTTGCACCGCTGTGAAAGCCTGAGAAACATCGCGGTAATTACAGGTTTGCGTTATAATTGCAACATATTTATATAATCTGGTGATTTACTTGCAAAGCAGAACTCGGTATTCACAAAAGTGATAGTTCTGCTGGCGACTTTCAATTTTGATATAAATTTTTAATTCATGTAAAAGATTCATATTAAAGATTTATGTTACAGATTCGAAATACCATCAAACACGATTATTTACATATGTTGAAAATTATCTGTTATAATAAATTATTTAATGTTAATTATCATTAACCTTAAATCATTTATT
>NW_012026800.1:3034795-3096603 GCF_000956235.1 Wasmannia auropunctata
CTTTATATGAAATTATATGATGCAAGTTCAGATTCTGGTAATAACGATATTCTTTTTTTAATTACGTATATATACCATTTATTAAAAAGTTTTTTATTGATTCTTCATAGAGCCTACCAGTCTGCGAGACGCGAATAACGTGGAAATTAATTCGTTTGTTTTGTAATGAACCGCGTCGATTAATTATATTGCAAAACATGCTTGGAGACTCCGTGATCACGCTTCAACTTTTCACTGAGGAAACGTTGACTCCAGTTTCATCAAATTCGAGCAACCTCTCGATTCCTACTTCTTCCGACTTAACCCAGGCGGGGTTTCTCTCGATATAGAATAGGATTCGCCTTACGATTCAACCACGATGCCAAGACCAACTACATCGTTTCCACTATGGTTCTGCTTCGTCTTGCGTATCCCGCGCGCGGCTTCCCCCTCCGTTTAACGGAGGAAGCATGATAAAACTTTATCTCTCTCGCAACGCCGCTGACGCGATCCAAAAATAACGACAATGCTCTCCTAGCCGCGGTCATTTTCCTTTCCGTTTCGTTTCATTGGCATCGTTGCCGTGGTGACTCAGCCGTTTCTGCCATTGACAGCAGTTATTATAGATAATCGGTACGCACGTGCCCCTTTTTATCGTGATTTTTTTCCCGATACGAAAGCATTTTCGGCGATCTGATCGTGATGATTTACGAGTTCCTAATGAGAGCGAGCCGTAGAGATCTAAACTTAGGAATCTTTCAAGACTTTCCTTCAGCCATAAATTGCCTTGCCAGTTTATGTTATGTCCGTTAGAAAAATAAACATTTTCATGACTATATTTATATACAGCATTTAACGGAAACATCTAATTTGTAAATTTTTATAACTATAATTATTTTTCATATATTTCTTCCTCACAAAATTTTAAAAAATTTCATGAAATAATTGTAAATTAATCATTAATTATTTGACAAAAATTATTTTCCGTGAACAACATTATTTTTTCTGTATTTGCCTCGTAAAACTGTAAATTTAAATCTATAAAAAATCTAGATTTTATAAGAGTATGAAATAAAAGAAATTCTGTATAAGAAATTAATCTGATACTAATCTTTTTTGGGACAGATTGATTTTAATATGTTTTAAATGAAATTGTTACGTTGTAAAAAATTATATAATTAATATTATTTTGAAATTATTATTTTTTTCTTTATCATTGAATTTTTTTTTCATTTATTTTGTAGACAGTACTCTGACTATAACATTTGAAACTGAAATTTTTGTTAAGTCTTTTGCACAATTCGTTAAAAGGTTAAACTCGGATCGGACAAATTATGGATTATTCTGACTATTCTTATATTTTCCTTTAATCGTCGCTCTCATCTTTCTACCTCAGCTATTAAATGATAAATATATTGCGAAGATACTGTCTCGATGATTAAAGTTCTCGTTAATTGAATTATTTACAGTTACCAACTTCGTTAATTAGCGGCTTCCCTAATTAGTGCGGTTAGTAGTAATTCTCTTTTTCTATTTAGCACGCGTGTCTCTAAAAAAGAAAGAATAAACGAAGTTTCAATATTATTTTTTTCTGCGACGTCTAATTACGAGATGGAATTTGGATAGGGGATTAAGATGTAGATGCTTGGCGACGATTCGTCAGGATTTATTCAACAAAGGGACGCATCTTGCAAAATTTATATAAAGAGCAATTTCGTTGCAACCAAAATCCGTACATACAATTTCTGTTTCTGAAAGAAGTTTCAATTTGAAAGATCTAACAGCCAATATAATTTTTCGTAATTACAATTTCCTCTCTTTCTGTCTTTCTCTCTCTTTTGCTTTTTCTTCGCGCAAATGGTAAGCCCGACCGGTTGGAGATACGTGTTGCTACGATTAAAAAATTAAGTACGTACGTTGATTACTTTCTCTGGCATATTTCCTTCTTTCTCCGAAGATGGGCATATACTCGAATATATGTCTCTTGAACAATTTGTAACCTACTACGCTAAACACAAGCGATTAAAAACAATAGAAGAAAGGACACGAGCTGACGATTATTTTTTTTTCACCGCTTTTTGTTCGCGGGAGAAGAAGAAGACGAAAGCAAGTTAAAAACGAATACGATTACGGGCGTGTAGATCTCGCCATCTCAGTCTTTCGCAATGAGAGGATATAATTCGACTTTTTCTCGCGATATCACTGATACATAAAACTTTCACGCACGCCTATTTACAGAAAGGGTTGAGAACGATCCCTTGCGGAACTCGCAATCTCAAGAGACTTGTAGAATTGACAACTAGGCGAAGTTACTTTTCCTCCTCGTCGTGCTTGCAAGAGGAAATTAATTTACAGCCGAGTTGATGAGGACGCAAAGTGCAATTCGCGCCTCTTTCTTTTTTATCCCCTCGGATGATGACAGTCATCCAGTAAACGATGACACTGAAAAAAAAAAGCACACGTTTGCTTGACGAAAGACGGACAGGTTGCAAGGTCGTTCGTATCAAGAGTAGTCCTTGAAAGCTGTCCGTAATTTTTTTTTGTTCTTTTTAGATTAGTACACGCACACACTTTCTCCCTTGCGATCGACAGTCATCGATCTCGGCAGAGGAAGGATCTCCCGTTTCTTGGCACTGACACGAGTTCTTCTCGAACTGTCTTCACTCTCCCTCGAATCAGTCGTACAATCAAAAGCGGAAGAAGCTTCAAAGGCGATCTCCTCGACAGCGAAGACGATTCCCACTTGTCGGACGCAGGGTGACGACGATCCTTTCGTTCACGCTTCCATCCCTGTTGACTGTCCGAGAACAATTTCTGTCCTTGTGTTTCTGACAACTTAAATAATAGCAGGAACCCATTCTCTTGGCCACTTTAACGGCGCCTCAATTTCTGCCGGCTAGAGTTTAGTCTCGCGTGGAAGATCAGGTAGACTGTTGCTAGGTGCTAGAAGCCCCAGGACCTCCGGAGTTTCCCTCCGAAGCTCCTTAGCCAAGATCGTACCGTTGGTGCCTTTGAAGATCGGCCTATCGTTCTCGTGATTGTTGTACATGGACGATATGCTGCCGTATTCGTTGATGCATTGCAATACCGTCGAAGCGGGTAACACCGTGGGCGGTCCCAGAGGCGGCGGTGGGCTGCTTTCCTCGATATAATTGATGTGAATGCCTTCTATCATGCTCTGGCCGTGCGGACTGGTCGACGACAGCTCGGTCGGCGTGTAATACTCGCTGTTGACGTCCTCCAGACTCACGCCCGCTACCAAATCGTCGATCTTCGCTTTGAAATACGTATCCATGCCATTGAGATCGTCCTTGGTAGGATCGAACACCATGGAGTCGCTCTTGCCGCACGAGCCGCTCCGGCAGTTGTCGAAGTACAGATTCGGCAGATTCTCCAGCACCTTGGCCAACGTCTGCTGCTGGTACTTGTAACTCTCGCGCAACCGCAACACCTGATGGGCGCTGAACTTGCGGATCTTGTTCCGTTGGAAGACGTAATTCTCGCGTACCCAGTTCAGTTGACCGGTAGAATAGTCCCGTACCCGTTTCACCTGCGAAAGAGTAACAAAATAGACGCGGCTAGATGTGTATCTATTGTATACGCGACATCTCTCGTTATTATCGCCATAATAAACTGCGCTACGTGACTTTCTTATCCTCATTATATGTTTTTTTTTTTTTTTTTATATCAACGGAGAATTGTTTCACCGATGTCGAAAAGCGACGAGTGTGTCTAATGAATTTTTTATTACTTCGCGCGTTGTAACAAGATCACGTAGATTAAATAGAAAGTGAATACGATAACAAAAGAAATTGAGCTAATTATAATGTGCGCATTCCCGCGCAAAAATTCCCACGCCGTGTATCGTACCTGATCGTAGTACTGATCTCTCAGCGCGGTCAGGTGGCTGGTACCGTAGTCCCGTATGTCTCGTATATGCTGCATTTGACCCTCGTAGCTGTCGCGGATCCATTCCACTTGCTGAACACAGTTGTCCTTAATTCTGTGTACCTGCTGCGTGTAGTTCTCCCTCAGCCTTTCGAGCTGCTGGCTCTTGTACTGCTCGATGTTGTCGAGCATCTGGTAGATCTGCTTGGCCCGCGGCGTCACGCCCACGCGTCTGCAGCACAGGCACCACTTGATGCATCCGCACCTACGGAGAGAGATTCACGGGGGGAAGAACGTTAGCGAGAGGGTTGCGAAAGGAAAATGTATATATATATATATATAAAAGTCGTCGGAATCGTCAGGTGGAGTTATCGATCGCGTCCTGACCTTCCGCCGACTTGTTCGCTCTACTCGTTAAAGTTGACGCTCTCGACGAGCGGTTACTACCACTCGAACTGTTAACGGCTCTGTTGACCGACAACACATGCGGGCACATGCGTTTGACGCAGTCGCTGAGGTACACGGCATACAAGAAGAGTACAGAGTGTATATTTTTATTACATTATATATGTTGGCGTATACTTACTTGAAGAACAGATACCGCAGCAGCTGCACCGCCAAGGTCAGCAGAAGAAACGCCGCGGTGCTAATCGCGCCGACGAGGATGCTAAAGATCTTGATATTGTGCAAGGTTATCGGGTCCATGTGCAGCGTTATGTAGACGGTCTCGTTGGCGATCGGGTTGACCGCCGTGCATTTGTACTTGCCCACGTCCTGCCGCAGCAGCGTCGCGATATAAAGGGAGCCATTCTCCAGGACGCGAATGCGGTTGTCGTCGACGACCGGCCGATCCGACATCCAGCTGTGCACCTTCGGATGTTCGACGAACGCGTCGGGGAAGCCCGGGTCCGGCACCCAGTGGAGCACCAAACCGCTCGGGGTCACCCAAGTCAAGGAGGGCGCGGGGTTCCCGCTGAACTCGCATTCCAGCAGCACCGAGCTTAAGAGGAGATACTGCTGGGTTTTGGTGGTCCGCACCAGGTACGGCGGACTGCACTCGAGGTAGCGTAACGTCTTCAAGATGTCCACTTCGTGGCCGCACTTGAGTCCGTTCTGGAAAGTCGCGTGCAGATGCGGCTTGCTCTCCGCCCACTTGACGAACCAGAACATGCGGCAGTCGCAGGCCCATGAATTGCCCTGTAGCTGCAACTCATCCAGCAACGGTAGATGCGCCACGTTCGCCGGCAGGAAGGCCAGCTCGTTGTTACGCAAGTCGATTCTACGCAGGGACGGTGTCTCGTTCAGAGTCAACTGGCCGATCTCCCGTAGCGGGCTGTTTGTAATCTCCAGTGTCTCCAACTCGGCCAGACCGGCCAGATTCTTGTTTCGAAGATTCTCCAATTTGGTCCCGGATAGCAGGAGAGTCCTAAGCCTGCTGACAGGTCGCCAGATGTCACCGGGCAGCGACGAGATCAGCAAACGACTCAGATCGAGCCATCGTAGACTGGCGAGGCCTTGAAACGCATTACCCGCGAGATGCGCGATCGGATTGCCCCCGAGATCGAGGTGCTCCAAGGCCGTGAGGTCGTTGAAGAGACTACGCGGTAATGCGTCGATCTCGTTGTCGGCGAGATCGAGGACTTTCAGTTGCACCAAACCGGAGAACAACCGCGGCGGCAGCTTCGTCAGCCGATTGCCCACCAGTCGTAGCTCCTGCAGCTGTCGATTCGGCTGAAAGCTATGATCCGGCAGTGAGACCAGTCGATTACCGCTGAGATCGAGCCGCACGAGCTCCCTGGCGGACGAGAACGCCTGATAGGGCAGTACAGAAAGTTGATTCGCCGCCAGGCGGATTTCCTGGAGGCGATTCAGATGGCGGAACAGCTGCTGCGGCAGCACGGTCAGCTGATTCCCGGTGAGGTTCAGGTACTGGAGTTGATGTAATGGATGGAAGACGTCCGACGGCAGGTCGGCCAGCCGATTATCATCTAGATCGAGTTGCTCGAGGTGTGGAGTGGCGCGAAACGCGCCGGACTCCACTTTCTTGATCCCGCTCGACGACCAGACGAGCCGTCGCAGCCCGACGTTGTTCTCCAGAACGGTCGCCTGGAACACATTCTTCTGGATCCGGACCCTTCTCAGCGACACGCTCGTAACGTCTCGCGGCAAGGCGAGACCGGAGAAGTTGCGCCCCGCGCACCTCAGACTGCCACCGTTGTTGATGTCCGCGCACTCGCATCCCTCGGGACATTCTACTCGCGACGACGTGGACGACGACGACGACGCTAAGTTTGCGACCGACGGCAGCGTGTCCGAAGGTGCACCCGCGATCTGCACTATCGTCACCAGAAAGACGAGAAAGACCAACCACCTCAAGCGCGGACCATCACCTCCCCTCGCCACCCGCACCCGCATTCCTAAGACCTGCAATGTGACGATTTGCACGAGTACAGCGACTTCCCATGTCCTAACGGGTGGGCCTCTCCTCGCGAGGAACTTTCTCGTATTACAGTCCGTTACGACCGCGCTTCTTTTCTCTGCCCGACTCTTTATGCTTATCGACCTAAAGGACAAAGATTCTGTTTACTCGTAAACAAAGACTGAACTTTTTCTACCTCTTGACTTCTCTCTCTCTCCCTCCCTCCCTCTCTCTTTCTCCACACTACTCGGTAGTGGTTTAAATATATCGATCACTCGCGACCACGTGTTCGCGAACGTCGTCGCCCTTCGCGGCCCTAAGAACTCGCCCGAAGGCTCTCGCTCCCTCCGCTGCGCTACCTACCTGCCGAGAATCACGGTCGTGTTTCCCCGCAGGCTACCCCGAAATATATCGCTTCGAGGAGAATTAAAACGGGATCGGGCGAGAAGAAAATCGTTGGAGCCTAACCGTTCGCGAGCGATCCGACGATGCGGTGTCCTCTGACGGCGATGATGCTGACGGTGGTGACCGATGACGGTGCGTGGGTGATGATACTGGCGGCGAGTCGTCGTCCGTCGAGGCCGTAGCCGTGTTTTGCCGGTAACATAATTACGCCCGTGCACCGCTACCGTACTCGCCGCGCGTTGCACCGGCACCGAGGAACAGTCTCGAGAAAATCGCGCGCAGGGAGAAGGAGAGGAAAAATACCGCGTCTAAGTCGGAGAACGTTAAGCCAACACCGATGATCTCACGCACGCACGCACGCACGCAAGAGTGTATACGCAGGAACGTTTTATTTTCCTTCGCCCGTACCCCTCTTCCTTCCCTCCCTTTCTCTTTCTCTCCCTTTCCCTCTTTCTCTCTCTCCCCTTCTCTGTCTTCTTTCTCTCCTGTTATTCTACCGACGTACGCAATAACCGTCTTCGTGTCCGGCGTCGTGTGCAGCAACGCCGCGGCCGCGCACCACTTGTCACGCGTGTCATATGACACGCTCGTGCATATCGCGCTCCCGGCGGCCGGCAGCGTCCGCCCGCCGCGCGTCAGATGCAAAAACCGACTATGGAGCGGGAGCTCCGGCCACGGCTCTACCGGAGCGGGTTCTCCTCGTGGCGAGCGCCGGTTCGAGCGAACCGGCAACGCCGCCGACTCCCCGGTCGCTGGGCGCCGACGCAGACCTTGCCAGCACGTAGTGCTCTCTTCAAGCGGGACGTAGGAGAGAGAGAGAGAGAGAGAAAGAGGAACGAGAGGGAAGGAGAGAGGGGCGATACACTGAGAGCGTGAGAGAGAAAGAGAACCATTGTGAAAGAGCGGCTCGACGTAAAGGCATACAAGTAAGGGGGAGGGGCGGCTTTCATGTACAAGACAGCCCTCGCGGCAACGGCTGTGTCGAATGCTCGGTGAGAGTTTGGGATTTCTCGGTAGGCCGTTCTCTACCCGATGCTCCGAATCCATCGTGCACGTCCGCCGAGACTCGCTCCATTTAGTGATATACGCGTTCTTATGCTCGCGTCATTGACGCGATGACCGAATCTATTTCAGCGTCGTCGTTGGATCGGATTGATTGTCTTCCTCGCGAGTATATCCTCGCGCGAAGGTGCGTCCGGTTCTATCGTCGAGATATATCGGACACCTTGGCCGCAGACTCTCGTCTCTTCGAGCAGACGCGATAGCGCGATTAACGGTCCGAAATAGTTTCCAAGTTCATTGCCAAATTAGCTGTCAGCGATTTTGCTAGATTGCCGACACGTCTGCGTAGGAACAATTTTATGTTAGCCGTCATTAGCTCGCTTTTATTACAGCGACGTTTCCATCTCCTTTGAACTTTCGAGAACTGTTAGACTTGTGTGATCAGCTCACATTATCAATTTAAATTTATGATCAATGGTAGACGAGTCCGAAGTCTATAGTAAATTACACAAAATAAATCTTGATTTTATTGCACAAGAATTTTTTTTCGAAATTTTAGATATAGATATAGAAATAGAATTATAGATTATAAATGTCGAATTTCGCAAATAAGACCATAGAATTGTGATTAAAGAGAATTTTTAGATCTCGGCCAGAATAAATTTAGAATCGCAAAAGGAAGATTTTGCTCCCGGTTGAATCGTAAATAGTATCGCCCAGATAGGGACGTAGGATCGTAAATAGAATATCGTAATAGAACTTCGAGAACTTTATCTATAATTGAAAAAGTCTAGAATGTGTATAGATTCGAGAGAGATACTCTACACACCCGTTTCTAGGATTATAAATAGCCGCTACGTGAGGTGCGACTGTATTTAACGTTAAATATTTTACGAATCGATCCGGTTTCGGAGACAGTGCACATTATCACGATCGTAATGATGATAAATGCGGGAAGATAAAAGGAATTTTCGACAACCGCTGTGCTAACATCAACACCGGTCGGCCTCCGCGTCTGCGAGACCTTAAACTTTGATTCCCGCTAATGGAACCGGTCGTGCAGACGGTAGAATTTCACGAGCATCCGGGCCAGAGGATGCTCCCACGCTCTTGCTTGCGTTTAATCGAATCTATCTCGCCACGGTGCCTGGGCGTCTGGCCGTCGCGTAAACCATTCAGAAAAGCGTCAACTCTCTTCAAGAAGTCAATCATTTTGAAAGATCCGCAATGGCCAAACAAAATTCAACTCAAGTCTCACATACACATACGTTAGTAGATTTATTTTTTGTAGCTGAACTAATCTACTCTTGTACTTGAAATAAGATGGATATTTATTTGGCGAAAGCGAGAAAGTTGTAGTGCAGTTTAGTGCGGCAAAGAACAGGCTTAATGTTATAAAATGTTGATTTACACTTCTAGATGGAAAATTATAAAATTCAAAAAAATAGGGAATCAAATTATAAACTTATACAAAATTATTTGGTACTAAAAGAATTATATAAGACTTATACAAAATTATTTAGTATTAAAAGAATTACAGAACTGAAATTTTTATAATACTAATTTTAAAATAGCACTTATTCTTAAGCATTTTTTCCTATGTACTGCTAGAAATAATGATACGGTCTGCATGCTGCAGTCTATGCATTGCTATCTAGCGTCTAACTTGTCTATCATCTTGTGCATTTTACATATATAAATAGATATAATGGATAATCATTAGCGCACGTGGATAAGAAGTACGTATTTTCTAATCGGTTACAAAGGTAAGGTATCAAGTCTCATCGTTGTAGTTATCGAACTACGAACGTCGTGACATAGTCCGGCCGCTTGAAATACAAATCGCGATGACGCAAAAGCGAGGAACGTCATGCGCGTTTTCACTTTTACTTTAAACATCGAACACCGCCACGCTTTCCCGTGGAGCCCGCTCGTTCGCTTTTTTTACTATTTCACCTCTCCGTACCTCGGAGAAAATAGTACATAGAGTTTTTACCGTCGAAGAAGCTATTTATAAAAATGTCACGTGCGGATCCGGACGTAGAGCAGAATCCGTTGTATAGCACCCACTGCCATTTTCCCTTGGTTTCTGCCTGAACTGCGGAAAGCATATATCGTCGTGTATTTGAACGATGCACGAGGGGCGGGTGTCCCTTAGGTCCCCCACCGTGCAATATCGATCCGTGACCTAACTTTGTTCCACGCTTTCGCCATACATTACGACATGCAGGCCATTTAGAGTCAAATCGGAAACATCGTTCAACGCTGCTTCCAAGCTTAAGGCTGAAGGTTTATAGGGTAACCCGAAATCCGTTTAGAGAGGCTTTTCGCGGAACAGTGCTACGGTATGCTCGCCAGCAAGAACGAATCTCTAATCTTCCGTCAATTCGAGAACGTCTTCTATGTAAAACGTAATATTTTTTCGTTGCAAAAGGAATGACAAATATATTTTGAAAATTCCATTCGATGAATTTTGAAATTCTCCGCTCTCGGGAATGAAAACAAACGCGCTCCTTTATATGACGCATGGTTCTCACTTATTCCGTAACAAGCGATTATGTAACACGACGTTTATTTGCAAATAATTGACTCGAGGACGGTGTGTGTTTATTGCAGAGACGATATCGCTTTGCAAGCCGAGCGTGTAGCAGCTCGGTTAATTGCGCGCAATGGTCGCGCGCGAGGAAAAACAATTTCGCGGCCGCGAATTAAATGGGAGCGAGAACCGAGTGCGGCCTGCGCGCGCGTTGCGTGGCACGTTTACGGCCGTATAAGCGCTGCTTATTGCGCGAATCAGGAGCAAACCATTTGTCAATAAACTTCGCGGAGCAAACCGGGCGATTTCTCTGTTTGCCACGGGAGGGGAAGGAAGGGGGGATGAGGGAGTGTGCTATCTCTCTCGTGCCAGGCGCGCCCCGCGAATAATCGAAGCCATTCGTCCGCGTTAATGGATTCGTCTCCTCCGCCAGTGCATATAACGAAGGTCAATAATCCGATAAAATTATTTGCGCGACGAAGAACCCACGGCGACGACGGCACACACGCGTTATTGGAAGCATCGATCGTCCTTACGCAAATCAGCCATCTGGAGCCCGGGATGTTGCGTCGCACCTTACGATACATGACACATTACGTTCTAATAAAAGAATCGTTCGAATGCAATTTCAGCGTTTACACGGATTTCAGTCTCCGCTAAATTGCGGTCAATTACTAGAAACCAATGACATTTTGCTTTTTGAAAATATCTTGTTTCGTTATTTTTCCAATTTGAAACACTTTTGTCAATCTAAGATAGAATTTTGTCTCAATATTTTTTCGTTCGACGTTCAATTCAGTCAATTTTGTTCCAATTTGGGATTAGCGCACTGTTTTCTTTCTTGAATTATTTTCGCGGTGGAATTAAATGCGGCAGTAATCGGTTTGTTTGCGCTAATATTTTCGGTTATTTTCGTGCCGCGACTGTGTCAGTAATGGGTACTCATCTGGTAAACGAATTTTTTATCTGCGCGATCGAAAACGCATTTTATCCATCGCGACTCGTTAAAGAAAATACGTCGCTCACCTGTGCAGTCGTTCTGATTTAGACTATTGATTCCTTTTGTTTCTTCCTTTTTGATGGATAGATTGTCTCGTACGAGGAACGTGCGCGTCTCGCCCTCGCTTGTTCTAGAAACTCGAGGCTACGCATTTTTAGCGATATCTATGAAAAGTATTCTCAGACGTTATTTACGACCGATTGAAGCACTCTCGCGACGTCATTTAACAGCTTGCACCTGCTTCACCGGCTAGTCGTTCTCCTTTGTTACGGAACGATGGCAAAACAGCGCATTATCGTTATCAAGATTTAAGATCTGCATGTTTGGCCTCAGGCTGACGTTTGCGACGCGACCTACGTCGTTTTGAAGATAAATTCCCCGTGTGTGTGTGCACGCGCGTGTTACTGTTCTTCATCAAATACGTAGCGCTCGCCTAAATTATATGCGCGTTGTTTGTGGGAGAGAATTAACGGGCAACCTTCGACTTACTTGTAACGCAGAAACAGACGGGCCGCTTAAACTTAATGGGCTGTCGGTGCCGTTGCTTATTCGGTCAGTCGATCGATCACGAGTGCACTCGGCATCATCCGCAAAACTATCAATACTTCGATTGATCGCTATAACAATTTTAGCGATAAATCGAAGTATCGATACTTTGATAATTTATTCAAAATTGACGCAAAATAACATAGATATATATGACGCGTATGAAAGCCGAAAATGTAAATGGATGATCGCAATAGAGGAAGGTTTCCTTTGCAATGTAATTCACTGATTTTTAAGACCTCGTTTCAAAAGTATGTGATATATAATACGTTGAACAAAAGCTCCTGGAACGATTCACGGACGTTCTCGAGAGTTTTCAGAGTGTTTTTCTCGTTCGTCGTGTTTTTCCGGAATTTTGTGCATTCCTCCTGATAAGATTATATTTCACAGATGTCCCGTCATTCCGAGGCTGGAGCCCTGTTATACATTGTTATGCCTTACCTCATATATTGAATCTTGAATTACTGACTTCGTGTTCAAATATTTTCGGGCAAACAATGTTGCGAGCCGCCGCCACTAATTTGTCTTTCTTTCGGAAGCGCTTCACGTGCCCATTCGCGAATGCCGAGGGGTAGAAGGGGACCTCGAGGTATCCGGTCGGGGCGCACCTGCTCTTCGCTCTAAACTGTCACGCGCGTTTATTCGCCGGGACCGACCTTGGGCGTCGTCCGACGCCGTCGCCCTCGACACACAATTTCGACTGCACTACGATCTATAAGAGCCGATCGAGACGGGCGGGAAATGTCATTTGCGAAAGGACACTCGCGAACTCGTGCTGTGTTTCAAAGCGAAACTTGTACGCAAATTACGTTGACGATCGATAATGAAATTACGTAACAATTAATGAAATACAAATGCACGACAAATTAAAAATTTATCATTCTCGAAAACGTACTGTGGAACAAATAGACATTTATATAGAATCAATCATTCTTATTATTACTGCTATTCTTATTCTTTGACGTATTTTATAATTATATCTATTAATTTATTGCTATGCCGAGGCTTTTGAGACTCTATGAAGGATCGATATCACGAATCTTCAGAAGAAGCCACTAAGGAGATTTCCGTTCGCAAGAACGTTCCGCCTTCCAGTGTAAAGAATTGTAATCCAGAAGGGTTGCAGAATCGCGGTAAAATCTGGCGAAGCCGGACTGCGGCTGTGAGTCAGGTCAAGGCATGTGATTGCGTACTCCAGTTATCTAATAACAAAATCGGGTCTCGCCTCGAGATTGGCGAAGTTTCTGTAGGTTACGGTAAAGCTAAACGCGGAAACTCTCCGCGTCCTTGCCTGCACGTCGTCGCCGTCCTCGGTCATGGTCAGGGGGAGGCGGGCTCTCCGTCGGGTCATCTGCTTTTTCGCCCTGATAACTCTATCTCCTCCTTTTCTCTTTTATTTATTTTTTCTCTCTTTTTATGGTCGCCAAAACCTTCCTTCCATGGTCATAACCCAGTTACAATAGAAGAACGAGTTTTTCCTCTGTAAAACGTCGTTTCACTTGGAACGTGCTTTTACGAGTTTCGTATCGATCTCACGACTTTCGTCTCTTTTTCGTCGTCGCGCGACGAGGATGTCGGAAATCGTAGAGCACACTGAGGGCAAAAGGAGGACTGGTTTCGGCGATAGAACGCTCTTTCATTTCGAGCTAAGAGGAATTTCTATTGCCGGCTTGTCCCGCGCTCCGTACTCTTTCGAATCTTTCTTGTTAAATAGCTCACTTAGAGTGGAAACAATAAAGTACGACTGCGGAATAGAAAGTTTCGTGGAGGGCGATTAATTTTGAAAGTGTTGCAAGGAGTAGCAGAAGGGTGGAATTTATCTCTTTCCGAACTCCTGTTTCATTTGCTCTCCTTTTATTTTTTATGTTTGCCTCTATAGCCTATTTCATTTGCTCTCCCTGTGTACCCGGATAAAATGAAAAGTGAAGCCTCTATCGTCTCTAAGTATTCATAAATTTTAAAACGATCTCTACGCTAAATAATTCAGAGGGAGAGAAATGATATGAGCGCGAGCAAGCTTCGTTTTTTCAAAAAATAAAAAGGAAAGAATTTGATGGAGCAAGCTTTGTTTTCTCGAAAAAAAAGGAAAGAAATTTTATATTCCTTTTAAGGAGCTTCGCGTCTTTTTAAATTTATTTATATGATAATAATTTATAAAATACAAATTTAAGAATTTTATAATGACATTAATTTCTAAAACTGCTCTAAGCGGTCCCTCAATTGTCTTGTGTAATATCGGACAATCCGGAATAGGAACGGCGATACGAATAGCTCGAGGAATTTGTTCCCGAAAGACCGCGCACCGCTTTTGGCAGCGCGCTGCATAATTCATCGAACGTTGAGAGCACGTTTACCCGAGTACAAGATCAGTTTCTCGCGCGCGTTACGTAACGACATCGATAAGGAAGTCAGGGGTGTGGGGTATCCTTTGGACGGGGAAGGGCGGTCACGTCGAGGAGGCCATCGATTGCACCTGGAGAGCGCCGTCTCTCATAAAAACCTCATTGCCCACGGTACGGTGGAATAACCTGCTTCCGGTGGAATAGAATTACACGCGATAATCGCGTCACGGATGAGGCGTCTACGTCGAAGAATCTTGAAGCGCAAATCGCAGTAGTGTTACGTTTCGTCCCCGATAATTTCAGACTACTTTGGACGTGGCACGAAATGGACGTGTCGCTCACTCGGCATTGTAAAAATAAAAATGGCAGGTCATACGACCAACGCTGGCAGCCACGTCGTCGAACGTCGCCCGACTTCGTGTCTCTAAAAAGGCCGATATTAATATCCTTTCTAATCGACGCAATACATAATAATAAAAAAAACTGCGTACAATAAAACTAGGGTAACTCTAGATTGTCTCTCTTCAGAAGAATTTTTACTACATTAGTTTTAGGCGCGATTCGCTGGATTTCTCACTAACCGTCTACGCTTCGTTCGCGTAAAAAAATAAGAATATGTATTAATTACGTAATGCGTTGAAAGGCGCTGCCAAGAGTAGTGAGAAGGAGAAGGATACGGTCTTCGTACCAGAGCACGCTCTCTCGCGCGGAAAGGGAGAGAGGAGAAGCATGTGTGTGTATGCGTGTGTGTTTCGCTTCATAGCCAGGGCAATAGCAGTCGTTTGCTCGGGTAGGCATATCGTGCCTGCCCGCCGTGCATATCGTGTTTCTGCACGAGTACAACGAGGAGACGCGGGTTCTCGCGCAAGCGAGAAAGAGAGAGAGAGAGAAGGAGAAGGAGGGTGACAGCTCGCCGAGTCGGGCCGAGCTGAACGGCGCGGAGCTCCCGATCAGCTGGGAACCGCGCGGCGTTGCCGGGTCGCACGCGACGTGACCCCCGGCCGCCGCGGATCAATAGTCGGCCGAGCCGGCAACGTCGCAAGCTACCGTCGGCTCTTTATTTAAACGTGCCAGTCAGCTCAGCTCGGTGTGCCGCTCCGCCGACCGTTTCCCTGGGTTCTTTTTCTCTACCTTCTTGCATTTTCTGCCGTCCTCCTTCCCTTCCCAAGCTCCCCCCCTCTCTCTCTCTCTCTCTCTCCCTCTCTTTTTCTCTTTCAATGCACTCTCACGTCTTTGCATCGCTCTCGGCACTTCGCCGGTCGGATTGACATTTTTGAAAGATTGATTCCCGTTTGAATATACGTGGGCGTAGTTCGAACCTTCTGGGAAAGGTTCGAACTGTCGATTGCTTTAGCTATTGTTCTCACGATTATATATATAAATATACTTTGCGCTGGGTATATAAACGCGCGCGGGAGGGAGGAGGGATCAGGGCCGTAGATACCGGCCGCGGCCATTGCACCCGAGTGTTATTTCAACGGACGTAACTGTTGCCGGTCGCCATCGCGTTATGCCGTGCAAGCTTAATGCGAGAAGCGAAGAGAGCCTGATCGGCACATCGGCATAAATATCGACAAAATTGTAACGTAGTATTTAAAGAAAATTCATCCACAAGTCTGAAGTCGTTCTTATATCGTTGCGTATGAAATATTGCAATTTCAAAAATCTTGCGTTTTTTTTGTATGTATTGTAATCTATGTTAACCGCACGTTCTTTTCCCGAAGAGATGGCCTGAATGTGCGAAGCCGATATTTCACGCGCAACGACCCAGTATTATATTTATACGGCCTTATTTTGTGGACGTGCATATAACTACCGGCGATGGGTGGGTTTCCTCGATTCGTCGCTAAATCGAGAACGGAAAGTACACACAAGAGCGTGTATTTCGACATCGAGCGCCCGACTACGACAAAGCCACCGCGACCGCATACGCGTATATACACGTTGCTTGCTCAAGAGTCGGTTGTTCAGCTGGTCGGTAATAAGGCGCAATGTGTGGCGCGTGGAAGAGTCTCGCTATTTCGCGGGGAAGGTGAAAACAAGAAAGTCTCCGATGGATATGGATGATCATACACTTTCACGCTAATCCGATCGATTCGCTCCCGCTTCGCGACGGCTGCGGCAACAAAAGAGAGACGAACGCGCGCCCGACACGCGGCCCGCGACCTCGAGAAAAATCGTGCCCCCCCCCCCTCTCCCTCCTCTTCCCCTCCGTCCTATAAACGTCGTCCTGGCCTGGCCTATCGTCTATTCCGTGACCCATTTCCGCCCGCGGCGATGGAAAAAGAAGGATGCACTCCGTCGCAAATAACTGTAATCCGCCGAGGTCGTTACGAGAATTCCTCGATTCTCCATCGTACAATAAAACAAATTGCGTCGGGCGCTTGTTTGTTATTTTCCAAGAGATCAAACTACACCGGGACCCGTCCCACCTACGTACTTCGCGTTGTTGTAGCTCGGATGACAAATTTCTCTCATTTTTTTTTTGTCACATAAAGTGTTTGTACTTGAACGCGCGTATTCGTGAAAACGCACATGTACGCTCGTATTTTCAACAGCTTCTCCGATTTCAGCGAAGCTAAAAAAGGCTTCTCTTTCAATAAAATTTTTCGCATTTCTCCGAATTTCCGAATTTACGAAACTATTATTCTCTCTCCTTTCTCTTTCCGCGAAATCGTTTTAATTTTAATCCGGAAAATTTTTGGCGACTCTGTCAAGTGGTGAACGACCCGTCGCGATTCCGGGATCCGGGGTGCTCCAGCCCCATCCTCTCGTCGTCGGCTTTGTCATCTTTTTTTTTGTCCGCCGCGGCCATTTGTTCCGGGGCTTTCGTTAGCGGCTCGCTAATTGTCGCCGCTGCTTAACATACCCCGCTAACGTCCCCGCCTCTATGTATCCTCCCTCCCGGGTGCATTTCTGGCGCCACACTCCGCTGGGTACCATTATCCGCGCGGAGATGGGTCAAATTTAATCGCTGGAACAAGTATCCGCCCGACACGTCTCCGGTGTCCGTATGGCGCCGGCGAGAGAAAATCCGTAGCGCGTATGTCACGCACATTCGCACGTACAATTCGAGACAATGGCGAGGCTAGGAGAGCATCCGGTATCAAGAGGAGGGGGGAGGGGAGAGGAAATTCGATGCGAGAGTTGCGTTGACGCATACTCGCGTCGACTTTCGCGATTAAATTTTTCCGCGCGCTCACGCCGCGCCGGATGACGACGGCCATCATCAATTAACTGCGTGGTCGCGCTATCGCTTGTGAAAATGAGATCCGCACAGCTCCTTCTGTCGAAGTAAAAGCCGTTTCATACACACCGGACGAAACAATTTTGATTATCGCCGGATCAATATTTATGCGGATGCGGAGATACGTATCTAGCTGCGTGTAGAGCGCTAAGCCACGCGAGCATTGTAGTGCGATTACCCTTTGTTGAATTTAATCTTTCAAGTGTTTGCTCTCTTTTATTTACTATCTATTTTGTTTATCTAAGATTTTCATTAGCGATATCTCGGGCAGCTTTAACAATATAATTAGTTATACGGCGTTGGCCGATTTTTCCTCGCCAGAAACACACCGTGTTAACCGCATTGTCTGTATTTCAACAATTGCGCGCTCACTTTCGCAATCTTTTCGATCGCGACTGTTCCGCTTTCGTTGTAAACACGTATGTGTACTGTATCCCACGATTAGGATAGTACGGCGAATGGTACCGATCGCTCCTTGACCTAAAGGAGAAAGCACCAGCATATATAATATATTATATATGTAATAAAAGTAGAATAAATGAATCCTTTTAATCTCCTTGTAAACATTAAAGAAGTAAAAATTTTAAATTTACTTTGGAAGTTTTCCAATTTCATCAAGTCTTTTCATCAATTATGATTATAACGTTTTAAATGACAATATACAGGTTGTTAAAACTTTAAACTTGATGGCAGGCATATTTTACTTTTACTCGTAAAAGAGAATGAACACGCGATCGAAGTTTGAACTTTGAAGATCCGGATTGGAGAGAGAGACCTTTCGTGCGTTTGAGATCTCGCGGACGGGATAGAATGCCAATCACGTTGGCAAGCACTTGGCCTGAACGAAGAGTTATGTTCACGAGTTCACCCGCGGAGGTGTTGCAAATGCACAATCGCGAACGCGACGCGCGGGCGAGTGGCAAATGGTATTGTCCACTCATCGGCCGTTAAAGCGGACGCTAAACTGTCAGTCTCAATGTTAAGCGAGTGCAGCTGTCCCACCCACGTGCGTTACGTAGGCCAGACGTGCGTTGGTGCGGAGTAGCAAGTATTCCACTTTTGCATAAGGTCACATCCGCAGAGAGAGACGTAGCCGTATTCGGACATGCAAACGTATCTCCTTTCTTAACGCGATCTACATCTGCGAAAAACAATTAACTCTCAAGAGACGTAAATTTTTATCGCACTCTAGATAGAAGTCCCGAGGGAGCTCTCTTAATTTTAGATAATAAATAAAAAATAGGAAAATAAAAATAATTTCTCCATACGTATTTGCTGCCGTATTTTCTTTTTCTTCGGCGTTAACGTATTTTTAGATAAACCAGATTCTGATTCTGTTTAGAAACGTAGCGAGAATCTAAGATAATCTGCGCTCACAGTTAAGAGCTTAAAGATATATACACATCCGGTGAAGAAGTAAATATACGTCGCTTTTGCATGCTACTAAGATAAGAACGTAATCAAATAGGTCAAGCATGGAAAGGAAACGCAAAAAATACTGTACAATGAGGGGAAATCTTTTAAGCTTAGTTAGCATCATTATTTAATTAGAGTCATAATCGCGTGGGTATCATAAAAAAAATGAACGATCGTTTAAGAACGTTACTGCGCGGGGTAATTTTCCATTGCATGAATCTCATGAAAATTAAGTTCGTAAATCAACGCCTCCACGACACAAAATGTCACGTGAAAAGCAACCGCACACGCGTGTCGTTCTATCTCATTTGATATAATTTCTATTGACAGCGCATTTAACTTTATTAAGCGCTTTGTGTGTTAAGAACGCTTTATATCTGGACGATTTGTTTGAGACCTCGCCACTTGGAATATTTCTTTTATGCTTTTATTAATAGTAGAAGAAGTATTGCATCATTGCATGAATTTTAAGATGCTTGAAGCATCTTAAAATTCAGACGGAGAAATTTTTTCGCCTTTCTAGAAACATCACTATTATATATAGAATAACCGAATCTTGAGAAATATCGATGATATATACGTTACGAGCAAAATCCGTCGAGTGTCACGTCTGCGACGACGGTTCGGAGGAGAGCGCGTTATTGCATGAAAATGATATCGTCGGGCATCGCCGACTTAATGCCACGATACACGTCAAAGCTATCGCGCGTCGTAAATATATGCGAGGGGCTTGAACGACGAGAATCGACGTCGGCGGCATGTTATCGCGACGCGAAGTGCAGACGTGCGCACGTGCGTCGCGTTCCTTCTGGAAACCGTTGGATTCCTTCCATCATGGAAGCCGCGCGAGCTGTGGCCGAGCTGGTTCAAGGCCGTCGTGTGACGCACACGCACATACGCACGTACGTACGCACTCACACAAACGCCAAATTTGTCCCGCGACTTGCCTCTCCCTTCCGTCGATTCTATTTTACTTATTTGATCGTGAGATCACCCGGAGACACACATACCCGTTTTCCCTGCGTTCCGCAATGCGAGGCTGGAATTTTCGCGCGTCGAAAAGACGCATTATTTTATTTCGCTTGAATTCATGATAGACGTCACAAATGCCTGAAGTAGTGCCCGATAGCGATTCTATAAAGACTATTACCATACATAAAGTTATTTAATTATGTAACGAAAATGTAACGTGCAGGTATCGAAACGATGATTTCCCGAAGTCATTGCACTTTTAGCGAAATGCATGCAAAATGGTGGGCATTTTAATTTCGATCAACAATCTTTTCAATGCTCGTAATTATATGATTAAGTAATAATTTTAATGAGAATTAAAATAAAATTCAGAAGCCGTTTTCTATTACATATATTTTATTTTGCTTTTAATTCCTTCTCTTTACATAACTTATATATATTTTAATTTATACATTTTATCTCCTGCTATTTTTATCTTGATCTTTAATCACATCGTCTCTGATTAGATTAATCCTCATATTTATTTAAATACATTATAAAATTACTGTCAAGAAAATTCAATTTGTGCATCTGACGCTCCGCGTCAGACAGGAAGAGAAGCCGAATTGTCGATTCTATCAGATCGTCGGTTGATTTAATGACGAGGATCCGCGACACGAGAATGGCTCTCTTCTTTCGCCTGAGGACCTTAAAATAACGAGGGTTCAACGGTTACACATTTTGCAATTATAAACTACGTCGTTTTCGTCGCGTCGGATCGAACCTATATGCGCTCCCCTCCCATCCCCCCGCCCTCTCGCTCCGAATCCGGGAATCCGGTCGAGGACATTTGTCACGAAGTGTTTTCGAATGTCATGTGATAAGCATCTCTTCGGTGCCAGGCGATCGATACCTCGCCAAAAAGCTATAAGTGATTAAACTTCATTCAAGTAAGAGAGGCTTCCCCTCTCTTCATTCCGATCGAATTTGGACGTTTACGTCTAGCTGACGGTATATGCATAACCTGTGTCTCTCGGAATAGACGCTGCAAAATGCCATATCCTTGAGTCACCCGGAATCGAGTGTCTCGTCTTTCGCAAAAATCGAGCGATATAACATCGTTGTTTACGCACACAATCTCTTAAGAGCAAATCTGAAGAGCAAAATAAGATATACAGAAAACGGCTTCTGAATTCTCTTTTAATTCTTATTAATTCTTAAAACTTAATTCTTAATTTAATTCCCATTACATTAATTATTACTTAATCAAATAATTACGGGTATTGAAAAGATTGTTGATCGAAATTAAAATGTTCGCCATGCATTTCGCTAAAAGAGCAAGGAAAGCCTTCGAGGAATTAGCGAGATATTGATATGAATATATAAAATGTAATGCAAAGTTTTATAAAAATATCGCAATATTAATATCATCTAAAGTTAAGGAATTTGGGAAATAATTTATCGAGAGAGAGAATCGTCATCTGAGAATACGTTCTAAGACGCCCTGTACATTTGGTGCGCGTCGCAATTGGAGACGGAATGAAGCGCGCGCGATCGCTTTACGCCGCGTTCGCGCGATCACGTCACACGCGGGAAGAAAGGAACGAGGTTCTTTGACCATTAATCGCTTAGCTCCGATTCTCGGTGCCCGGTGCTCATTCAGAGGCCGCTTCCGTCTTCGGCGGCACAATGACGGCGTACCGACGAAGGTCGTGCCGAGCCTCTCCGCGGAGCGCGCGACGTGAATTTCACAGCGTTATGCAGCGCGCGTCGCGGTTACGACGCGGCGCGACGGGAGGTAAAAAAAATATGCCGAAGCGATCGGAATTAATTCAATTCTTCCCCCCTCCCGCAATCGTCGAACCGTCCCACTCCTCCTCCGCTATTGAGATAAAAATGAGATAGTCAAGACTCTTAATGAATCACGTGAAACGTGATGAACGTTATTTCTTCTCGGATGGCGGCTGTCGCTGGCCGCGTTCACAATCTTGCGGATTACAATTTGCAATCCTCTTTTTTCTTTTCTGGTTTTGCTCTATACAATCGAATTTTCTCGCTTCGGTGAATACATTGAAAATATTCGGAAAGCTTACTAAATGTTGGAAGTGGGTATTATACTTTTGTTAAGATACTCCCATGTCAAGCTGATTGTGAGACTCGACGCTCTGCTTTGTGGTAGCCGCTCGCATAGTTCTCTAAGTATTATAGAAGTGTCTAGTCATGATAAATGTCAAACTATACTACAAACTCTACATTATAATTGTCGAGTACTTTTCTGAGATCTCCATTTTCTCGATAACAATTCTCTTCAATTTATATTATACCCGCTAATTGGATTGAAGACAAGATATTTGATTCTTCCATATTATTTGCAAGAAATATGTTGGATCGCAAGAGGATTAATGTCCATTTCTATCAATATAGATTTATTTTAATCACGGTTTGATTTATTCTTTACCTATTTCTATTTTTTTCTAATTCATAGAACTATAAAAGATAAGAATTAAGTTAAACTGAGATTAAAGTTAATCTAAAGTTAATCATTAATAAAAATGAATAATCAAGCGGTCGGAACTCGTGTTTCTGCATAACGATAAAGATTCTTCGTTCATTATTTCTGCGCATTGACGAGAATCCCGAACGCGTACGTTGAACGTAACTCTTGAAGTAGACCGTGACGACAGGGATGTTATGTACTTCGCAAGAAACTGTCTGCCGACGAGGAAGAAGAACTCGCTGCCGAAAGCGGGCGAACGTGGCTTCGAAGAGGCTCGTTTATCGCATTCTGTAATCCTACTATTTATTTATTGAAGATTGTCGTTCGTGAAAAACAAATTTTCCTTTTCTATAAATTATTATTTATTAATAACAATTTGGTAACAAGACTGTCGTAAGCTCAGTAATATCTTTATAGCTATTGTTTACAATAATTTTGTCCCTGTTTTATCGTTAAAAATTAGAAAGAGAGTTTTTTATATTAATGATCTTTCAATAATTAACATTGTTAAGGATTACAAAATATAGATTCCTTTATAGAGTCTTTAATCTCTAAGGTTTTTACAATTCACGATCAACTCGATTTTAACCGAAGTTCAACTCGCTTTATCTTTTTTCTAATCTAAGAATTAGAAAGAGATAAACAGTAAATTAAACCGAGTAAATATTAAAATAAATATTAAAATTAATTTTACATTTGTGAAATCGGGCTTAATTGAACGTTTATTTACGAGATCCATCTGTTTTCTCTGCTGAAAATCTTGTCGCTTTATCTCTTTCTCTTTTCTGTGCTTATCTTTTCTGTTGCTGTAACGATGCTTTGTGCCTTTGTGAGATAGGAAGATAGGACATGTTTGTATCGCGTGTGTGTATGTGTGTGTGTGTGTGTGTGTACAAAATACGTGACAAGAGTCAGAATCGACCTTCGCGATAAACATTATTCGGAGCGCCTTATCCCGCTCCGAAATTATATAAGTTTTGTAAAATCTGAAGGAAGTCAATATCCGACGTTACCATCTGCGATATTATTTGATAATTTTGATATATAAATGTCGGGCCGCGTTCGATAAATCAACACGCACACTTGATATGCTTGGCATGCTGAGTCACCGGAACGTTCGGACTAGTATTTTTATGTGGCTTGAAAGGTACAAAATACAGGATACAAAAAATACACTGGACGTCTCAGAGAAACCGAACGAGCTATGGAATGTTATTTCTATCGCTCGAGGCCGAGATATAACAATAAGCCCAAACAGAGATTTCTGTTCGGGCTTACCGGATCGTCAATGCTTCTTCAAAACCATATATCTTCTTGTATCGTTCGTATATCATCCTTGTGCTCAATCACGCACACAGTCATCTTCGAGGCAAGCGAGACGAGAGACTCAGGATCGAAGGACAGAAAATTATAGGGAGTTATTAGGATCGTTAGAAATGCTTCTCTCTATTTCTCGAGCCACGTGCTTTCGCACACATTCATTCATCTGTGTCTTCAATTTCGAGAAAGATGCTCGAGTTACTCTGCCTCTGAATCACTCGTAAACAACTCATTTCGTGGCGTCTCGAACTCGAGCATCGCGCATCGGCCACTTTCGAGTCGAGCAATATGGTGCGGGTCGAGCGTGTTGCCGGAGAAAAACGGTCGGAATGGCGTCGGTCGTCGACGCCGGAAGGACCCTCGCGAGCGGCCGCGTTCCCCCCTCGAGCGTTCGCGTTGCGTGAATCTCGCGGATGCCGACGAGAGCTCGTCGCCGATGCGCTCCGTATCGACTTCGGGGAGGGAAAAAAAAAATGTAGCCCGCGGCAGCGGTGGCCACGTGATGAAATCAATTCGCCGACGTGACACGCGTGGCAAGACGTGGGCCGTCGTCGGCCTCGTCCCCGACGAAAAGCCGCCACCTCGGCGATCGCCCGCGTGATGGACAGCCGCGCCCTAAACCAGTTTATCGGCGAGAGGCACGCGAGAAAATTCGAAAGGGCTCGAGTTCGAGCGATTAAAACGGCACGCGGCTCCAGTCCGCCATTTTCGTGGGTTGAGATAATCAGGGAAAGCATCGATCATGAAGCTTCTACGGAAATTCCGGCCGGACCCGCCTCGCCCGCGATTTCCGTGCGGGATCCTCTCGCCGGAATTCCGTCGAGAAATTCCGCACGGGAAGCCGCGACGGGCGTTCAAGGTGGAGTCTGGGAAAAACTCGCCTCTCGGCAGCAATGGCGTCGTTTGCTGATGTGGCGGGTGGCCGACGTGCCGAGGAACGCAGCAAACGCTTTTCGTTACGGCATGTGCGACGTGACGAGTCGCTCCGCGCGGTGCCGCCATCTCTCGGCGTCGGATGGTACTAATCGTGACTGCGCCTCTCGCGCATAGATGGTGCTACGATACTGAATTTCGCTCGAAGCACGAACGCGTGACTGCTAAACACGAATCCGTTGTTCTATATGTGTATTTCTAATTAATGTATAGTATACATTAATTAAATATTAGTTTTATTTATAATTATAGATTATATATAAATTACACATATGTAAATTTATATTAACAGATTAAATATTATAGAGATAATAATTTCATTTAGAAATATTTAGAATGTTTTTATTTGATGCTACAAACATCAAGAAAAATTCGCATAATTTAATTCAGTTAACAAATGTAAGAAAACAGCGAGTTTTCAAAGCTTTAGCATTTTTCTAAATTTAATAAATAAATTATATTTCAATCTCTCTTTGTCTTTGAAAATATCTTGTTCGAAAATTCTCGCAAACTGCAGATTTTGAGATTGCGGGATATAAGATGATTCAGAGATCAAATAAAATTAATTTGCACGTTACATATTTCTTTTTACAGTGTACAGATTTTGTGAAGGCAGGAGCTGAGCAAGGATTGACTCCATCTGATGTCGTTTTGGCAGCCGATATTACCTTCTCATGCGTGGCCGACCCTCAGGCTGCTAAGGATGTAAGTGTTCGATAAGTTGAAATTCTTTCAAGATAATCTATCTTATTCTCAAATGTATTTGTACTTTTTAATGTACTAAGACGAGAACGTGTGCACGTGTATTTGTCATGTTAAAACTCTCTTTCAGATGGTCTTCGGTAATTGCGGTGTCCTGACCGAGATATCGCCCGACAAGAGCTACGTCGAGATGACCGGCATCGACGCAGAGACATCTCAAGATATCGCCGAGGCGATAAACGGTAAGGGCGGTCGATACCTCGAGGCACAGGTACAAGGGAGCAAAACGCAGGCACAGGAGGGCACCCTGGTCATCCTCGCAGCCGGGGACCGCTCGCTATTTGACGAATGTCAATCTTGCTTCGAGGCAATGGGCAAGAATAGCTTCTATCTCGGCGAAGTCGGCAATGCTTCCAAGATGAATCTTGTACTTCAACTAATGGCCGGTGTCACCCTGGCAGCTCTGGCCGAGAGCATGGCACTCGCGGATCGCGCTGGACTCCAGCAGAAAGATGTCCTGGAAGTTCTGGAGTTGACATCTTTAGCGTGTCCGGCAATACTCGAGAAAGGGAAAGGTAGACGTCGATTTGTCTCGCAATCAGCCAGCCTCTTTTATTCCGCGTCTTTATCCTCAATTGATTCAATGAGGCAATATGCAGCTTTTTAATCATTTTAATAATAGTAAAGTTCTATCTCTAATGTAACTATATTATATTTATTTTATTAATAATATATAATCGTTCTAATTATTATGTCCTCTGGAATTCTGTACTAAAACTAATTAATTAACAAAAAGTCTACGCACTGAATTCATAATTGATATTAACTCTTAATATTCTGTTTCATAGCGATAATTGAAGGCGGCTTCCCTACTCAACTACCGCTGCAACATATGCAGAAGGATCTGCGACTGTCGTTAGGCATGAGCGATCAGTTGGAGCAACCTCTGCCGCTGGCTGCCGCGGCGAATGAAGTATACAAGCACGCAAAACGTCTTGGATACGGCGAACATGATGCCTCGGCCGTTTATATCAGGGCCAGGTTCTAACGCAGCATCTGCTTCGTGTTGTTGTCACCGAGCTTCTTTATATTTATTGCGATACCTGACGTTGTTTCCCGCCGCTAAGAGAGGAGAAAGAGAATTACGCATACATAAAGTAAATATATTCGTATATTTTTTTGGTTTGATATGTCCTCGGTAAACACCAGCTGACAGTAATTAATATTAAGATTTTCTGCCCAACAATACAACTGTTACGTACAACATGTGTCACATTGATATTGTTGAGCGGAAAATTATGATGTAAACTATCAGCTGGTGTCAACTGGGTAGATTGACGATTTCAAAAGACGATTAACACACACATGTATAAACATTTGTGAGATTTTACGGAAGGTAGAGGCAATTGAAATTTAATTAACGCGAAGAAACAAGAAAGCCCGGTAGCGAATTGTAGAAGAGAGTTTGTCGATGCGCGTCGCGAAAGTAAAATGTTTTATATTTGTTTGAATTATTTTTATCACTTCTCTCACACTGTGGCAATGACAACTTGGATTCTTAACTGTGACAATATTCATTTTTCCGACGCCCGTAACAACGAGTTCCCCTCGTGCATGGCGACGCGAAAGGAAACACAATTTTTCGTCGCGCGCGGAACGCGGTGGAACAGCGTCGGTTTCATTAACAATCGAGCTCCCGAGCCGCGTTTCGATTTCGATGCGCGCGCGAGACCCCCACTGGTTACACGAGAGATTCGGGACGTGTGGAGAGAACAAAAAAAAAAGATATGTGCCTTACGATACCGATTGAAGGAAAAAAGGCTTAAACGTTGCGCGAGACAAGCCGCTTGAAAGCGGCTTCATGTTAAAACGATCACCCTGTAATCGCGACGTGAGATTATACCTCGACGACAGAGGGAGATTTGACGAGTTCGGCCACGAGACGATAACGTTCACACAGAGACAGTTAATGACAGGTTAATGACAGGTAGTCACAGGATGGTATAATAGAGAACGCACGCTTTACATGCTGCAATTGTAAAGTTTAAATTTTACAACTACGCGAACTATCTTAGAAATGTCCGCCAATCGGAGCGATAACGGCAAGGGGACTGATCCTTCCTCCGTACACCCTCGTCTTCTTTACACTCTGGATAACTTTTAATGGACTATTTTATAGACGCACTTTTACTTTCATTAGATTTTTCTCGAGTTTGTATACCGCACTTTGTACAACGAACAGACGCATCAGGTTATCTTGCGCTGTTTAATTAGTGAATTAGCGGATCTAACTAAAGGATTAGTTAGCTATTTTTCTGAAGATATATATATATATATATATATATATCGATAAGCATAATCGTCATCGAATTTGTCGGCGTAGGAAAAAAAAATCTGATATCGTCGCGGTGTCTAAATGAAACGGAAAAGATAAATTTGCGCTCGCTAACTCGGTTCACTTTAACCAATGTCACTGTTGATCAACAAGTAACGTAATTTTTATTAAATATGGAAAGACTGGGGAGAGCGTTATTTAGTAACTATATATTATGTGTATATTACATGTTGCGTTTTTGTATCTTCTTCAACAATAACGTTAGCGTTATCGGCTCTCCTCGAAGGCCTGGTCTTCAAAGCAGTAGCAGAAACTGAAAACTGTACGTCTGCAAGTATTTTATATACTTTCGGTCATTCCACAGTTCTGCAAGAGAAAAATATCAAATATCGAAGTCAACAAGCCGAACATAATAAAATCTGAATAAAAAGTATAATTGATGGATGATGATTTTTGCGGGTCACACTTTCCCAAACCCTGACGTTATTCGTTCAGTAGTTCAGTTTCATAAGAGCGTCGCGTGTTCTCGGAACGATCTTCAAGACGATTTCCATTTCCCCGTACGAGACGTGCGATCTTCGCGTTATCGAAGGGGGATCCTTCTGACGACGAGGAAAAAAGTGAATGCGTTTCCGTTTTCTCAGAAAGATGGTCTCGTGGGCGACGCGCGACGAAATCGAGAGTAACAGGAATGTTGCGCGAATTGACGCGCGGGGGAGACGTTTGGTCTTGAGAAACCAAAGAAAAAAGATGCACGAATGTCGATGCGCAAAGAAATATCGACGTTTTAAGATACATGAAGGTTTATAGAGTCAATTTCTCCACGTCGCGAAATAAATTTGCGCCACCTCTATTTGATCCTATGAAAATGTTCCAGGTAGAACAATTACAGATTTTTTGTAACAATTATTGAACATCAATTTTCTCATAGAAAATTGATATTCGATATGAAAATCGAGGATTGCTAATTGTTTAAGATTTCGGATAGAAATACGTAATTTTTTTTACTGTTGTTTCTATAATGTACTTTTGTATATCTTAATTTATTAAGATATCAAGTTAACTTAATTTTAAGATTGTAAATCTTTATATTCAGCGTTTAATTAACAGTTTTGGAAATATTTAGAGAAATATTTAAAAAAATGGAGAAATTTTCTCTTGCTGGGAGAACCCGAGAGAGATTGTTCCGGTGTCGAGAAGTTAATCTATTTCAGGTGGTGGTTTCCATTTCTCTCTTCAGGCGGCAATCCATTCGGATCACGTGCACTTTTATCTGCAGACAGATACCCCTCGAAAATCGATCGGAAATATCGTGCGCCGTTCACTCGGCGCAGATTCAGAATTTGTGCGGGAAATTGCGTGGCGTATAGCTGAAATAACAGTGGCTTGGCGCCATTATCACGTGTGCGACAACATGTAATTAGACACGTACACAATCAACAGTTAAATAATAACATCGTAAATTGTAATGTGTATGAACCTGCAACACCTGCGGGGCGGAGATAGAAGAATATTATATTCTACTGCATAAAAAAAAAGCATAAAGAAAGATATATTATTAGTAAATATTAAGTTTACTAAAAAAAAAAGAAAAAAGAGGAAACAAGGAGAAAACGAAGAAAGAGGGAGAAAATGACGTGGGAGTAATTAGTGTGAGTGCGAGCGAATGAATGAGGGTATATACGTTATGCGCGTTACGTCGATAACGGACGTTATATGTTTTGTCATGGATACACAATGGTTTTTTGAATAAATATCTATTTGACCTATGAATTCATCTCTGTCCTGCCCCGGAGAGATTATACTTTTCTTTTAAGCGATAAACTCCCTCTTCTTTTGTTAACAAATAATTTGATTTGTTTCAATTAAATCAAATTGAATTAGGTAATCATACATTGTTCTTTTGAGTTTCACTCTGCAATTAAATTCAGCAAATATGTATTAGTTTTAGACCGATTTATTTCAGACATATAAGTACCTATTTCTAATTTGAATTTGTATTATTCTAATGAGACATATAAATTTTTTTAGACTGCATAAAGCATCGTTACGCTGTAAATTTATGCTTAAACTTCTATTCTTGGAAAAAATTTGAAGCACACACAATTATATGCTTCTATTTACCGTCGTTTTTTATTTTCTGAAAATAACAGCAAGAAAAAACGGACCTTCGATAAAATAACCGTCGGAATCTCATGTCCATTTTATCTCTACATATTTCTCTTCCTTTCTTTGTCGTCAAAGTGCTTAAGATAATCAGGTTGCCAGGCAAATAACAAATAAATCATGTACTCAGGTTTAGAATATTTCTCAGGCGGATTTAGAGACTCGTTTTAGATATATATATATCTCATTCTAGTTTTGACCGACGTTCACTTTAGTTAAAACTTGAAAAGGGAACGAATATATAAGCATTTATTTCTTACATGTATCGCAGAGGAGCTAAAAATTATACAAAAAAATATGGTGTCCTTGCCATTTTTCCATCGCACGTAAACTCGAAAAGTATCTATCTGTCTCAAAACTATTCTTCGCATGAGTCTATTAGAAGTTCGTAGGTAGCCAAGTTATGCTTTCGGAATTTTGCGAAGGTCAAACAGTTCGAATCTTCTGCTTGAATCGGAGATTGTTTCGAAGTTATAAGTTAGGCATACATATCCAAACAATTTGATTTGATTTGATTGACGAATCTGAGTTCGAAATGAAGTATTTCTGTTTGTGAATTTGATATATTTTCACTCTTTTGAGTTTTCCTCTTTATTCGAACTATCCGAAGGATTGAGCATCGCGCGGGAATCGATCATTTATTTAATCATTCATTCGAGAGGCAAGATCTGTTCAAACTTGAAGGCGAATGTATTTTTACATACGCTTCGAATTGTACGAACAATATAATATTTTTCATTTTTAATAAATAGCATACATATTTCGAATTAAAATGAAACAATTCTGAAGATTAAATGGGACTTTTGATCGTAATTAATTTGACAATTCTACTAAAATATTATAATCTCCCTCGCGAAACAGTTTCTATATATAATTTTAGAATGACAGGTTACAGAATGGACAAGTGACAAGTCGTTTAATTCAAATACATAGACACCGAATGAAGCAATGAATATTAAGTAATTTAATCGATTATCTCGTTATTAAAGGCTACCCGAATAATTGTGATTTTTTGCTGCAAAGTTTTCGCACGTGAAGGAATATCTCGATAGATGAGATTTTATTAGACAATATAAATGCTTGAAAAAAATTATATGTATATTTCAGCATGCGTCGAGAGGACAATGATTTTCGTTACAAAAGATAGGACTATTTTCACATAATAATTCCTCAGTTTTAGAAAAGTTGCACGCATAAGTTTTCTAAATACGTACATTCTTTAAAAATTTATAAATGATAAGATTTATAAACAATATAAATTTTAAATTACAAATTTCCGTCATCACATCCCCAGTCTCTCTTTTATCCCGAATATTCCCGAAGAAAAAAAAAATGTATACCGATGCGCTCCGAGTGTCGAGAGTATCGCTGGCCAATATCCTCGGCTCGGCTCACACGTATATTCGCGCGCGCGCGCGTATCCTCGGTGTAAGGAACGCGACAGAGAAACGTCTCTGCCAATACAGTAACAGTCATATGGTAACAGTACACACATACCAACGCGCCGCGCCGGCGAGGAAGGGACGGGCGGGAATAGTGGGGACTGCCATGCCGGCTGAGGATGGGGGTTGGGGGGGGAGGGGAGACGGGCAGTGACGTAGCAGCGGGCGAGAGGGAAGGGACGGCGCTCGCTGCCGTCAGATGACACCTGTGGCTCGACCCCCACGATCAGTACAACCGCGACTATGTACGCCGTGCTCGCCGCTCCGCCGCGTTGTTTTTGCATCCCTCGCTTCCGCGCTCGCGCGCGCCTCATCGCACACGTACGTATACACACGCACACGCGTAGGCACGCACGCGCGCGCGCGCACGGAGGTACGAATTGGCGCACCGATACGCCCGATATACGAGCGAGAGAGTGTCGCGCGCGTATTAACGCACATACGCGCACGCCGATCGTGTGCGCGTACACGCGTGGTAACTAGACGCACGGGGTGCGCACGTGTTGCGCCGTGCACTTATTCGCCCCACGTGTTGCGAGCTGTCACCGCCGATTGTCGTTCATCGTTGCACGCCGCGGCGCCGTACGGTTTACGCGTTCACGTCCGGGAGGATCTTCGACGGAGGACGAAAAAGAAAATAAACGGTAATTTGTCTCATAAATACATACATGCGGTTACTACGCAGCGCCGCGTCGGCCGCTCTCGCGCGAGAGAATTGAAGCGGGACCGGTGCGGCGCGGCGGCGGCGGTCTCGATTTCCCCGAGTTCAGAATTTCGGACTTGGTGCCACCAGCGCGCGCGCGCGCGCGCGCACGCACGCGAAGATGGCGCTCGTTCGTGTGCGTGCGTGCGTGCGTGTTGTCAAGCAAAAGAGTTGCTCTTTCCCCTGCGTCCGCACCTCTTGTGCGCGCCGCCGCTTGTTGCGTGCCCACTGGCACGGATAAAGCACGCCGCCGAAGCGGGTCCGGATCGAGAGCGATCGATGACGTCATAGAGGTCCGCCTCGGTTCGCAGGTCGCGCGCGGAGGCTCGAGGCTCCGAACGTGGCGGCACACCAGACGTTCGAGAGAATTCGGTTTCGATCTCTCTTCGGCTCAGCGCGATCCGTGATCCTCGACCGAAATTAACGTTAGCTTAATGAAAAAAAAAAAAAAAAGAAAAAGAAAATCGTCGCGCGTATAATGGAACGAATCCGTCGCGCTCATTCCCATTCGGGCCCGTCGTTCCCGTCGTCGCGCGGACAAAAGGAGGTCACTTTTGCGTTACGCGTGGCGATCGGAACGTCGATCTCGAGACGAGAGAGGAGTACGAAGAGGATCTTTCGCCGAGCTGCAAGCACGTGGAATCGCAGAGGGCTCGTTCTTTTCGCGCTCTCGATAGATTTCGTAGTTTTTTTTTCGACTCTGCGTCGAGAGAAACATCCCTCCCCCCCCCTCCCCGCTGTCTGTCTACGTCGCGTCGACGATCCGCCGCGCGTTATCTCTCGGACGGGAGGCCCCGAAAGCGGCCGATCGGTCGCGGATACCGCCGCGCCATGCCGAGGCCGAGATCGACGGCGGCGGCATGTAGATCCTAGGAACAAGGTCGTCGATGTGGAGCGTTACTTTCTAGACGGCGCGGCGTTTCCGACGCAACCCGTGGATTACCGGAGAGAACCGTCCTCGCCGCGCGCGCGCCGTCGCCGCCGCCGTGCGCGTCGGCTTCGCGCGAATATATATATATATACCTATAAGCCGTCGAGAGAATCCGCGGATGGGATAATAATAGGGGATTTATCCGTTCCCCGGCTCCTCGAATTGGCTACCTGGAACGGTCTGGGAAATTAATAGAGAGAGATCGTGATGTAATATTGATTTACCAATCTGTGTCACGACGCCACGGCATTAGCGGTGATCCTTAGGTCGGGTTTAGCTTACGCGAATGCAGCCGTCGTGCTTCAGAGGCATTTCTTTTCAGACAAGATGCACCTTTGCATCTGCTCATTAAAGAACTTTGGAAATTGCTCATTAAAATAGGCAAATGCCGGACCTTCGATCGCAAACGTCGTTGATGTGGGAAGAATCTTTAGAAAAAATGCGGTACAACCAACAACGGACACGCATAGAATTATTTTTCTCGAAAGGCTATAATAATTAAATATAAAATACACACTTACTTATCTTAAAATCTTTCTTTATTTGTTCTTCTACAGTTCCGCGCATATGCCGATCGGCGATAGTCGGGACGTTCGCGGGTAAAAAAGCGAGTGAAATTTCACACACGAGAGCGATTCGAGCGCGCCGACTCGCTTTATGAGGTCGTCATCTTTTTCGCCGATTAATAACGGAAATAAATCAGGGCGCCGTATCGCGCCGCGGTATTGGCGTAAATATCGCTGCTTTGTTCGCTTGATAATTCCTCGACTTCGCGTGCGCGCGCGATTAAAGGGTCAAGGCGTTCGTCGCCTCTCTTGCAGCGCGCACACCTCTATCTCACCCGTAATATCTTCTCGCGATAGGCGTGTTCCTTTTCGTAATACCCCCTCGCGCATCCTTCTCGCCTTTTATTCTCGCGGTTCTCGCTCACGGCGAGAAAACGGAGCGCGGCCCGCATGCCCGCCAATGCGAGACGGAGGCACGTTTCGCTCGCGACACGCGAGGAGACCTCGGAAATCCCGTTTGCGGCGGCTCTCGATCGGCGGCGAAATACAACCGGGCTCTCTTCATCTACATGGCGCGCGCGGTCGCGCGACGGCCGGGCGTCAATTGCGAATCGATTACGCTTCGTGTCCCGGCCGAATTGCGAGACAGAAGGAAAAAAGAGCGGAGCGGATTCCGCGCGCGCGCGCGCGGCGCGCGAGTTTCTCGCTCCATTTCAGACGTTGCGATTCCGGCCACGCAAAATCGTCGCGTTTTTAATTCTCTCTTTAATTGTCCTGAAAACACAAGTCACGTTTCATTCATTCTTCTTTCGACTGAATCGAATAATCGATTTTCATTCTTGGCGTATCGAGAGCGATCATTATTTGACGATCTTCCAACGTTAAATATTGATATTAAAAAATCAGAAATATCTCGAAATTTACTTGAAATCAAACAAAGACTAAAACTGTCTACATCTACTACTTATATTATGTGTACAATCGTGGACAGATTGTTTGCGACACTTTTTTTATAGGTTTCTAATATACATTTAATATACATAATATATATTTTATAGGTATCTAATGTTTTGCAAACGCGAACCACGATGTACTATTTTTAGTCTAGGTATAAACAGTATAACACCAATCGTGTGTCGCATTTGCAAAATATTAGTGCGTTTTTAAACCTATTAAAAAAAAGTGTCGCAACCGATATGTTCACGACTGTACATAATCTTACTATCTATACTTTTGAAGCTTATTGTTAGTTTTCGAAAAGCTCTTCGTTACTTGCTAGAAATCGCAGATTTTCTAATATTTTTTATGGAAAAATTGACAATTCGTTTTGCAATACAAATTTGACATTAACGAAAACTTTCCTCGATCAAGAAAATAATAATCTTGAGATGTTTTTGATGTATGTTTTTAATATTTTTCACTTTTTGCCTTCATTCATATGTTTGGACTATTTTTCATTTTTCGCCTGCACTCATATAAATACTGATTTTCGAAAAATTTCATCTTTAGACTTTTCTGTGCAGTGTGATATTGTTTTTGCATTTGTCTAATTCTTTTAATTTTGTCACACAGATTTCTAATAGATTAATTGGAGTACATTAGAAAAATCTTTTTATAGCATATATTCAGCACAAAAATTTTATTTAGGAAGAGTCTTTTCTCATTTATGAAATTATATAATCGAACTGTAAAACTGTAAAAAAACTATACAAAATTTTTATATAGTATTAAAAAATTTGCATGTCATAGCGGGATCCATAAATTTTTTAACGAATTATTAATTTTGTTAATTTTTTTTCTATTATTCTTTTTAAAATAGATGGAACAAGCGGAAAAAGTGAAGTTCTATCGATGCGAAAAGAATGATTCTTCTATCAAAAAGATCTTATTTTTCAAATGCCTGCGTTTTTTCCGAACGCTTCCCAATGTCTCCCAATCAGTCCAGATAATGGAGATTCTACTGTAATTTCATTGAATTCAACGGAAGTATCCTATTGACCGCGCGATGACAAAGCTGTTTCATTGAAACAACAAAATGTTGGTCGTGTTGACGATACTTTGCGGACGTGGTCACGTCCGTGAGCGTAACCGCGCTCGTGTTCGTGTGAAGTATCGGTCGATGAGGCGATCTCGGGGAAAGAGTAAGAGAAAGAAAGAGAAAGAGCTGCCTGTGGGGCGGAGGGGAGGGGGGAAACAGCGTGGACAAGATTACGATGGCGACGTCGTGTCGATGTCGGAGTCTAGTCGAGTCGAGTCCCCGTCTTTCCCGTTCTCGTAACCCGAAGCAGAAAATTCACCTCGGCTCGAGTATCCCCTGGAGATTAACCCCTTCCGACCGAACGATTTCAATCGTGGTATTCACGGACGCATTGTGTCTTATTCTAGGCGAATTCAAAGCGCAAATTCATTTTATTTTTTTTTCTCATGATGAAAAGGCTCGAAAAAACATTGTGTGTACAAGCACTTGCAAAAATCTGTATATTTCAATATTTGTTGATGACTTTCGTTAAAAAAAAGTTAAAACTTTCGGTAACATAAGAGTTTCGTAACGCCCAAGTTTCCACGTCCTCCACATTCTTTAATTTAAAAATTATAAATTTATAAATAATATAAATTTAACACCAAATTATAAATATTTTTTTCATAAATTAATTTATAAATTAAATTGCAAAAATAAGAGAAGCAAGGGAAAGACTGAAGTACGATAAAAATTTATAGATTTATGATACCTGCGCGTCAGTGGATAATAGTGCTTTGAATAATACGACGCGATAGTCGTTAAATTACGAAATATAATTGACGTTAAAGCGTTGTAAATGCGAATATTAGCGGGACGCGTTTTCTTTTTTGAGTTAATTTTGCAGAAATGCGCAGCTCATTAAACTCGATAAAACGGGCTTTGCCGATTTTGCCATTCTCTTGCAGCACTTTGACACACGTTTTCATTTATTGAATTACTGATAATACAGAGACATTATTACACCGAAGAGTATTTGATTACCAATTATAATTATTGAATTACGCGTTAGCACGCGGGAGGGAGGGGGGGCATTATTGTATCAGAGAATATTTAATCATTAATTATAGTAAAAAAATTACACAGATGTTATTATAAATGCGTCTAACGTAACGGACGTTCAGGGAAATTCTACGCGAGATTGTGGGGAAATCGGTTAGGTGGACAGGTTTGTGTTTGCGCTAACAAGTCGAGTCGCGTCGTCGCCGTGCATTCCAAGGCGTGGATTCCGGAGCGGTTTTCTTTTAGTAGAGAGGGAACGAGAGAAAAAGAGAGAAAGAGAGAAGTGGAGCGCTTACGGTACTGATTTTCCAGCGTGTGCATTTAATGTCGCGCGACTCTCTTTTCTTTTTACCCCTCTGCCAGTTTTCGTTTGCGCAACAAGTGAAGGTCCGGATATGTGGGACGGGATATGTAAAACGTAACTGAAAATCGTCGGTGTCGCTACAGAATTCAATTTCCTCTGGCCGATACTAATTAAACGATGGTGATGTTTTCATGCATACGCAAGTGTACATTTTAATTGCATCTTTGTTTTTTTTTTTAAAGACAGCGAGATTGAAGAACCCAACGGAGAGAAGGAGTACAATCGCGCATAAATTTAACCGACAATTGTTTTAAAGACAGAAAAAATTGTTTCGAATCGGAAAGGAAAAGATGAGGGGGGAATAATAATTCTTCCCTTTTTTTCTAAAATCAGTAGATATTTTTTTATTACATTTTTTTCGCTCTTTCTCGAGTTGTAGACTCATCACATCGCGATATCTAGAATTTTCTCTCTCGTTTAATGCGGATTCGCACGGTTCTCTTTCGTAAAATAATAATAAAAAAAAAACAGATAAATGTATTTTGCGAAACGCGAAATGCGGCTTATGCATTATGCCTGGGAAAATCACAAATCGAAAACGAGATCTCGTCGCATCTAGCGCGCGGAGGATTGCTTCCTTCGCGACCGACGTATTATTACGTAAAAAGCGCAAAGCGCCCATTAGCCGGTCGGTGAAAATAACAACGGTGGCTGCCGTGGAAAATAGGGTAAGGCATCCGATCGGCGGCCCGCTTAAGTCGCATCGCGATAAATTTGCATCGCATTGAATCGCATTTCAATTCGAGCCTCGGCAAGGCGGTGAGGAGGAGGGAGGAGGGGAGGCGAAGCGAAGACGGAGCGCCGGAGCGCCGCCGGCCCGATTCGCCGTTTAAAACAAATCGCGCGACTCGCGAAAATGTCAGCGACTCTCGGCTCCGAGTAGGTCGTTTGCCCTTGTAACGCCGGATACTTTCGACTTTGGTGAGAACGGTGTGTATCAACCGGTTCGTGTAAAAGGATCTCGCTCGCGCGCGCATGTGTTTCCCTGATTATTGCGACGTAACTTTCAGCAGGCAGGCAGGCAGGCAGGCAACTCCGCGCTCGTCTCGAGAGAGAATATCTCGCTCTTTCGTGCCCCCGATTTTGGGGAATCTTTTCCTTTTTCCTCGAGCCGCAAACTGCGGGCGTTCCCGCCCATCCCGGAATCGTCCGTGCAATTTACACACTTCCAAATCGCTTTCCTCTAGATGTATTTGTCAGCTACTTGAAAGTTATCGGCAATTAGGATTTACGAGCCCCGAAAATTGGGATGCCAATTTTGCCGTTACGTCACCCCGCTGTTTCCAATCGACGCGCGACGGTACATTCGCCCTATCTTTAAAGCAAATTATTGATACGCCTTTGAGTAACCCGAAATTGTCGAGTATTCAATTTGGATTCGATTTGTACTGCGATGTGAGATTTAATACGAGATCGCCCATCGAGGTTTACAAGAAGTTTCTTGCGGATCTTTTGTGACATAAAATATGTGATCTCTTAAAAAATCTTCGGTGCGAGACAATTTCTAGTACACACAATTGGATCATTCATGCCGGCTGTAATTATAAGTTATAACATTTATAATATTTATATATAATTTTTATTTTAATACACAGCCATACTTTCTGAAAATGTTAAAGTATATCTAAGAATTAATAATGTTTGTATACTTCTCTCTAAAGGGATGTAAATTATTCCGGGCAAGAATGATTCATCGTGTGCAATAAAGGAGCAGGAAATCGTTATATTAAGAGTTAATAAGGACTCGTCCCCTGTGACCGGATGACCAGTTTTTTTTCCGATGTCCTGCGGTTATATGTTTTTAGAATAATAAATCTCTGGAAAATGTCCAAAATTCGTTAGGCTTGTAAATTGACGAGTCTCGAATGACGATGGCCGAAAAGCGGTAAAGTCGATCGTCGGTATACTCTCAATACTCGCGAGAAACGGTAACTCGAGCACGCGAGCGTGTGCGGAATCTCCCCGTGGAAAGGGGGCCGGGGGGCGGAATGGAAGAAGACGCACGCGGTGAAAGTGCATAGAGACGAGGAGAGGCGGCCTCAGAAGCTGTGGGAGAAAGGAATAATTACGGTTTATGACACGGAGTGTCGTAACGGGAAGGATTCCTGGCGCAGCCGTAACGTTTCTTACGCGTCCTTCGTTATCCCGCCTTATATTATAGTTCCGCTTCGTTGTAAATCGTCGGTAGCACTTAGATACGAGCGTCTGGCTTCGCGTTTAATTTTGTACGGAAGAAAGTCATTTCTTTCTGGGGATGCCAACCCCTCCTCGAGTACCGGGGAGTCTCTCCTTTAGACGAAGAATTTCCTTAACGGAAGTATCAAAGGACGAAGCGACACTTTTCCCATTTTGTGCCGCATGTGGCTGTAAACCTCCTGTTAAAATTTAACACGGACGCAGTGGATCCGCACAAGGTTGAGACGTGCCGAAAAATATTTCATCATTTTTTTTCTCGTTTGTCACTTGGTTTTTGAAAAAAGAAACCGCTTATTCTTGATCACCAGCTGTTTACTGCAACTCGAAGTATTCGATATTTCCGTTCTGTTGTATGAGAAGAATTAATTCGCTACGGCCGTATGACCATTGAGAGACTACGCCATATGACGTAGTGAATCTATTGTTAAAGTGTTTAAGTTTGTACAGGAGACAGAAAGATTTCGGTTCGAGAGTCTAGTTTTGGAAGTGCCACCGTCAGAATGTGAGTATACGCGAGAATTGCACGTGGGTTGTTTCAACATGGGGATTCAGAAAGCGAGTGACGTTTTCTAACTTGGGTGAAAACGGGATGAAAATTTTGTACTTTGTATATATAATATTTGAGATACTTGGAACTTTAATGCTGTTACAAAGAGCCGACTACATCACCGCCAGCTTTTAAGTGGCAAACTCGAAACGCGATTGTTAATCGCGCCGGTTTACAGCGAGATTATCGCGACGCGCTTCTTGTTTACGCGTTTTTTTTTATCGCGAAACATTAAGATAAACAAGTAGCCTCGCGCTCGGCGCTTTATCGGGATTTGCAAGAACGGCGCCGGTTAAATTCGATCAACGCCAGGCTTGCCGGGGAAATAATGTAATTCGCGTGCGAATGGAAGTAGGGATTAATCCGCGTTAATCCGGGAATATGCAAAGATTGAGACCTCTCGCAGCATTTGTTTCCTCTGGTGTTACCGAAGTCTTCAACTAAATCTTTTTCTTACTGTGGATATAGTTCTCTGAGAAACGTGAAACGCTATTTTGATTTAGATTTAACGATGTCACGTACGTACACAAATATTTCGCGGCTCTAAAAAAAAGAAATTGTCACAAATCTTTAATACAAGACCATGTATTTTTAGATTAGAAATGTAGACGAAGGTGAATGCGAAGCGCAGTCATCTCAAGACAGCAAGTTCTCGTTTTCCGAGAACTTGTCTTGAAGTTGACCTCGCGATTTTTCAGAACTTTTCGTGACTCGTTCTAATTTTGTCATCGATAATATAATTAAAGAATAAGACGTATTCCGTTCTCTCTCTGTTTATTATCTTGCCTTCACAGCTGGAGATGAGCCAATAAGAGCCAGACCGCAGATGTCGGTGCGTAAATATATTAATGTTGATATGATTGCTTCTGTAACGATCGCCAAATGTTTCGATCAGTTTTGCGGTCTCCTCAGTGACGAACTAAATGAAGGGAACATCGGGATATCCACACTCCGCACGTTTTGTTGATCGTTATCGAAGTAATCGTATATATTACTGGACATAATTAATTATGCATCGATCTGCTATCTTATTGGTCCTCTTCTTTCACTAACGAGGTTTTATGTCGAAGAGTACTTTTTCATTGTCTTTATCTCTTGTCTCATTAAAAATTTATCTTACATTAATAGTCCATTACAACATCAGTTTATTTTTTTTTAATGTGTTATTTCTTGTCTTAACAAAAAAAAGGAATATCTGTTAAAATTAATATTAAAATTAATGCTCAGCTTAAAAAATCTTTGATCAAATTCTTACTGCATTCATTCAGAATGAATACATGTTTATCTCGTTTCATTTTCTCTATACTGCGTTATGAAATAAATATATATTTTTCAAAGTACATAAAATATATAATACATTTGGCGATTTTATTATGATTTATTTTAATAACTTTTACGCAAAAAGAGTAAATTGTTCGTATGAATCATGCAGTAGATAAGCACAGCATGTATTTAATTATTTAATAATGAAACTTGAGCATGATTCTGATAATAGAGATCTGAAAAAGTATGTAAGTATTTATATATTTTTTATGTAGAAGAGAAACAACTGGAAAAGCAGAAAAAATAAGATAAACTTATTTTTTTAAATATATTTCTATATGTTCTCTCTTCTTTACATCTAATATCAACCGCATATAATATTGATCGTATATAAATGTATTTTGTGTATTTTGGAAGATATAGATTTATTTATAATTAATAATGCAGAGAAAAATAAAACAAGAAAAACGACAATAAAATCTTTGATATTTGAATTCATTCTGAATGAATGCAGTAAGAATTTGGTCATCAAACATTTTTTTAAGGTGAGCACTAATAATTGCGTTTGTCACGCTACGGCATACTTTGTAGGATTTAAATATCATAAATAATTCCGTAACGTAGTGCAAACGGAATTCTTGAAAGTTTGTTTAACGCACCCGGCTCGTTGAGCTGCCATGTTGGAACGGTCAGGTAGCCGAGTGCATGATCAGCTGACTTCTCGCGCGCGACAGGCTCCGTCATTTACGAAAACGCGAGCGTTTCTTTCCCTCGGTTTTCGCGATGTTATAAATACAGTAAACTTCACGGATTCCTTTGTCGTCTCGCTGCACGTGAGTCGTTCGTCGTGCGTTTAGACGCGCGCGTGCCGATCGCCGGCTTCCAGGAGTCTCGCTCGTTCAGCGGCGAGAGAGGAACGCGAAGGAAGGTCGTCGAAATGGCGTCGCACAACGACTCGCTGCGGGTGGCGGCGATCGGAGAGTCAATCGAAGTATGTAAGACGGTAGCGAGAGCGCGAGACCGCGCTCGGGAAAATTAAATCCTAAGGTTGGCGCTCGCGGGAGAATCTCGAGTGCGATAAGATGGGTGAATATTACGTCGTAACAGTAATTGTATCGTAACAGCCGAAACGGAATGTCTATACGGATATTTCTATTCGTCTTTTTACGACGGACTCTTTGAACCATATTGGGAGGTTTGCCGTTAGATATTAGTTATCATGTATTTGCTGAAAGTTCGTGTTGAGTTGTCAAAAATGAATCTCGAATCTGCGACATACATATAGCCCAGCTATCCGGGTATAGATAATCGTAATGTAGCGTCCGGTAAAGCTGGCCGGCACGCGCGGCGATTTGAAATTGAAGGGGGATCTATTTATTTCGATATTTTATTTCATGAATTTTCCATTTACTGAAAATGTTACTCCATTCGCTGCACTGTTAAGGCCTATTTTTATAATATATGGTTAACGAAAAGATTAGGTTAACTAAAACTTGAAAGTTAACTAAAACACACTTTCATAAGCTCATAGTCAAATAAACTAAAGATTACATCAGTTGAGTTGGCATCAAGTTAACTTGATGATTAAGTCCTAATAAAACGTCGTTAAACAATAAACTTCTTGATAATTTTTAACCTTTAGGTATTATACATTGTGAAAATGGGCCTAATATAAGCACTCAAGTTTAAATTATAATTCAATAATTACACAAAAAACAAAAGAAACGCAGAAATACAAGTAAATTGTAATTTAAATTTGAAAACTCGATATAAAAATCAATGAAACGATTGTACTTGTTATTACTTGAGATATATTAATCGCATATTGATAATCAGTTATTTCTGCATAATGTTAGGAGTCGGAAATATCTGATCTAGTGGAAATGGTTGTATGAGAGATTTTTCATGCTTTTCTTTCGATTTTTTCGGATTGTCCTTTATATTGGAGCGTCCATTGAATAAGATGCTGAACGATATCTTGTTCTAAAATAGAATAATGAAATAGCGGGGACAATGAAACTCTCTCTGTCAATCTGAAACTTGCCAATTGCCGACTTCATTCACAGAGCATTCGGTCCACGCGCGTTATCCTGAAAGAAAAAAGAAAAAAAAATCCGATCGAAACGAGGGCAATTAAGACCGATTCCCATAAGCTGCCTCTTAATTAGCGGCGCGCTCGGCGTACACATAAAGAAAGGAATTGCTAAACATTTCTGGTTTCCGTTTTTACGTTCGACTCTCTTGGGCTTCAATTCGGATCGCGCGGATAGGTTCGCGAATGGCGTGAACACGTAAATTAAGCTCAATTGCCGGCGGACCGATACCGAAGGATCGTGTGAATAGCTGTAACGAAAAAAAAAAAAAAATCGTTCCGCCAAACAGGCCTTTACTTTCGCGCGCGACGCGCGCTCGCGACGGGAATATTCCGTTTGTTTACGTCAACGGCAGCCTTCGTGCGCGGATTGCGAGCGAGCGAGAAAGAACGGTCGCGAGACAAAGAGAGAGTGAGAAGGGGAGAGGTAGAAGGAGATGGGAGATCCGACTGTCGAGCGACCGTCGACTTGCATTCGGCGCACTTTCACTCGGGCGATACCGATCGGCTGCCGGCGCGCGAGCCAGCGCGATTTCGGCGGCGTTGAATCGTATAGCGCGATTTCGCGCGGCGGATGCGATTAGGCGTGTTGACGCGTCGCCGTCGCCGCGCCGGCGGCAACCGGTGGCCGCGTCGAAATGAAGAAATGAGCGAGCGAGCGCGAGTCGAGGAAACGCATCGCCGCCGCGTCGTATCGCGTCACGTATCGCGTCGCGTCTTCTGCTACTGACCGGTAGAAGGGGGGGGGAGAGGGGATTGACAGGCGGCCATGTTTGGTAGCGGCGGTCGCACGTGTCGACGCGGCCAGTCGCGGCCAGATGGTACACGTGCGCGCACGTGCGTGGCTCGGGAGAGAGAGAGAAAGAGTGACGTGCGCTGACAATCGTCGAATTCTGTCCGCAGGTGTAGGAGAGACGTCCGCGAGGACGGACGGGGCTGAAGATATTCCTCCGAACGTGCCGACGAAGCGACGTCGCTCACGTCGCCGTCGCGACGTCACATCTGGCTGATCGCCGTTGAGACGAGGGAAGCGCGCGAGAAGGAGAGAGAAAAAGAGACAGCAGCTGAAGTTGGGTGAGGTAGGGGACCCACCGTGTGGCGTTCGCGCACGCGTGCTCGCGCAGTCGATCAGTCAACCGGTGGCGAACGTCGCCTGGTTCTTGGAACCTTCTCTCGCTCGCGCGCGCGGGGGCCGCGATCGAGTTATATCCGAGTGCCGAATCGTGTTTGCTGTGCGCTCGCGCGCGCGCGCACGCACGCCGAGTGTCCTTCGCCGCCGAGTTTGTTTACGACCGCGGGTACCCGCCGTCCGCGTTGGAAGTGCCGCCGAGCCGTGCCCCGCGCGCGCCCGACAATCGTGACAATCGTCGCACCCACCGGCGCGCGGCCGTTTACGATCCGGCGAGTGAAAACTGGAGCGAGTGTCTTAACGGACGTTATTACGTAGGTAATACGTATACGTATACGCGGCGCGCGTATGTGCGCGCGAGCTGTGACGCGCGACAGACTTCTCGCGGAACGAGGGAACAGAGAGAAGTTCGCCGGTGACAGCCGCGGGGAAAATAATTCGCCGGAGTGTTAACCGTTGAATTATTGAAGAAGGAGAAGAGGCGGCGGATACCGAGGACTTGCGAAAGAAGATATATACGTCGATACATCCAGACGAGGAGACGACTATAAGAAACCGTCGCTGCAACAAGAAGAGACCGATAAGGAAAGAAGGCGGGCACGATAGCAGGAGGAAGGAGCAAGAGGAAAGATAAGATACCGAGCCCGAGGGAAGAAGAGTGACTATCCTGTTCTCTCGGGTATTCCTCGAGAGACTTTCCGCGTGTTTTTCCGTTCGGGACGGGGAGAGATTGATTTTTCCGCCGAGTCGTTCGTGAGTCGATCATACGCGTTCTGTCCTCCCATCCTCGTCGTCGGCGTCGTGGCGCCTGTTGCTGTCACACACTGCTCGCCGTAACGATGCGTCGCCGGAACGATGCGTCGCGCGTGTAACAATCGCCCAAGGTAAACCGTCGTCCCGGCTACCGGTAATAGATCATCGGTGGTGAATGGGAGAGCTAAACGCAGTGGGATCAGATCGCACGTACAATTAATGCAAAGTGATGCAGTGCCGTAGTATTAGTGACCAGTGCCACGTGCCCGTTGTTTGGATTACTTGAAGATGTCTTTGTCCGGTGGCGGATATTATGACGACAGGAATCCTCTGCTCAAGGGCACCTTATCGAGGTGAGTCTTCATTTTCTTCGAGATCTTTTGAGATCGATGACATCTTAAACTCGACAAGCCTCGAATACTGTCGAAACATTTAAACGGAAAGTTTCCAGTGGTCACCGCGTGAAATCAGTCGGTGAAATCAGTAACATTTTTGAGATTTTTGTTTAACAAGATTATATATATTTGAACACAAGATAAAGAATTATTAAAAATGTACTTAGACTCGTCAAGTTTTACGATATAATGAAATTTTTTATAGATGATAAATGTAAGTACACATTTTATTTGAGCATTTTATTTATTTTTTAAAGAATCTCGAAAATGTTAGATAATGATATTCATATAATATATAATACAATAATGGAATTAAATTAAAAATTAAACAATAAAAAACTTAAATTATTAAATATAAAATTATTAAAAATATTAGTAGAGGAATTTTAAGTCATCATATATAGATTTATATATATATATAGACCTGAGCTTTATTAACTCTCAATGAGTTTTCTCATTGAGAATTTTCATAAATGTTATTTAGCGTAGTAATTTTAGTAGTAGATATAAAAAATCATGACAGTATGATAGCACCATTTGCCGTGCTTAAAATGTTAATTGGTAAAATCCATTAGCAGCTGTTTAACTTTATGAGGTCGTTGATACGTACATCCTCCCTCGATATCTTCAACTTGTTTTCGTATTTATTTTCGAAGCGGAAGAACGCGAGAGATACATTTTATTATTTTCTATTTAAAATGTGCATAAGGAGGAAACGCGCTGTGAAAGAGAGAGGGCGAGAGTTCGCTTCTTGCATTTCGCAGAGTGAAAAGCAAGCACGTTCCCGCCGTATGGGATGTGCAGTTCGAGAGTTAACAAACTAACGGGTCAGCATTCTCGGTGCACGTTTAGTGCGGCTATCTAATATAACAACACCCTTATTTACACGGAATGTACACAGCGTTTCTGTATAAAATTTGAAATAGATAAAGGATAAAGAGACACACATACATACATGCGCGTGTGCACATGCCAGCGCTAAACGAGAACGCGGCGCGAAATGTCAGTGTCATTTGCATGCGCGCCTGTTGAAAATTTTAATTTAAATTCTACCTGAAAATATCCACACATCTCTTTATCACAATTTACTCACGTCGGTTGCGCTATGATCATTCGACCTGTAATAGCGGTAAATCGATGATAACCTTTTCTCATCGATTTTTCAATTGGCGTCGATAACGCCAATCTTTACATCTTTTTACATTCTTTTCGGTTGAACTTACACGATTCGTCTTTTTCTCATTATCTGATGTCCCATTGGAGAAAAAAGATGAATGGTGCAAGAAATAAGGGTAAAAGGAACAGACCTATTGATAGACAACAATGCGATAGAATGCTTTCTTTAATATTATCTGTTATTCGGAAGATAAAATACTTTGTCCTTGTCACAAATAGCGCCAGAAAGCCACAACGAATTTAAATCCGTTACAACGACAGTTTTGTAGGCTGCATTTAGATCATGTCTAGCATTGATTGCATCCGATTTCGTCGAACGATATTTCGGCGCGCGGTTCTTAAAAACGACGGCCTTGATCGACGTGATGCACGACATTGCGTTATGTCGGTGCATTTGCAACCGTTGTCCTTGGCACGGCGCGGCCCTGTTAAATGCAAAATAGCGAATGAAGGGCAGTTCGTGTGCCGATATCCGCGACTTGTGTCTGGTTTACGCACGTATCTCTCTTCTGCACGTGTGCGACTCGTGTGTGCGACAGCCTCGATGCAGCGCGATCGAGGCACGCGTGCACGCGACCTTTAATTTATCTCTCAAATGTCGAAAACGGCGGTGAACATCACTTACAAAACAGAAGAAACATATAAGCAAACGAGGTAATCTCAATTTAATAATGACCAATTATCAAAAGATAGCAGATAAGACAAATACGGATAAGACAAATAGCGAAACGAAAAGTTAAACGATAATAATTATTAAGTTGAATAAAAACAAATTAAAAAATTAAACAATAATAATTAATAATACAAGTAGTAAAAATTAAATTTAAAGCGCGTTAGAATTAAAGAAAAATTCATTTTATTTTTGATGTTTTTATTTATAAAAAGATATCAACTACATTTTCTACGTTCTCTTCGTTCTCATTTGGCCGCAATTCTTTTGCCGATAGCCCGTAGATACGTGCACGTAAGTCTAATGCATCCGTGTAAGTGATGCAAAATGTTTCGTGACTCAATGAATCGTCGCGTAAAGCGCGTGATGATTGCGGTGTATCGCCGCGAGTGTCGGGTTCACGCGTAAGTACGTACATTTCGCATGTCAGCCCCGTTGTTAACGGCGAGATACTCGCGACGATGTGCCGCGCAGTATCAGCCGGCACTTGGAACAATACTCACGTAACGCCCCGTCACGGCTGTCCTCGAATTTCGCAAAATAACATGGAGGCTTTACGCGGTGACTTATATTCAATGTAAACGTAATTAACGGCCGCGCAGCTGGTGGAATAATAATTTCACTGTGTTTGCACGCCTCCCTGGGCTGAAAATATTCAACGCCGCGATATATACCGCCATGGCGGACTCGTTTACAACCATGGATAGACCGTACGTTTCACGTTGGTCCTGATGGACACGCAGAGGTTCAACAGTTGACACACGGTCTATCTGCGGGCAATCGGTTTCAAATCAATTAAAAGAAATATATCGCGGACGAGGCTGTTTTTGCTGTTTGTTAAAAAACTGTCTAGATTAATACCAATTTATAGCGGTTTAATTTAATATTAATAGAATTAATAGAATTCAATGATAATAACGCATTAAATCAATTAATTATCATCAAATGTTTCTATTAGTGAGAACTGCTATCAAATGCTCTCCCACCGTATTAATTTAATCTGAATTAATGACGCTGTTACTATTCAATATTTTGATTTAACGAGATCGGTATGTATAAGAGGATTTTTCGACCGGTGAGTTTTTAACTTTCCCAATGTTAGATAAGTGACATACAACACTGATAATTCCAGCTTGTGTTGAATCCTCAAATCGTCGCGACGCGGAACGAAGAGAAAGTTGGCTCGAGCGTATCCGACCGATAACAATAATAACTCAATAACGAGGCAAGTTCGAGCGAGTTCTATTCGCGATTCCGCCGAAAGAACCGTTTCGAGTGACGCGCCTGTCAATAAGCATCACAGGCGTGGAATTCCTTTCACCGTCGTGCGGTCATCGTTTCGCTTCGGAGGAAGCCCCTTCGGAGAGACGCGACTCTCGCTCGAGCGCGCGACGTAGATCGATTTTTCGCGGCATAATGAATCCGTTAAATATTAATCGAAATATTAATTGCCCCAATTATGATCGGTAATTATCACGGTCTCGTACAACGTATGCGATAGAAAGTTTGATCTTACGATATACCTATATATTTTCTTTTTTATACTTTATATTTTATTTTATTATTTTTTTACATAATTGATCACATATTTCTGATCTAATTTAATTAATGATTACATTATATTTATATAAATTGTATTTCAAGGTCCGATAATAGAGACGCGTTTAATGAACAAGACCATTGTTGGAAACTGAAATAATCTTCTGTTCTGCCAAAAAAAATTAAAAAATTGCTAAATGTTCTTTGCATTTTTCGAAATGTTAAAATTAAATTTGTCTTGAAACAAAATTTTATTGAACTTACAAGTTTAAGATTAGCTAAAAAATAAGGCTTTTGTTGTTTACGCATAAGTATTTTTAAATTAGCAATAATTCGGCCACCATAATAAGAAATTAATATAAGCGATTGCTCGTAATTTATAATCGCTTATAATAATAATTTCTTGTAATTAATTAAACGTACATATAAATTTTGCATTTATGTCAGTTTTACTCGTAGAAAAATCGTTTTTTTATGTAGAAATGTGGAAATAGCATCTAAAATAAATTCCACACGTAGCAGTATATTTTTGTTATTTTTGTGGCTACATTTATATTATATAATACATCAATATTTGAAGTACAGAAAATGTTATTTGTAAATGGTTGATACGTAACAGCTTTCTGTTTGAATTATTCGATTTGTTTGCAATCACATATTCTCAATCGAGAAAGAAAGAGAAGGAAATAATAGTGGATAAATTATATTTTAACCGGCGAAAGCTGGAAAAAGTGCGATGCGAAATGTACATATTTAATTCTAAGTATCGTTAGAGAAATATTTATCTCCCGCAAATATCATGAACAGTTAATTTATAATATCCATTCCCTGTCGCTTTAATTTCTATTTTAAATACATAAATCGTGATAAATATTTGCTTTTCAAGAAATAATCCGCCGATCCGATATGTTTATGACTCAGTTATTGGAGATAATTAATCTTACTAATAATCTTTGAAATAATCATGTTTGATATATTCCTGACAATTGTCGCAATCGCGACGTTTCAATGAATAATAACGTTTGACTAATTACATTTAGACGAAATTAATATGTTTCTACGAAATAAAGTTTCTTCTTTTGAAACGCAAAAATTAGAAAAAATGATACCAATGGATACACATATAATACAGCGATTTTACGTAAATACTATTGCGATAAAAATATAATCTATGAACAAATAGCAGATTTGACGATACTTTTCAAGTGAATCAATTAATTAAACAACCGAATTGCATTAGGAAAAAATTAAATAACTTGCGGTAAAATTTGCGTAAGTATCAGTAATATACCCGTGTATATATACTACTGCTTTCATACATTTATACGTGTTAATCAAATTGCAATATATTTGTCGAGAATCAAGATTCACTTTAACGATATCTCCATTAATCTTCCAAAACCACTCTCGAGCGGAATTAATCATCTTGCATGTAGGATCTGCGAAGCGCCGCTCTCTCAGATCCTACCGCGAGTCCTTTTCGCAGCATCGGCAAGGATCATTGCCGCCACCTTAGATCCCACCGCGATTCATTTCCACGTGCGATATCGACGCGAACTTAAAAAAAATTGGCGAACCGCGACGCCTTTCCGCGTCACATCGGCGCGAAATCAAAAGCCATTGTCGGCGTTCTTAGATTGGAAAACAAAGATGTGCCGAAATCATCTTGGGCTGCAAAATTTACTCGGGTAATCAAAACTCTATAGTTAACGTGACGTAAACTATAAAGTTTTGGTTACCCGAGTAAGTTTTGGAATGCAGCCTTGCGGATATACATATATGGAAGGGGAGCGACCGCAAGTTAGTCAGTCTGCGGTTTTTATAGCGAACGGAAAATATCAGAAATAAAGTATTTCTACATATACGACGTTATAACATACTCACAATTCGAAACGTAACGTGCTGTTGATAGTGGATATATTCGAGTATCCGCGTAACCGTTTATCTCCCGTTACTATACACATTAAATATTTCATAGCGGTTGTGTTCGACTGGTACCGAGACTCTCGACACGGCGTAAAGCTATTGTTTACATTACCTTGATGTTTTTGCGTGATTCAAGCTACGGCAGGCGGGGCAGGTCACGGGACGTGGGACGAGCCGCGTAACGATGCATCGGACGCTTCGAGACGCGAGAGCGGCAAGCAAGCGAGCGAAATGCGAATTGTCAAACGTGTTCATTCCCTACGAAAACTCAACGATGCTCAAACCGCGCGACTGCTCAACGCGTTCGATGACTCGTTATTCTCAAAGTCATTTTTTGTCAAGGCAAATACATCTCGCACAATTGATCTATTCGAAGCGGTATAAACGTAGCTCTGATATTAGCTCTGTGAAGTTCCCCCCTCCTACCTGAAAATTTAAAAACGATTATTTTCATTATCACTCGATTGGTGGTAGTCGTTTGGTAGTATTTGGTAGTCCATTCTCGATGATTGGTAGTCAAAGTTGTAAATAATAATAGGTATGAAAAAAAGACATACGCGCGTGAAGTTAGCCTCTCCTTTCGCGAAATATGACTTTCCAGACTGCGTAAGTAATTATAAAAGGTAAGCATTCGTTTGGTGATTGTTTACTGATGTTTGTCCATTCTCGATGATTGGTAGTCAAAATTTTAAATTTGAGAAAAAAAAGGGAACTAACTTTATGCGCGTATGTCTTTCATATTTATTATTTACAGCTTTGACTATCAGTTATCGAAAATGGACTATCAAATACTACCAAACGACCACCAATCGAGTGAATATTTTGAATTTTCAGTGATGTGGGAGGGAGTCAACTTCACGCAGCTCTGTCATTTCCGCATGAGAACTTCGGAACAGCGCGCGAATCTTTTCTCGACGGGAGTAATTCTCAAGTAATGAAAAAATGTGTTTGCACTAAATAGCGCGTGGACCGCAGGATTTACACGTGTAAAATGTATTACGCGCGCGACATTGAATCTCGATTGAAATTTACTCGAACGGTTACTAAAGTCTCTTACTAAAGTCGTTAACTCGATTTTATGAATCGCGCCGTATATACATTGCATACATACATATATATATAGTATCAAGGTCGAGCGCCGCGTCGTGCGATTTCTCAGCTATACTCATTCCGTTTGAGATTCATCTAATTTGCGAGACGTCGCGAGATGCCGAGGCAGGATCGTACTTTCATGTGATCCTATTTCTTTCGTCGCGAGATAATGAGATGCGCATTGCGTGCGACTCAACGTCGGGAGTGCCGCGCAAAGTGCCGGCTGATCTGATATAATTAGCGCACGCACAGTCGTAATTAATCCCGAGTTTTCGCGAGTGCTGTGAGAGTGCAATAACGACGCCTCGAGGGGCATCGGCGGGACGTTATTCTATCAATTATTCTCTTATTATTTTTTATTTGGATTATCGGTACATAAATTAGATTTTTGTTTACTGAGTCCTACAAAAGCTTACACTTGAGAAAAAGACTTTTCTTGAAAGTCACAGAATTATTTGATAGATGCGTCATAATTATTTATTGTCAATCTTACCTTTTCAGACGCTTCTAGAATTTGCATACATTTCCATTTTGTAGCTCGACGCAGTTAGTACTACAGCAATCTGCTGCCACGCAGTTTCGGAGTTGCTGAATTATCTTTTATTTGAGGCAATGGATCTGTGAAAGTTGCGTCAGATTAATTTGAGATGTATTTAAATATGTATACATTTATAACCAGATGAATATAAACATTTCATAAATTTATTGTCGCGAAATGGATGGGCTAGAACGCAGATTAATATAATATTAATATTCAATTCTGAAATGCGTGTAATCATCTTTTGATTTATGGTCTTTTATTACAAGGATGCTCATATTTATGAACATGTTTCGTGTTCCTATTATATGATAGATATTAATTGCGGAATCAGTCATTTGAAATTTATTGGAGTAACTCGTAAGCATGAATAATGAAAACGACAGAATATACATATTTCATTTGGTAGGCTTGGCAAAAAGTAATAAATACGATGTAGTGATTCTGTTCGCGCAAGAGAAAAATTATTTGTTCAAATCTGAAAGATGTTATATTTTATATTTTTTGCCAAACGTTCTATAAACTCTAAAGAGATGAAATTTTAATGAAGTGTGAATGTTACTCGGACAATTTTCTAATATCAAACGTACATAATAGTGGTTAAGATTTTTGAGTTGATGTTAGATAAATAATGGAATACAGAAGAAAAAGTAAAGTATGACAAAAAAAACCAATATCCTTAGAATACAAAATTTCTTTATGATGATTCTTACAGTCAATTTTATAATTTTCAGGAAGTCAAAAGAAAATTATATATTGTGATCAATTTAATAAACAGAAATATACGAGATAAAAATATGCGAATCAAAATGAAAGATTTGTGAAACAACACAGAGAAAACGCGTGTTTTTAAATGCGTTATATTTTCTCTTCCCAAATATTACTTTAATAAACTTCAAAGTCTGCATTTGGTCTCTCTGTATTTTGGTCCACAGTTGAATATTATACAAATTGTTGCCGGAAATTAATACTCGGGCAGAGGATTTTCAGTATGCACATTTCACAAATATAATTGGGATAACAAGCGTGTTCTCCAATTAATTTCTTTATTTAAAAAAAGAGTGCGCCAATAGTTACCATATCTATCTTCACAATTTTAATCTACTCTTACATAGCCCATCCATACATATTTATTAAGAATTTGACTTTATATCGAAGCAGAGATCAATTATGTGAATTTCGAAGAATAGAGCTCGTCGCGAAACGCGGACTGATTTTTCGCGTACACGGCGCGTCTTTTTCCACGCTCAATCCCGTAATGACGGTCGATGAAATTAAATCCTCGACGTCCGTGGCGAGCGAGCGCATTCTCGCACTCGGCTAACGAGCTTTCGCGTTTGTTCAATTTCATGCGTGCGAAATATATGTCGAGCGTACGCCGCCGTACAGCGCGCGGATACCTAGGTATACATAGAGAAACGCGGACGCGCGCGAACCAACGAAAAGGGGGGAGAGAAAGAACGTGCTGGCGCCGCCCTTCTGCTCTCATTATCGTCCACGGCGATAGGGCGCCAAGAGGACGGGGACCCTTGCGGCACTTTCTCTATTTCATACCCCTTCCTCCCTCCCTCGCCCCTTCCCGGCCAGACTCTCGCAGGAGGCCGTGTATATATATATATATCGATTCGCACATTCGCGGCAAATTGCGGGGATATAAGGTAATTGAACGAAATTAAGGGGGTGGAGGATAATCGAACGTCGGAGTTTTGAGGAAATTACGCGTGATTCCCCTCTCCCCGCGGCACCCCCGACGCGCCGCGACCCGCGCACGGTGTTTCTTGTCGCCGCAAATACGCGGTGGATGCGTACATTTTTTTTTCTTTCATTCGGCGAAATTAAGAGGCGTGTAATTTGAATGAGCTTTTTTTATGAGCGGTTCTCGAGATACGCACGAAAAGTGTAAGATTCTACCCGCGAAAAAACAGTCTGCTTTTTCAGCTGCTCATTTCTTCATATTCGGTCTGTTTTCTTGAAAATTGCGCGCCGAGTTTACCCTGTATGCAAACAGGTGCGCGTCACTTTATACGTGCGTAATGCAATTAATGCTGAATCTAAAAATAAGCGACAGACACACAGGCGTATCGTAAATTCTCGCTTTTGCTCTCTCGCTCAGTTCTGAGACTGAAAATGCATGAGATAGAGATATTTCGTTTTTTTTTTTTTTTTTGTTGAAAAGCCGAGACACGTATATGAAATTGAACAGCGTACGAAACACATGTACGCGCGTTATCTTCTGTAGAATTCTATAAATAGACAGAATATTTTAATAAATTCGTTTTGCGTAACAGTTACGTTATTTTCCACTTTGCGCATTTAATACCGGACAAGAGTGAAGCGTGAAACGCGAAAAGAGGGGAAAACAGAGAGAAAAGACGGGGTGAAGGGGGGGGGATAGGCGGAAAGGGGGCGTAGGAGGAGACGATGGCGCCGTGTTTCTTTTCTCATTATCGTAGCCGCAGGGTTCCGACACTCTGCAACGCCGTTAGTACGTCGACCTATTTTCCGCCCTCTAATCTCTCCCGTATCTCCGGCATCGTCGATTATGTGACGGTTTTAACTGAATATCAGAGCTACTTTGTGCCACTGAAAAAAAAACTCTCGTTTGGAGTAAATAACCTGCAAATGAACGTGCTAAATTTTCTCAATATTATGGATAGACGCTGACCATCTTCGTTTCAAGGTTTCGATGTAATTATAACTAATATAAAATTAATTGTATTTAAAATTGAAAATGGCTCAATAAATAATAGATTAATAAGAAGCAAAGGGCTGTGGGCCAAAAGACGTTTAATACTCCAAGTAAAAATAACTTTGAATTACAATACAGATAACAATATTCTCTATTGTAATTCAAAGTTATTTTTATTTGGAGCATTAAACATGTGCTTTGACTCACAGCCCTTTACTTCTTGTTAATTAATTGTATTTAAATAATTATTAACTTAATATATTTATTTATATAAATTATTTATAGAATTTGTATAATTATATTAATTTCAAAATAATTAAGAGCTGCCCAAAATAGCCAAAGCTTATTTTCAGTATGCACGATTAGAAGATACTTTAATAATGGCGGTATAATTTCACGTCCGCGATAACAGTCCTCCGTCGCGACGACGCAGTAATTTCTGCTCGGAGCTAAAATATTATTATGCACGCGATATATCCCGCGCGCGATGAACGCGACTTATAAGTTATTGCACAGAATGCGCTTTGATTTCTCTTTTTTATTATCGCGTGATGTCAGGGCGCGTTTTCTTCGCCCGCTATCGGTACGGGTGGTTGGAGAGACTGCCCGGGCGGTCGCGGCGGCAGAAGTGATCGAGTTGGCTCCGGCACGGAACGCAAACGGGGGTTGACACGAGAGAAAGAGATTTTTCCTCCTCGTGGCTTGGGTCAGGTTGGGAGAGTTTTAGTCGAATAGGGGCCGGAGCTTATCGAGCGCACGCATCGTCACGCTTCGGGCATAGCTTCGAAACTTCGAATCTCTCCCCTCCTTCTCTTCCCCCGAGCGAGCGGTTACGATTAAAGTTATTTTCCCTCTATACGTGACAATTATACGAGATACCATCTTATAAACTTTACGTGTCTTCGAGCGTCCAATTTAGAAACGTTATTTTTTTCTTTAAACGATGTTCCGCTTCGAAACAGCAATTCTCCACGAGCATTCTTTAAGTGCTTCGCGCGAAAGTTTCTTCGAAAATTTATTTCTTCCCAAGTTCGATCTCGGCCTTTTTTTCTAATTGCCTCTAATTAATTAACATGAAGGAGGTACGTACGTTGTACGGGTGTTCACTTATCATTTATCATATTTTCGTGAATCTCTTTATCACTCGGATGTGTTCTATTCATTTTTCTACAATCTTCCCTAACGTTGTTTTTTTTTCATCTTTGTCGCGAGTTAAGTCAGGACAATCCACATTAAAAAATTTCCAGGGTAGCCGAATACGCAACTTCTCGACTGATAAGTACGTAACAGAATGGAGGGGGGAAAAAAAGGAAAAAGAGCTCGTATGCATAATCTTATCTGAGGTTCGCGGTAACAGCGATATACGTGCGCGTTGATTCGTCGTAAATTGCCTCGAGAAAATATATTCGGTTTGTTAGCGTGTCGACTACTGTAGGAGCGCCGAGGTAATTGGAGCGATCGAGAATTCTCTTTAAATACGTTAATTATTTTCAAGTTGTCCGGGAGTGGTTAATTAAATTTCTGGCTACAATCGCAGATGCGAGTAAAAAATTATTCAATTCTTCCCGAAACGGTGAAATTGAACTGAAAGCGCGGTCTCTAACAAAATTGTAATCCCTTTACCCGCAGAATTTTTCCGAGCGATATAATTATACGTGTTAAATTAATTATAAGAAAAAAGTATTTATATCTCGTGTGCCAGTTTTTCCTATTGTTTCCACTGGTTTAAAAACAATTTTTTTTTAATTTAAGCGGTTTTTAAGCGAAAATCTCAGAGGATGTCTAATTGGCGAGACACTAATGTTTTTAACGAAAAGAAAAGATATTAGCTTTATATTCTATAAATTAAAATTGGAAAGTGTGTTCGATCGAGATGATCGAAATCGAATATCGATTTTTATGCGGAAGGAAATTTGTAATTCTTGCTCGAGGCGAGTGTTAAGAAGAAAAAAATTTGTATTTAATTCCAATCGGCTTTCAATTTCGGCTTATATAATTTCTACGCAACGCTAAACACGGAAGAGAGGAAATAACGTCGTTTTAGTCGTATACCTCGTCGTCGAATTGACAATGATTGAATAAAGTCGAGGCACTCGTGCGCCATCGATAATTCGTAGTCGAAGAGAAAGGCCGTGTAGGCGCTTTCGCCAGTTACTCACCGGTTCCTGCGGACTCCTCCGTTGCAGAGTGCGCCCGAAACAACGAGACCGTGCAGTAATCCTCTTCGAGAAAATGAAACGGCGGCAAGCGGGTTGGCGGCGCGGGCGGCCAGCCGAGGCCGTCGAACTCGCTGTCGGACGATCGTGCGACCTTGAGTTTGTGATAATCGTTCGATGATAAGGGCGACAGAATACGCGATCTCGCGATAATCGTGCCAAAACGAATTTTTTAAGAAGGCTGTTACTTCTCTCCTCGAGAGATTCGCGTATATATTGATTAACTGACGCTTATACAAGTTACCATCTTATGCGAATAAAGGCGAAGAAAGTCACCTTATTAAAAAGTTTAAAAGAAACTTTCATTTATTTTGAAATGAATAAAAGTATAAATGATTTATGTAATTACATATGTATGTATATAAATTACATATTGTGCATGTTGATTAAGCTGCTCTTCTGTCGCGATATATTTTTGTGTTGAAGTACTTTCTTATAAACGACGTTGTGTTAAGATGAACATTGATATATTTTTTTAAAAACGTACAGTGTTCTACAATTTGTACAATTCGTACATATAATGTAAAAAATGATACTGTTCCGTGCTCGAATGCCGCGATATACCTAACGTTTTTCAATAACGTGGTTTCCGGACTTTGAACATCACAGCTTTTCACCTTGTTTTTCGCTATTCTGAAACGACGATTATAATTCGTTACGTTCTCGTAACTTCGCGTTACGTGGAATGTTGCGATTTTACGGGACTAATTAGGGCGACAAGTCTGGAGAACATCTCGCAATATGGTAACGCACGACGGAGAATTGTAATTCGCGAACACGACGCGCACCGCGCCGCGCCGCGCCGCGCGAGAGCGCGCACGCCCTGTCACGGACGCAATGTCGCAACTTGGACGTTCGTAACTGGGCTTTAACTGCATAACAAATAAGCGCAACGTATTGATTACGGACGCGCGCGCGTTATTTTTCCTCGGCGTTTCCCTCGGTGAGTTACGCGAATACCCCGCGAAAATTGTCGCAAACGACCGTCCTTTACCGCAGCAATGAGACTGTAACTGACATGAGACTTTTCCGTCTAGCCGCTATTAACCGCACGCGATTGATTTCTTCATATACGTATCATATGCGCTGTGCTAATTGCGCAGATGGTACAGCTGATTGATTGGATCTTTGGCGAAGTGAATCTTCGAAAAAGAAAAGAAAGCCCGCGGCGATGCCGCGAGTATTGACAGTTAATTGTACAATTTTCATTTGCTTAGGTTAACGAATATCTCTCTCGTCATTTTTTCTTTACTGTTTATGCAGAATGTCTCCCGGGGCTGTCGCGATTTCTTTCATCCGTGGATTTTTAGATTAACACAGATCTTCGAGATTTCTTCTTGACGAAATTTTGGACGTAGCGTGATTCGCGGCGTCGCGAACGCAAATATATGCACAATGAAGGTGCCGTAATGCGCTGTGCGCGTTGCGAGAGATGGAATTCTCTTGCTAAAGATTAAACGAAGATTACAGTATTTGATCGAAAGTCATTAAAGCTTTCTCAACGCGCGCGCGCGCGTTTAAAGAAACGCATTTGTTTACGCCCGCAGTTCGCGATAACTCCTCCCGCGAATAACTACCATTACACGATTATTGGATTTACTCTCGGCTTTCACATCGCGCTGACTTTTATTTCCGATCGATTGCGTCAGATTCCGAAAATTTGATAGAACTCACTTGCTCTCCACTCTCGACGACGTAAGAAAAGGAAGGGAAACTTACAAAACGTATAGAGCAGTACAGACCCATTCAACTAGACTGAAATTAACGGCCGCAATCTGCCGCTCGAACGTGACCCTGGCATTCGTTCGTTTTTTTTTTATCACGAATCTTCGCGGCGTGCGGAGATTCGGCGCGAATTCCGAAATTCGTTCCGGTTTCTCATTCCCGTAATCGGGGCTACCCGCTCGCAAACGTAATATGTAGAAGGCACCGCTTTACTTGTCGGACATTCTAACGGTCGTTAGGTTTGTGCCACGAGAAGCTGCCGTGCAAATCCAACACTTTCACCGGCGGATTTCTAACGCGGACTCGGTCGTCTTCAGTTGCGTTCACAACTGACGAGAGGCCAACCCTCCCGATAATGCGCCACGCAATGTGAATTTTCAAGCACGCTCTTCGCACGATATGTTTATTTTTTTTCATTAGTATTCTAGTGCACAAATAAATTGTAAAAGGGGATCGCGTGTATTTTTAAATGCGATCGTGTGTTATTTTTAAATTAGCTTACTTTCTTAATCGCCATCAGGTAGCGCGCTGAGTAATCAACTTAAAATTTCAACTTTGCAAGTGGCAACGAGTTTTTTTTTTAAACAAACGTGCTCTGATTGTTGATAGAAAATTCAATTTCCGGTACACAACTTTTTTTTATTTACAGATGAATGTTTTACTAGCAAAATTGCAGCTGCATGATGCAACAGGTATAGAGGAAAGATTGGGATGAATGATTTGTTGCGTGACTTCGTAATTCTTGCGAAGTGATAACTTTGTTTTCTTTCATTCTAGAGATAAATTCTCAATTCGTTGTTGAAGTTGTCTCTTGTGGTTTCCTGAAATATTTTAATAATCTCTGCGCGAATTGACATCTGACACGCTAAATTCTTAAATGAAAAGACTGAAAACAACTTGGAGATTTATCCCAACAAGTAATAATACAAAAGTAAACAAAATTATCTTACAAGAATTATAAAATTGCACGACAAATTATTTATTGCAATTTATTAGTAGATTTTGTGCATTAATAGATTAGTATCTTTTGTGCATTGCTGTTTGTTTTTCTATACTGAATAATTTACAATATTTATTTGTGCACTGATAGTTTTTAAAAATCCACGTTTCACCTGGCAGAGGAGAAAAGGGAGATATAAAAAAATCGAGGCAAAATTATTTATTTTGTAGAGAGTTCTTCATATGATTATTTATGATTTATTTTATTTCATAATCGTGAACAAGGAGAAGCTATTTTAAACTTCGTCGAATGTTTGTTCTATAAAAAGTCGGCTCTAATACATAATAATGCTTAAAAAAAAACTGTTTTCACGGGTTGTTTCGTTTTCTGACATTAAAAAGAACGTATTTCAATATACTGATAAAAAATGACACGTGTTTTTCATATGTAACAAATTCTGTTTGAAAGCGCCAGAAATAATTCGCATTTTTACTCTTTGTTACAGAGATGAATAAGTTGTCGACAGCTAAATGCCACGTTTTATATTATCTTTCTGAATTATTCTATAAAAAGCGACAGAAAGAGAGAGAAAGATTTATGTTGATTAACACGGTAGATGGTTTCAAAGCTGCGAAATAACATCACTTGTTTACACGATAATATATTTTTAACGTGCATACGGCGTGTCTCTTGGATTCTCTCGTATTTTCTTACATACCTTCGCGCACGAAGCCTCTCGAATAAACTCGGAGCGGATTTCTCGTCGGCGAAAACTCGCGGCATATATATCTCTGTCCACCCTGTATATCCGCGTTATGTTTAGCTGTTTACTCGAAAGCGGGTATATATTCATAAACGTAAGACCGTTTGACAGTCGCTCCGCTGACCCGCGCTCTCCACTCCACTAAATGTAAATCAGCTGATATTATCGCGCCCGCTAATGTCAACTGCGTGGTGGCGACCGCGTCTATTCATATCGGTACGTTTTCGCGGATTATATTACATCACGCTCCGCAATAAAGCTCGGCACATAATATCCGGCGTTGATAATCATTGTCGATAAACATGTCCAATGGAGGCCATTAATAGTCGAGAAAATCCACTTCGTCATTTAATTCTGATTTATCGCGCACGCATGAAATTCCCTTTATTACACAGACTACCACTTTATTTATTTGCCATTTAATGATTAATGTAACAAGGCAAACCGTTACGTTTTACGTTTAATTATCTATTTGCTATACATTTCGTATTTACGTAGCATACATTGCTTAATACAATAATTGTTTAACGTAACAAAATGGAATATGCGCCCGAATTAGCCGAATGTCCCGTTCACCGGGAAGTCCGGCCCCGCGCTCGCTTTAACGCGAATATATATTTCGTGACTTAACGAGAATTAACGGAGGACGATCGCGTTCCGACGTCGACGGTGGTGAAAGTTACGATCGCCTCCTCCTCCTCGTGGCCGCGTGTACATATATGCGTGGCCTCGTTCGTCGCTCTTTTATAAGCGCGGTGTGAACGTCCCCTAACCACGAGACAGTAGCACGGGAGAACAGGGACCGTGTCCGAGGGACACACGATAGATAGCAAAGTGAGAGAAAGGGAGAGAAGGAAAAAGGGTGAAGATACGGAGCCAGTCTTACTTCGATAAATGGTTTATACTTACGTCTCCTATAGGAAGCCTGAATTAATGACTATATACATCGCTTCCATATCTTCAGAGCGTACAAACTTTACAGAATGATTTTTGATTTACGAGGAGGATTCCACTGGGCAATTAGTCTCCTTTGACTCCAACAATTAATAACAATTAACTTTACCTAGCAATGATTACAGATAATATCTTGATAATTAAATCACCTGAAATATTGAGTCTCTCATTGAAACAGCGCCAAGTAAGACGTATATCTGAAAAATGAAACCAATGAAGAATTGAAGCCGTACGTCGCGTCGAGTTGATTTATTAACGCAGGTTTATAGTTGTGCAAATGAATTCTACATTCAGTCAGATTTCACTCGGTGTATTTGATAAGCGAAGATGAGGTAACAGATAAGAGGGATTCGCAATCCCATCGACTCCGCTGATTGCTCCGCCGTTGTGATAAAGAGAGCAAATACCGGTCGGGAAGAATAACAAGAAGGGAAAACTTTCCTCTTCATAGCGTTCCGACTGAATGGACGCGCTCGCGCGCGCGTGCGCGATTGCGACCGTATAACTTTCGGCAAAGTTGTTAAATTGTCGGGCGACGCGCGCAGGAGCGGGGGGG
>NW_012026800.1:3096623-3132137 GCF_000956235.1 Wasmannia auropunctata
GAGGCGGGTGGCCGGGACGACGGGCCTTTAAAAGGATAAAATGGTATACTTGGCGGCCGAGTTATCGGCGGGATTAGCCGTTTAGGAAGAGAACGCGAAGCACGGAAGGCGAGGAAAAGGAGCTCGACGCGGCGGGAAGGAAGCTCCGCTATTGAAAGTAGGTCTTCCCCCGAGGAGCAGACTAGTTTCCCCTTGCCCCCTCCCTCCCCCTCCGCGCGTAATACAGTCGCTCGCAATGTTCCACTGACGGGTATTTCCTAGAAATATGAATGCGGCGAGACGCCGCTGCACGGTTTTCTTGCGTCGTGATATAGGAAAGATTACTCCCCGGAATATAGGTAGATATACACGCGCGTCTCCGGTGACTCCCACGGATAGAGCGAACTCCTGTAGCGATTTCACAACTAGGTGGATCGATAGCCGTTCTAAATATCGCGTCTAATTTTCTCATGACTACTCCCGTCCGCGCGATTTACTTGAATTCGAAATTGATTGTTCTATATAATTCGCTATATTAATTTTGATAATGGATTCCGTCTGGAAAATTTCGACACGACGTTCTTCTAATTGCGAGCATTAGTGGAAATTGTAATGCGAGAGGATATTAATTCCTCGGTATTTCTGCTAAGTAAAGCTTAATTTCGAATTGAGGACTGTAGTAAGATAGTAAGATAGTTACGCGCTTACGTATTCCAGGCGATTAAAACCGAAAGCGATTGTTATCAAATTATTAAGGCAATTTTTTATTCAGCGAAACAATTATGTGACAAGTTATAGTGCTACAGTTAACGTGACAAATTACGGTCAAATATGCTGATGCTTTTGTTGCGCCGCTTCGAGAGAAATATGTACATGTTTTTGTTCTCGAAGTGATCACGAGGCGCCTGATACGCATCAGGGGCGTGACAGGAAACATATGCATAGAAGTGTGGACACGTGCTGGCCGAGTATTTTTATAGAAACTGCTCTGCAGGAGTGCACAAGCTGTTTTCACGTCCCTTTGCCGTCCTTCGTCGTCAAAAGGTTGCATTCAGTTAATCAGATTCAATGCGTTATCCGTTTGCAACTTCCGCCACTTCAGGCCGTCGTCGGTTAAGCCTGGCGAATACAGGCCACCTGCATGCTTCGACTCGTGCTCGTAAGAGCACCGATCGACGTGGTCGGTTAATTCTCAGTCGTGTTTTTAAAATTCTTTATGCCTCCCATTCTTCTCCCTTTCAACTCTTCATAAACTTCTACTGAACACGACGTCTCTCTTATCGACTGCCACTCAATTCGATAACACAATTAGACATCTTTAAAGTCTACTCTCTATCGCAAATAAAAATGTATAAGTTTCTATTGGTAATTCAATTCACGTGAATCCAAAGTAAAGGTAACAGAACGCGAGATGATTCGGGTCGAGCTAGAAACGGTAAAAATCTCCAAAGTCTTTCGAGAGAAGCAGAGAAACCCGTTACGTTCGGCCGGGCCTCTATTCGACAGAAATCGCCTTGCATCCGAATTCCGGGTGGATACCGCGGTACCTACGAGGCCGTCGGCGTCGGGTGGTCGACGACCGTGCCGGTCATTATTATTTAAGCGTTACTGTTACTAAGGCGAAAAGAGGTGAGTGACCGAGTTGGACAAATCGTATATAGAATGCATCGTCAATGACAAACGCGGTCGGCGTCGATCGTAGTCGCCCCGCCGTGCATTCGAGATCGCTATTTCGAGGCTGAGACCGCTGAGAGGACCGTTAGCGGGCGAACTCTCGGGTATCTTGTTATAAACAAAATCAGAGATGAACCCCGAGGAATTGTTGTTAAAGAAACGGAAATTGATTGGATGCGTAATTAAATCTCAACTTTAACTCTTAGAGAAGAATCTTCCCCTCTTTTTGCTAAAAGGATACATTTGCCGCATTAATCTTTTACGGATGTACTACTGCTTCGATCTTTATTAACTTACTACCCTCGTCATTTGTAAAATTAGAATTTATTGCATTATTAGATGTTAATTCATTATTAATTAGGTTTCTTAGTCTCGATTATCTGTTTTTGTACATAAGAGATTAATATTAAATTCGTGGGGGGGGGGGGACTGTCTCTCCCTTATGTTAGTATTCTGAAATCTCATTAATTTCCTATTAATATAAAAAGTAATAAATTTGAGATTAGGGTAATTACTAATTAATTAATTCCTAGTGATGTGATACATCCGAGTTTAATTTCTAATGGCAGTAGTGCGAAGTTAATAAAGGCTTTGTTTCATCTTGTACAAGTGATTTTTATGGAATAAACGAAGGCAGATAGAATACGGTTATATGGAAAACGTTATATTTTTATAATGATTTAATAAAATCAAATAACATAAAACTAATTAGTTAATTATCACTTATATAACAATGATTCATGTGACATCGTGATTTACGGCAGAGATATTTAACAATCATGCTATTGACATTTATAACATTGATATTTAATAAATATCCTCTAGAAATAATCAAATCAGGACTTAAGATTAGACCAATAGAATTATTTGAAAAAAAAAAAAAAAAAAAAACGAGAGAAAATAGATTGAGAATTAGTTATTATTCCCGGATTTTTTTACGGACATTCAAACGGAGGATAAATGATCGTTTGCGACTGTTAATTACAGACCGACCGTCGTCGATCGATGTAATTATTACGCCACCGACGCTCCTTGTCTCCGTTTTAATGTTATTATTTTTCTCGTCTGTGTATATTCTCTTCGTGCTGCTCGGCGACCGCGTTGTTGTCGTAGCTCCTTGCCCAACATGCTGATTGCGCCATTGTAATCGCGACTCTCCGACCGGGTGCTTTTTCATCGTACAATTAGCGACCGAAACTTGAGACGCAATCGCGATTGCGCGGAAAACCGACACAATTTCTCGATTCCGCCTGCAAACCGTCTTCCGCGTGGCAGCCAACCGTAAAAAGCTTCCGAACGTTTATATCCAAAATGTCTTATTGTTAGTTTATTTCATAATCCAGCAGTTTACCGCTGCTTTTTCAGTAGGTTGCTTTCTCCGTTGTCGTTTAATATATATTAAAGTAAAATAGGAACTCTACGTCGTTCGGGCTTCCGTCTGTGAGATGAGACTCATAAATACTTTTGTGAGAATTTTGCAGATATTATGGTAAAATTGTAAGTAATACACTTGCAATAACATCACTGAAAAATATATTTTAATATGAATATGATCTATATATATATATATAGAATATATAATAGAATATAATAAATAATAAATGCATATATATATATATATATGCATTTATTATTTGACAATGAATTTTTTTATGTCTTGACAGTTCGAAGGTGAGATTAAAGCGAGACGTTCCTCGCGTTTTAGTGACGTCAGGTTCGCGTAGAGAGAGTCCCGTTAGGAACTCCTCCGTCCCCGGAGCATTGTCGGAATCATCCGGTTTGAGTCTCCGCCGTTGCCTTCTCTCTCTCTCTCTCTCTTTCTGTCTCTCTCTCTCTCTCTCTCTCTCTCTGTCTCTGTCTCTCTCTCTCTTTCGTGCGAGAGGCGGGCGACCTCCTGCACCTCGGTATTCTATCCACCTGCTTTTCAACGACCTACCTACCTACGTGCATCTTGCGCACGTATATACGTACGTACATCGCACACACACACCGTTCTTCGCTCTCGTTATTTCTGCCACGTTTTATCGGCGACAATTGCTGAATCGAGCACCCCGCCGAGATCAGCAAAGGAATTTCCGCTACGTTTCCTCGGGATAAGCGAAAATACAGGATGTTTACATATAGTACTACGTGTGATGTACAGGACATGTCACGTTCCGTTGCATTGCAAACGGAAATAATTTTTTCGTGACATGTTGACTTGGATACGTTATATCGACGATCTTTGAGCCGCAAGACGAGGGAGGTCTTAGCGGAAAGAAAATTAGATTTTTTTTTTTGAAGAAATTGTTTAATCTGTACACTAAAAATCGCAAGTAATTGGCTTTCGACGAGACCGCACCGACTGGATAAACATCCCGCACGGCGGACTTTTAACCGCGCGATAATCGATTCTCGTAAATAGAGGAGAAAAATGCGAACGCGGCGCCTCGCGATTTAATACTTTTTTTTTTCTTTTACCCCGCGAATTAATCTCGGCGGCGTGTATGCGTATGCGTACATGCGAAAGATAAGAGATATTTATACGTCGCGACCCGAATGCATGCGTTAGCAAGTGTGTCAGCTGGCTATGAACGGAATGTTTCGTCTTTCGCTCGCAGGAGTCGATACCTCTCTCGTGATCGTGTCTTACAAGTAAGACTACCGCGATAACTGGTGGTCAATACTGAAGTAAGAAATAAGAACAGGTTTTTCGGTATCTAATAATATCTTAGAAAATATCAAGGAATCGAGAAATGCCGCATTCTTGATCAAAATTATTTTCTCGGGTATTAGCTGTGCGCGACTTCAAAGTTATCTGAGGGAATACATAATTTACTGTACTGCCGAAGTATTTCTACAAGATAGTAATGCGCTATAATATGGCGAGATATGAAGAAGAAGCAAAGAGTGTTATAAACGTTATTAGAAAATAATTGTCGATTGCAGAACTAGAATGAAATAAGATATGAAAGGTGTAGACTGATAATTTTAAGCATCTAAGGTATGAAATAAATAACGGTAGGATCAAAGGTAGAATGAGTAAGTAATTAGTGAGGAAACCGCGTAAGTTTAGACGGGATGAAACGAGGTATATCCGTGTACACTGTTTTCTATCGAACGCGTCTGTGATCGAACACCCCTTGTAGGAATGAATCCGTAGAAGTTACTAAACAAAAGAAAAACACGAAGAAATATCACGATCATTCTGACGTTGACTATTACACGTGCACGGATTCTATCCGTGGAGGAGAATGATGGGGCGAGGAGGAGGGGGAGGGGGGCGAAGAGACACGCGAGAGGAGACACGAGAGGAATCGGGAGAGGAGAAGGTGGAGGACGTGATTTGATAACACGGCATCGATCCAGAGTTCCCAGAATGCCTCCTCTACCCTTCTCTTTTCTCTACGTCTCTCCGTGCACACCCTTTATCCCCGTCTCCTTCTCCCCCGCGTCACCCCTCCCCGCATCGTTTCTCCGACTGAGTTGCCGCAACCACCCAGAACCGTAAATACCGACGACACTGTCGTCCGTCTTGCTCTCGACCGTCACGAATATTTTCCATCCTTTCCTCCTCCTCTTCCCACTCCTTTCCGCATTCTCTCTCTCTCTCTCTCTCTCTTCAACAGAATCCTCGATAAATTCCCGTCACCGGGGTTATTCCGACCGCGCCGCGAAAATATGCGGCGCGCGTGGCGCCGTTAATAAGTGCGCTATATCATTGCGAGAGATTATGCACGGCTCACATCTGAGCAAACATCTGAGGCAGTCGAGCTCGTGCTGCGAGATCCTCTATCATCTAAGATGTGTATGAATAATATATTTACGTAAAAATACTTCCGTCTGCCATTCAGGTGATAGAATTAACGGCGGTAATTTACTTTCTTTTTTTCATTGCAGCCAGAAGAACCTAAATTGGTAGTCAATAATTTAGTAATTAATCGAAATATGATAAAATAAATGGATAATTAATATAATTAATACAATTTCGTAGCGAGTTGCGAAAATACTACTCAAATGCATTATACGCACGTACGCAAATTTGTATAATGGAGGAGCAACCTTTAATGAAATATTTACTAATTGCAACGCGAATATTTGAAGAGCGTATAAGTAAAATATTTATATGTTCTGTGGATATTTATGCTTTTATTTTAAAATTGAATTAAAAGTGTGTAAAATAAATACGAGATAAATTAAGGCAAAACAAGTAAAACTGCGCGAACTCATTTTCAGCGCAATGAAAATTTCGCTCGTGTCCATTTTCTGAACACCTTTGTCTCGATATTATTAGTTCCTTAACTAACGATCGATAAACCGACAAAACAATAGCATGAAGTCTTTCTGTGAGCTGTGCTTGTGACATCGGTACAATGAACATCAGTGTAATTTCGCCTCGCGAACTCGTTGGGTATGTGCGAGGCGTTCCAAATTTACCGCAGGCGTGAATTGAAAGAATACGAACGTGCGGGAACCGGACGTAACCCGGGGTCGCATCGCGCGGAATACACATAACCGGAATGTCTCGAGTAGTATCCTCGATAAATTCCCCGTCGCCGGGGTTATTTCGGACGTGTCGACCCCACGGAAATATCCGGCGCACGTGGTCGGTGCCCGTTACGTCGTCGGACGTCCGTAGCGGGCCGCCGCGTTACGTCCGCGCCGTGCCGCGCCGCCGGGGCCCTCCTGGTCCGTCCTCTCTTACGAGCTTCGCGCAGCGACCGGGGCCCCGTTGCAACCGGCCGCGTGTACCGCAGAAGGGAGAAGGGAATCTATTAATACACGGGCTGCGTGCAGGGGAAACCCCGGCTTTTCATTTCCTGCTCGTTTACCCCCCCCCTCCCCCTCTGCGCGCTTACGTCGCCGGCCGCGCCAAAGCGTCCGCGCGAAATTGCTTTTATCTCCTGGCCGTTTTCGCGCGAGAAAATAGAAAAACGCGCGGTATACTTGCTGAGTTGCTGAAAAACGCGGCAATCCGTCGAAGCAGTTCAGTAAACAGAATGTAATGGAGACCGATAGTACGTACGGCGAATGAGCGTAAATGCCGTAAATAGCGGAATTGTCGCGGATGCGGCAGCAACTGGAGACACGTAACGGACTCGGGAGAATCGAACCTTGTGGTGTATCTAAATGTAAATAGTAAGTTCCTATAAATAGAATATTCTCCGTATTTTACGCTAGTCTAGCAATGACGTCTGATTAAACAGATTAAAGTTCAAGATAATGCTTAATTGTATTACGAAATGGAATGTGTTGAAAGAGAAACAGTTATACGACTCTTTACGTGAACGAAAGTTTCATAAACAGTTTAATGAGGTTAGTGATTTTATAAAGGTAATTCAAACATGGCACACTTTTTGCACGTTATTTCGAACGAGTACGATTCTTAAAATGTAATCGCCTCGATAATGGCACATGTTTTAAACAAGATACAAAAACTCTGTACTTTATATCGGACGTGCATCAGGAAAAACACACATGTTTGCTTCGCACACGCTTTGCTTCTCGATCAAATTTTTAATACCAATATGGATTTATGATCCTTCGTATCGTATTTTGAAGACAGATTACGACATGTCAATTTGAAATCTGCTACATTAGCGATAAGATTTGCAACTTGGACCGCGTCGCGTCGCGTCGCGTCGCGCAGGGCGCGATCGCGGCTGTAAAATTGTACAATCAAGGCTCGACGGACTTAGTTGCTAAGTAGCAGAATCGGGTAGAGTCACAAAAATCGCTTATCTTAATTCCCCTTCTACGTGCTTATCGCGCTGTAATTGGCCATACAAGTGGCCACTGTCTGCAATGTGCGATACAGAATTATCGGGAAACACTTTATGTTTTATTAAATCGTTATTTGCGACGAGAGCAGGCTATTGCAAAGCTAAACAGCGTGAGCGATAGAGATCTATACGTGTGCCGAAGGGAGTGAAGTATTATAATTACGTATGAACGAAAAAGGGATATTCCGAGAATTCATTAATTCGAGCAGTTCTCGGTGATTTGATAATTATAATTATATTATACTAGTATCATTAAGAAAATAGCTTTCAAAATTAGATTTTTTATTCAACGACAGTGTCACAAGCTGTAATACAGCTGTAAAAAAAATTGTACGTTCTAAGCGGCATCTACTGCAATGAGATTTAAGACTTAAGATTTAAGAAAATTGACCTATCATAATCAATTATTCATCTCACTGGAGAAAAATAATTGATCGTGGTTGGAAATTTTCTTAAATCTTAAGTTTTGAGTCTCATTGTAGACACCGCTTGAAACGTTGAAAATTAGTTGAATAATACTGTTGTAACAGTTTCCGTATTTTCTATATTTCTTAAATGACGGTCGAACAGTTTTTATACTGCGAGTGAATTGAGACCGTATGCTGGTCGCAGAATCTGACGCTAAAAATATGGTCAAGGATCTCGAGGCGACTCCGTTTGATTCTGATGAACGATCACCTTTGAATAACTTCTACGGCAGTGTGTTCGTATAGCTACTATGTGCGGCTTCCGAAACCCCCCCCCGAGAGTATCTTCTTTTTTTCCCTCTTTTTTTTCTGTTGCCACGGCTGGAAACGTACAATTAGGTAAACCCTAATCACGGCAAAGCCACGTCGCGTGCGCAGCTGCGTCTTGTTTACATTTGTTATCCGAGTGAAAGTTCCCGCTATAGCCGCAACTACATTGCAGCTATCGTGCATGAATATACTCGTGCGACCGAGTGCACGCTCGATAACGGCTAATGTAGCGAAGCGAATCTCAATTTACGTGGACTTTCCTCGGTCTCGTGTAGAAAATATTGACTTTTAATATTCATTTCTACCAATAGAGATTAATTTTAATCTCGCTTGAATTTATTCTTTATTTTTTTCTAGATTCTTAGAACTACAAGAAAATAAAAAGCGAGCTAAACCGAGATTAAAGTTAACCTACATTGGCAAAAATCGAATTAAAATTTAATTATCGACACGATGAGACGTAAGCTGTTTTCTAAAAATTGTCGTAAGGACAAAACGCAATAAGTTACAAGTAACTGTTCTCTCTCTCTCTCTCTCTCTCTCTCTCTCTCTCTCTCGTGCCACATACCAGCACAATAACGCTGTCGCGCCGCACATCCCGCGTCGCGAAATAACCTCTTGGTTTCCCGGCGCGAATAAATCACGAGTCAAAGAGCGTCGGAGAGCCTACCGCAAAAATGGTCGCGACGGGCGCGTCTCTCGTTCGTGCGCGCGATAAATTGATTAAGGGGCGAGGTGGGATACGGGGAGGATCGGCGGGCCGTAAATTATGGCCGAGTTATTAAATTATCATCCGGCGAGACAACTTGCGTTGCACGCGGAATGCCAGCATAGGGCGATTGCTTTCAAGGCGACAAGTGGCCTGGCCAATGAACCGGCTGCCGTTGCTTGCTTCGAGTCGCTCACGGAGAAAGAGAGAGAGAGAGAGAGAGAGGAATATATCGCAAAGATCGAGGTAGCCGAATGCCGAAGCTGGAGTTTTGGAGGACGAATAACGAATGTGGGTCGTCCAGTATGGAAATACGATGAGGTTATCCTAAAAAAAAGTATAGTGAGAAAAGACTTGGTTAATAGTAGTTCGACAAAGTCGAGTCAGATTTAAGTATTAGATGTTAATGCAGAGTTCCTTAATTTATATGATAATAAAAATATGATTCAAGTAACTTCTTGTGAATTAGACCTTAAATAGAGAGGGGAATATTAATAGGATACTTTAAGAAATTTAATTGAATTGCAATTGAAATATTTACTTAAAGTGTTTTAATAATTCATTTTAGCCTTTATCCCTTTCGGGATTTTACGATGAATTTTACGATGAGCTGTAAATAAATAATTTACATTTCTCTTGTTTTGCGAAAAGACAAGATGAGTTAAACGTATATCAATATTGATTACTCAATTACATATATATATTTATATTATTGTGTAATTATAGATTAGAGGTTTATTTCTGATTTACTGAACCGTCAGTCAGAGCGTTCAAGTATTTCGTTATCATCACTCGACGTGGCCGTGACAATGCCACGGTACGTTTTCATGGCGATAGGAAAACGCGCATCGATCCAATCAACTTGCGTTACATAATCGACATCCGTCGTTATCTGAATCCCTATTAAAATGCGAATCGCGGTAAGCTATTGGATTCAAATATCTCGAGTTTCTTTAATATTTATTTTTGAAATTTCTTTTTTTTTCTCACAAAAGCGCGTGCTTCTTCCTTTCTTTTTTTGAAATACAGAAGATATAAGAAGACATCTCTCTGAAGGATGATACAGCAACAAAGGTCGAATCAAACGGTCGCATTTAGCGCTAAATGACGCTCCGTACGGGAGCGTGAGCAACAATAATTTATCGCGCTGCGTTTCTGCAATTTTCTGCTCGCGAAGACTTTCGCGTGGATCTTTTCACGAGATATAATCGTACGCGAAATCCGTTTATACCTGCGGTCGGTACGTTCTCTCGGCAGGTGAACAGAACTCGATTGTCGATTAAGGCTATCCTCGGGTTTTCGATTCGTATTCCCACCGCAGATTTAGCACTAAACGCATCTCTCTGACTGACTTTAATTTACCTCACGCGGAATATATGTATTCGATCGAGATCGTATTGTAGAACGAGACTTTGACAGTCACATTGAGCACAAAATGTGCAGCGGGGAAATGTATGTCACGGATTTTCCACAGTCGGGGGAAGTGTGCAAGCGCGCGTCTGAAAATAATACAAAAGATTCTCTCGGTGACTTGCGTGCGTGTGAAATAACGTAATTTTCAGAATTATATTTAGAATGAAGATCCATCGAGGCGAGATAATTGCGAGATTTTGAAACCTTGTGCGACTATGTTATGCGGAATAGTGTTTATCTGTGGTCCTCAATCATTGTCGCACGGTGTCGCCGTAGAAGGGACCGTTTTGCTCGGCCTTGGTCCGCCATCTGCCCGCTCCTGCGCTCGTGCTCTCGTCGCTCCGTGTTCGATGATTATGACCTTCCTCGCCGTATTTTCCCCCCCGCGCTCCTCTCGCCTACACCTCGCGTTTCCTACTCGTTCCATTAACTTCCCATTAACCGGTTGGGATTTTGTAATTAAATGCCCGGCGGGGCGCGAGCTTCTGTCGCGGCGCAAACGCTGTCGAATTAATACAGGGCGCGATAGAGAGAAATTCTGGTCCGTATAAAAAAAAAAAAAAAATTGTCGCGCAACCGTAACGAAGCTTAACGAAGCTCGGCGATTAAAATGGTATATTTTAAATCGAAATTATTTTGATAAATTTTTCAAGAAAAATTCTCTTCTGATGCCGGATGATAAATTGAGTCTCGGCAGTTTGGCCCGGAATTGTCAACATAAATATTGCACACTCGATTCAAGTTTAAACTATATTCCTGCCGCCTGTAGAGCTAGTTAAAATAGTGTCAACGATTTTGATATTTTATCACGGATTGACTATACGCTTTCCGTAATAGAAAATTTTGTCAAATAAAAACCGGGGATATTAAATTTCTTTCGGTATAGGATTTATATCAAATTTTGTCGACATTATTTTTGACTAGAGTGTTTTACCTCGAAAAAAAAAAAAAAACTGTAGCTTAACTGTAGCGAAAATGTTATTCATCGATTATACTTTTATCGTGTAACGGCGATCAGCGCGGATCGAGACAATCGCGTTATCGGTCATAAATTATCGCGCGCGTATTCGCCCGTGAGAATTAATTATGGCCACCTCGTGGCTACTCGATGCAATATGGAAGACTGCATTGTGCGCCGAGCACAAAGGGAACGGACGCCGTGCACCCGTTAAATTACCGCAGCGCCGTCAAAGGGTTAACGCGCCGAGCTGAAATAGAAATATATGCGGCGGCAGATTTCTGCGCGCGCGGCTCGCGCGCGCGGTATGCACGAGTTTTCTCGAATTTCCATTGATTTACAAGCGATTCAATTTTGTCGATTATAGCGAGGAAAAAAGTAGAAGTACGGCAGGGGGGGGGGAGGAGAGGGCAGGGGTAGAAATCTGCAGCACCGAGTACAACTTTGATATCGCGACGAAGCGAACGTAACGATATTTGTTTGTAGCCGGGATAGAGTAAGCGAATTCGAACTCCGCACTCCGTGAAATCTGGTACACAAACGACTTTTTGACAGGTTTAGGATTCATATGGAAATCACAACGGCAGATTCGTTTTGCATAATACAAGAGAGTATTATTGAGTGTGCATACGAAATTCGGTGAATAAAGAATTGTAATCTCTCGTGGAAATTTAATTTGGAACGGAATTCCGAGAGAGACAATTCGAATGTGGAGCGAAGGTGTACGATAAAGAATTTATAAAGGGGAGGGGGCGAGAGTGCATTAGGGTTAGACACGTGTGTTCGACGTATCGGAAGTGCCCGGGGATAGGAAGTACCAGGTTAGTTAGCATACTAAGGATGTGTGCCACGACATCCATCGCTCAGGACGCGGCCTCGACCTCGGTGATGTCACGAGGTGTTTTTTTCGTTAAGGCGCGTAAATAGCGCGCGTGCGAGCGGATACCCTGGCCTCGTCGTTGGCCGAGGCCAAAGGTCCCGACGCGACAGATTGACGAATCGATTTCTCTCTCTCCACGGTGGGAGAGAGCACCGTTTCAGGAGGCGGCGATGCCCGGTTCGATCGTCGGACTAGAAAGAAGTCGGGAGAGAGAGAGAGAGAGAGAGAGAGAGAGAGAGAGAGAGAGAGAGAGAAAAGCGATATATATACGGGGTGTCGGACTTGTGACCTGTTGGCGTTAACTTATCTCTAATAGAATTGTTGCGGCACCCACTTATCTCCGAGTTATACGGGCGATTGACGTATATAGGCGTGCCACACTACCGGAATGCGAAATAGATAACGAAAAACTTACCGTCTACTGTGTATACTATCGGAAGTTTACTCACAAAGATTATTAGATTAGGTTGCAAAAAGTTAACAGACAGAAGGGGAATCCGATAAAAAAAAAAAAGAAGTGCGATGTGGCCGGAGCACCCTGTGTGTGTGGGCGCGGGGAAACAGGGGGAGAAAAGTGTGGAAGAGACAAGGGGGAGAATGAGCGAGCTATACGGCGGCGGCGGGGGAAAGGGGGAGGATTCCTTTTGCTTGGAAGGTAAATGAGCCTCTCAAGGAGAGAGAAATGCTCGTGACTCCGTCTTCATCGCTCGCGCGTGTCCCCTCCTTCTCGCCCGATGTATATTTAGCGAGCGCGGCATTTCGCGACCCACATACTCAACGGGACGCAGAATGTCTCGGTAGAGCCTTCGTAGGTCGTACCCACCGGCCTGTCGGCGACGAGAGGAAGGAGGCTTGCGTTGCCTCTTCGCGTCATCGTGATCTTCGATTATGTCGTGGCGGCGCGGCGATCGGGATGCACCTGAGCCCTTTCACCGGGATGAGTGACAGTGAAGTCGCCACGGTGTAATTAACACGTACCCGCGCTTGGAATTTATATCTGCTCTGTTGTATCGGATGATATTTTATCAGCGTACGTCTCGTCTAACGCGATCGATCTGGAAGGATTGATTTTTATTGACAAATATAGACATCGTATGTTTATAAGAAAATTATATCTGTCATGAAAATTTATGATCTGTAAAAGAAATATCTGTTTATAAATTGAGTTTCTGTTTATTAGATTGTGTAATTAGTAATATACAGCCGTTAGAAAACCCGATGGTTGCGAGAGAGCGAATAATTGATTAGAAATATTTTTAGCAAGGTTCAGTCAATAAATTTAGCGAACAAAAAAATTGAGTTGGAATACGAATTAGACATCTATCATCCCAACAGATTATATTTGTTAGTTCGTTTGACAAAAAAAAACCTACGAGAAAAATCTAATCGAGTAATCGAAAAGATGAAATTTCAGTGGACGTTCAGTCACACTGTGGAACGCTGTAAAATCTCTCGTGCAGTAAATCCCGGTTGGCGAATTGAAAATTGTCCGACTTCATGTTGCAAAAGTCGCGCTTGTAAATCATAGCTTAACCCGTATCACTTCGCCGATCGTTTCGGCGTATAGACGGCACTTACGGAGTTCGGTATTGTGTTTGATGGAGGAGAAACAGTGACTCATTGTCGAGGGGGAGAGAGCTCGGGTAACCACCACTAAATCACTCTACGGTAGCGTACTGATGTAGATGCATTATCTTGCTGACCCCTAGTCACTCGTTTTGCGCATCTGTGCGTGACTCCGATTTACGGGAAATCGATAAGGGCTATACAAATTTTACGTATAGGTTGTGTCCGCCGCCGCGCGCGAGCCTCGCGAAATATTGCACGTAGGTACGTGCGCGCCGCCGCACCGCGCCGTTCCGCTCTCGAGAGTGGAAGTTACACGCGCGGCAAATCTATCTCGTTGAATTAAACATAACATTATATACGGTCGTTGAGCGAAATCGGGGGGGATACCGCCGCGATGATATTATATTAATATTCATATCGACGTATATTAATCCCATAATTAATAAAATATTCTACAAGATAGTCTGCGGCTCGCGCTGCGAGCATTATCGCTTGACGATGTAAATGAACGGATATCATTAATCCCACTAACATTAACGCGCCATCATCGAAGCGTTAAATTGTTAACCGGCGCGAAAGGCGCGTACAAATGAACGAAAATCTATCCCGCGCGCGCGCGCGTCGCGTCGACATAAATCGCGAGTAAATCAAACTTCACTCTCCTCCTCCTCCTCCTCCTTCTCCTCCTCCTTCTCTCTCTCTCTCTCTCTCTCTCTCTTTCTCTCTCTCTCTCTTTCTCTCTCTCTGCCGCCTCGACAATGCGCCTCGTTTCGACGCGATTACGCAAAACACGCCCGTCGTGTTTCTGTCACGAAAATAGTACGGATCACATTGGCGGGCGAGCGAGCGCGCGCGCGTGCGTGCACGAGTTTTTTTTTGAAAAAAAAAAAGTTACAATAAACGGTGTAACAATGGAATGGAACAACGCAAGCGCGCCCCATCGTGAAATGGACGGCTCGATTCGACTCCGCGTCGCGTGTGCGGCCGCGACTCATAAATACGGGTCCATTGTTTTCCCGTCGAAATGTTCCGTGCGCTTCCTTTAATTGATTTCCCACGCATCTGCGGCGCGTCTGTGTATGTGTTTTGCACCGGCGAACGTTAAACCAATATGGGGATTTATCGGCAGGAGACGACGCCGATTGCTGAGCTATGCGGTGCCCTAAACTATTTAAGCGCGCCGCCACCGACCGGGGAATTAGACGCTCCCCGAGCAATCAAACTCTCGCGTACAATTCAAATTATCCGGTCACATCCGCGCTGATCAGTTTTTTTTTTTACGAAGTAACGCGAAACTGTCGACGTTAAATAATACGGGTCGAAGGGTAGCGCGCGAGTAATGTGAAGAATAGAAATTCCGTGTATGTGATATTTTAAATAAGAATACACCAAATTTTTTTGTCTTTTTTTTTACCTAACGGTACACACGTTTTTGAGTGTAACAAGTTTTCGAATTTTAGGATTGTGGAATTTTATAATTGAATGTAGATATAATTACATAGCAAAATATAAATAGAGGTATGAATAGCCCGCAATTTATAATACATAATGAAACGAAGTTTACTCGTGCTTTCATGTCAAATAACATTTAACCGATAAATAGAATTCCAGAGAAAAAATTATGTCGCTCTGATATTCCGTTTCCACTTTCCGTATCTACATAAGCACTTTATTTCTCGAGGGGTGATTGTAATCGATGGATTAGCATTTCCGAGAAACTCCCTCTTGCGTAACTTTGCGCCCAATTAGGATAATGATTTTGTAGAATCGTGGAAGCGTATGGAACGTTTACGTCGCGCGATCTATCTCTCGTCACATTCGTGCCAGCGATGTGTGTTGTGTGATTGACACAAATCTGCCGAGAGGTAGTAGGAGCTGCATTAATTGATTTCCTAAGCGAGAGCCACGCAACACCGATAACATCTATTATGCCCCACGATGATGTAGGGAAAGCGGACGGGCGGACCGATTTAAATGATACTGTAAACCAATTACCAGTCAACAATTCGAATGTGTAACCGCCGTTGATTTTCCCGCGTGTTCGCACGCGCGTGTGCATGTTTATCGGGCAAAAGAGATTTTGATCGCGCTGTTTTGCGGTTGTTACGGATGAACGCTATTATTATGGAACTCGATATTATCGTTTACAGCATGTTTCCTATCGCTCTCTCTCATTTTCTCCCTCGCGCCACGCAAATACCGCTGCCTTTTCATTCCCCAAAATATTGAATAGCGAATTTTCGAATGCTTGTTCCAAAAAATTTATAATTGTCACGCCCTTAAAAATATTTTTTTCTAAAGTTCCGCTTTTTTTCTAATAACAAAAAAGTTATGTAAAAGTCATTTATAAAATTACTTATTTAATCTAAAGGATATCTTTATTTAATGATAAATGTATAATGTTGACAAATTTCTATGCTTTCTTCAACAATCGAAATTATCATTTAGAGATAAATGTATTTTTGAAGTTTTTATACTTATGCATTTACTACAATGCGTGGTGAGATATCGGGTATTTTCTCACTTGTAAACTGTTAAGCGCGATTGCGTGGAGATATGCGGGAAAGATTTTATCGATCGGGACAGCTTAACGGAAATGTCAATATATTAAGTAAATATTAAAGACCATTATCTTTGGCAAGCGGCAGCCGGCGGTCTATCGACCTGTTATTCCACGTGATTAATATTGACGATATATTGTGGTTATTGCGAGGTGCTGGGAAAGCGCGGACGCAGAGCGGCGAGAGGAGGCGGTGCGGATTTATGGCTTATGTCCTAGGGAAGCTGTAAAATTTGTTATTTACGGACCGATGATACGCGCGCAATCCGCGTGTGAAGATTCGCATCCTGAGAGAGGAGGGGTAGTCCCGATACATATACACTCTGACGCCGATACGGATAAAGTCGGGACGATAAAGCCAGTACACGGGGCCGAAAAAGAGGAAGGAGAACGCGATGGAATCGGTCCCTTCGAGCGTGTCGCGACGAGTCTCTCCGCGGCGAGGCATTTATTCGCGGGTGAAGGTTGACCCAGTTTAAACTCCCGAGTCTAGAACGATCCAATTACGAAGGAACCTATAATCGGGCGCGTAATCGCATTACGGATGATCGTCCGCGATCCAACGCGTGCAGATCGGTCACGAATACGGTTGCGTAATCGTTCCTCTAAACGTCTTGTCCGGGCATCTTTCTAATCCCCAAGAAATCGGCTACACGTCGACGGGGACCGCTTGCAGGGCATTAATTACTCCGCTTAGCTCCACTGAGATAATATCGTCGATGTTATCGAACGGAGGGAGACAAGAATTGTTAGGAACAGTTTAAAACAGAGTTTATTTAGAGTTTATTGTGCATTTTTTTACGGAAATGACCAGGGACGGAGAGGCAAAAATTGAACAAAAAACTAAGAATTAATGAGCAAGTAGTAAGGAAAGTATAGGAAATATCGATTTTGAATTCAGTCCAAGCAATCGAGGAAAGAAATTATTTCGACAAGGAATCAATTATAAAACTAATTGATAATATTCAAAATAATAATTTTTTAAAGCTATCTCATAATAAATTGCGATTATGGAAAACGGTAACGCTTGGCAAAAAGCCAACGCTATAATTCGGTATTTCACGGCGCTTCTTTCGCTGCACTGCTCGCTGGCTAACTTATCTCGCCGATATCGAGGATAAACGACGGCGGCGGTAACACCGAAAAAACGTTATCGTCATTATTCCGCTTATTATACGCGCATTACATCATAGTGGCGCGGCGTTACGGAGGTACATCCGTAACCGAGCGCGTATACGATCGGCGCCGCTCCGCGCCGCGCCGTGCGCGACCGATACGTCGATATCGGCGCGACGCGATTACAGGTCGCGTAGCGGCGATAGTCGCGTGTCGACGCTACTGCTAATAATACTCTCGCCGTTTACTCTCGTCGTGGGTAGGTCTGCGGTAGTACTACTACCACCACTATCGCCCAGTACTACGAAACTGCCGTGCGACCAATACGAGAGTGGTTGCCACCGCTGCCGCTCTCGTTCTCTCGTCGGCACGTTGTCGGCTACGCCGTTTACCACCGAAGCTTCGACCGGCTTCGAAGGGCGAACAAGATGTATAGGACGAAATTTTTGATCTTATCAAATCTGTCTCTAATTATACTTTAGAACGTTTTTCTATTTCAATTGTCATACGTCTCGATGGTCTTCTATTCTCGTTTGAACAGCTCGTTTGTGCTGCAACTCGTTCATGATAAGTCTCCGGAGAAAGAGAGATAGAGAAGAGGCCAGTCGACAGGAAGAGAGAGATAGGAGACACATATAGAAAATCACGGTCGTTGACCTTTCTTTTCTTTTTGATTTTTTCTCTTCTTTCTATCCACTGGATTTTTTTCATTCAATTGTTTTTTTAATCAATAATTTCACTCGTCTCGATTTTATCATCTTGGCGTATATCTCCATCTGTTGTACTATCAGCATATCTCATGTGCGAAATTTACTAATTTTTTCAGATTAATTTATCGATTTGAGTGCGCCGTGTTTGATCGTTTCAAGTTTTTCAAGCTTTACTAATTAATTATGAGCTGTATATAATATATATTTTAAAATATGAATTTCCGAAAGAGTTATTATTGTCACCTCGCACTTTACACACAATTTACAACATTTTTTTCAAGCATAAGTTTTCAATTATCGTGCAAAATGAGATATATATGATGGGATAACAGTCGGAAACCTGTAATCTTTACCACACGGACTACGGTCGCTTCCCCACAGAGCAAGGCGTCATCCCTCACGAGTAGTAGTATTGTATTTTATTACATTAATGTCTTCTCAACTTGACACAGAGTTCTAATTTTTTTCTTTTCTCCTCGAGTGACTTGAATGAGAAGTTTTAAGATTTACGATCACTATTTGCTGATTCAAGGTTTAAACGAACTAAATTTTTGACCTTCAAATCAAATTTGTGCTATTTGCACTTCGGATACGCTTAATTTTGTGACGTGCTTATACTTTGGATACGTTTACCTATCTCAATTGTCATACGCTGCCTCGGTGGCCTTCTATTCTTGTTCGGACAGCCCGTTTAGGCTGCAAGTTACCTTCGTTTATGCTGCAAACTGAACGAAGAAGGGAAGAAGGGCGTACGAAGAGGGATGAAAGAGACGCCGCGGAGAGACGAGCCGATACCTAATCCTCCCTCGGTTGGAATCCACTCTCAGCCCACTTTCGCAGCAGATCAATAGAGAGAGACTTTCGCATCTCCCTTCCCTCGCTCTTCGCTCCGTCCGTCCCTGCCACATTTACCCTTCTCTTTAATGTCCTGCGGAGTTTTCTTCCTGAGTTAGTCACACTACACAAAAGATCTGAGTGGAAGAAGGAGAGTTAACGTTTTTGCTTCTCATCATGAAGATTTTCTAATTTCTTAGAAATGTGTTTCAAAGAAATCTCTCTCTTTGCTTTGTTATTTTTAGTTAATTATTTGTCTTATCCTGCCAACGCAAACTTTTGCTCATTCAAATAATATATTAATATAAATAATTTATAGAAGATGTATATTTTTTGCGTTTATCTTTCTAAATTTATCAATTTTATATAAATTATTACGACTGTATTATATTAAGTATGCGAAATCTCGTCTACCTTTCGAAAATCAATAATTTTATTAATATTAAAATAACGATCAATTGGTTTGGTCACGTTTGCGCATCGTGACTGCAGATTGCACCGGCGCGAATACGTCCGATCGTTTATATATGTGATGATTCATTAGTTGCGCGACTCTCTCTCGTCCCATCCCACGAGATGCGCATAACTCTAAATAGCGGCACGTGTTTCTAGAATTCCCGCTTCCTTGCATCATCGCGTCATTTCAATATTTGCCGCCCACACGGTAAATTAATAACCGATGCGATCGGACGGTTATTTGCAGTAAACTGCACCAGGAGGGCGGCGTCCACGGCGGGGGTGTGTATGTGTGTGCGTGGACATCGTGGAGCCGGAAAGGGGGGGGGGAGGGTCGCGGTGTGCGCGACGAGGAAAGTTGTACGTCATTGAACGTTGGCGCGCGTCGGCGTGACGTAGCGGAAGTCATGCGTCACCGCGTGACGTAGCGACGTCGGAAGAGGAGGAACGTCCGAAAGAGGGCCATTGACGAGGACTTGTTGCACGTCCTTTTCTGCATGCGTCGCCGCGACGAAAACCGCGGATCGCCCGCGCCGTCGCCGTTTGGCGGCCACGGAATCTAATCAGATGTATATGAAATCCGACGTCACGGATGGAAAATGCCGTTCTTACGCCCACGATCGAATATTTCGCGCGCTTCAAGACAAATACCTTAACAACAGCGCGGCGCTATAAATATATCGCTGTCTTATTATTCAGGATTGATGTGAAATATAAATTGCTGTTATATTCTTTGGAAACGAAAATGGGAACTTGATGCTTTTTGCTTTTGACGTAGTTGGGCGGAGCTGCCGAACTCCTTGTCGCAACGACTTTTATTTTTTTCCGCCGAATAGGTTTTTATCCGCCGAACAAAGCTCCAGCTATTATTAGAACGCGGTAACGCTTGGATAATAATCATTTTCTGAGGTCAACCTGTCGAGGAACGTCCGCGATCAAGACCTGCGTAAGATTGCAACGATTAACGTTTACTTATTGCATATCCGCTTGCACATGCCTCTCTCTTTCTATCTCGGCAACTAGCAGTGAAATAAGAACATGCGAAAATAGAAAATCACATTGAGGTATGAAGCATAACTCATATCGGATCGCGTTTATCTAGATGCACATGCTCGCAGTTAATTACATGAAACGGTATCTCGTTGCGGACTTTGAAAGAATTACGTTCAAAGATAAACGCGTAGATTTTTTTAATTAATTTTATTTGTGCGTGATAATGCGAAATATTATATTGGGATAGCGATATTTGTACATGTCGAATATATTCTGTGTTTTAAACGATATTACATTTTATATTTTCTCGATGTTCTCGTTAATATTTTTAATTCCTCACTGGTTTCGTCCGTATTTAGAAGCAATTCAGTCTTAACGGAATTTTCGCGTAACATTGCGTGAAACCGTTAACAGCGAGAGATTTTTTCCCGCTTGCGTCATAGCGCTGCGCTGCGTCAGTGGGATTTTTCGCGGATCCCCGCGAAGCTTCAATTCACCTTAACTCCACTTTGATCGAACAGCTGTATCTACGTTTAATCAAGACGATCCCGTCGCACGGTCTGGTCGACGGGAGGGTATTTTGATTAGGCAAATTGTGCCGGACTGTAAATTAGTAATTTTCCGCTCGATGTAGGGACACCATTGTCGGCCGCCGCTGTGTCGTTTGCATAATCTTTTTACCATCTTAACATTTTTGTTATCACGACGCGGGATAGGTCGCAGAAAAGTTCGGTCGATGTCCATCAAGGGGAACAAACGGGATAAAATTTCTAAGCGGCGTGTAAAAAAGCTTATTTGCTTTTTTACATCACTGGTCTTTATTACACGCTGCTTAGAAAATTTATCCATGAAAAGTTCCGTCGATGATCGAGGGGAATAAATGGGATAATTTTTCTAAACAGCGTGTAATAACGACAAGTGATGTAAAAAAGCAAACAAGCTTTTTTACATGAAATTGAGAGACAAGCTCTAGAAAATTTTCTAAAAAGAAATGTATGATACAGACATATACTTTTTTTTATTTGACATAATTGTAGGGGTCACAACACAACAATGGGCTAATCCACGTTTTGTAAAAACGGAGAAAACGAACCCTAAAGTTAAGTGATGGGAAAATATATCTATTTCTATATCTATCACTATTACATTTGATTACGTTGCGGATTAGCCCATTCTTGCAAGTCCTTCAATTTTCAGTATGTCAATTATCATTTTTCAGTATTCAGTATACATGAATGTATATCTATCGTTTGTAATGTGACTTACAGCTGTTTCATTGGCATCGAAATTACCGCAATTTTTTTTGTGTCCAGCAGTCACTCAGTCGCAAGTCGCTTTATCATGCCGGCGATTTAAAAGCGAATAATTTCTAGTTTTTTATTATCGTCTGAAATCGATATCTAAATTATTAATCACGCGTATGCGATTGCGACATTGCGAGCGGGATTTCAATTGGAGGATTGATGGAACGGCGCTGCTGATAACGACGACCCCACGACAACTAATGCGAGCGATAACGGCGATCACGATAAACACAATCGCGCTCGTTATCTCATGCTCATGACGTTTAACGTATTTGCCGGTCCGCGCGAATCGAACGTGTCTTACCGCATAGATTGAGGCACACTTGAATTTTTCGTTTCAAGGACAAATTTCTTCATGCCGATAAGGCCGATGCATGCGCGTGACTAATAAATTAAGAGACCCGGGAAAACGACCTGCGCTCACCGTACACAATCGTTTGTGTGTCGAATGTCGGAAAATATGCGACTGTCATACGCAGGATTGCGCGATTTACTGGGAATTATTTGTTGAAAGTAACTGAACGTTTTTCGTATACACGGCGAGGGGGAGGGGAGATAATGGGAAAATGGTAGAAAATGTAATGTAACATGTAAATGTTATTGTTAAATACCTCAGCAGTTACTGTCTATATATAGGATCATTTTCCGCGTTAAGACTCGAAACGGTATATATCTACGTAATGGCACAAGGCGTTAATGGTAACTAACGACAGCACGCCGCTCGCGTGTAATTTGCCTGTCGCAATTGTCTTATTGATAAAGCGTTGGCAGCGTAAGAATATGAGGTCGCCATATGTCGAGATATACAGAGCTGAAACCGCAAAGGAGACGGTATTTCCTGTTTTCTCGTCCCTCTGCGGTAGCGAGATATTTCCTGGCGCGCTCGCGAAAGTAGGCACATAACATTTCTACCGCTTTTATTTCACGCGAAATGCATTTATTACGAGACGTAACACGAGAGACGTAATTATCATTAATTCATTAATAATTTAGTATTGCCAAGCGGTTGTACTTCGTATTATTGATTAAACTAACATATATTAATAACATAAAAAATGAAATATAGAGAATTTATTGAGCGTAATCGATAAATTTTCAACGCATAAAAAATGATTCTTTATTGCAGTAAATTAAAGATACGAATATTAAATTACTTCGCTCGCCGAATTACCGAATTTAATTCAACCAGGAATCTCTCCTCGGCTTTTTGTACGTAGCGGGACGATTAAAATGCAAAAGTCATCAGAGTACGCAAAGTTTTTCCTCGCGTGACTTCGGAGACGTCCGTTACTGATAAACACGAAAATCGTTGTTTACCTTCGTGAATGACAGCTCGACCACACGTATCGACCTATATTTCACCGCCAGAACCGCGGAAATTTTCTAATCTCGTTCTACTTTTCGCGCGACACGGCAGATCCGTGCGACAAAGTTGTGCGGCTTCCTGTTATCCTTTTGTTTTTGTTTTGCTGCGCCGCAAAACGAGTCTCCGCGGCGCGTAGCACGATCGATCCGGTCTCTTTCTCTCTCTTCCTTTCTCTCTCTCTCTCTCTCTCTCTCTCTCTCTCTCGGCGGCCGGAACGCGATCATTGTTCGATAATGGTGTCAGTAGAAAGTTGGAAGGGCTTATAGGTGATCGAATGCCCTGACTAATTATCTAACCGGCCGAGGGTTGGATGGACGCGATAAGCAATTTATGCGCGGGCATAGTACGGGCTGATGGACCAAGTGTCCGTCGCAGGCGGCCATTATCCCTTGCGTTTAACCCTCTCGTACTTGAATTATTCCTAAATGTCAAAGGGAATATCGAAGGAGCCTTCTGTCTTTAATAATACATGTTATTGCCCACTCATTAGATAATTTATTGTCCGCTGTGTGTATACTACAACAATTTGTCATCTATTTATATGGAACAATTTTCCCTTTTAATTCAAAACATCATGATCATATCACGATAATCATCATGATAATAGCACAATGCTGTATATACAGAAGATCTAATTTCAGCATTTCTACATTATTTTTCAATAATGATAATGAATTTAATAAAGATAATGAATTCAATAAAAAATTCTCATATAAGATAATGTGGATAATTGACGTTTTTTTTTAGCGAAAAAAAATATATATACATATTTTTAGCGAAAATAAAAACTCTGTAAAGTGGAAAAAAATTTTCCCTCTGTCAATTATGTTATTGTTTTCTTCTCGCGAGCATCTTTCAGCGCTTTCTTTATAGATAAGCACGATTCGTCACGCGGATCGAACGGTCGGAGTAATCGTTGGAGTCGTTTAAAGTCCCGATTAAACGGCGGAAGTAAAGGTCGCGCGGTGCATCGGAAGCGACGCGGCAGATTTGCGCGTGTATACACGACGGACGGCGTCCGCGTCGTCGTCGCGTGTTACGGTCGCATGCTGGGTGGTAAAACAGCGCTACTCCGAGCCGGGCCGCGCATGTCCACCCGCAGATGTCGCCCACGTTGCCAGGTGCGCTCGACCAATGGGCGAGCGGCTGTCGTCCCCTGTCCCACCGCCGATTGGCGCTCCTGCGGTGGCGCACGGACAGTGATCGCAATATGGCTTCCGCCAGTGGCAGCGAGTGAGAGTACCTCCGATAAAGGTGATATCGGATCATGGCGAGATATTCGGGGACGCGGGTGTCGTCGCGCGCGTTGAAATCGCCGTGCGTCAATCTCGCCGTCGCGCGGATCCGCGCGGACGCGTAGTCGGTGCCGCGAGCGGTTTGCGGAGTGCGGCAAAACAATCGCTCGCTTCTCGTGCGAAGGAAGAGACGGACAGAGTGAGAGACAGAGTGAGAACGAGCGGGTGAGATAGAGTGAGTGAGTGTGCGTGAGAAAGAGAGAGAGGGAGGGAGGGAGAAAACGCGACAGAAGGATCTCTCTGCGCGTTCCGCTCCGCTCGAATCGAACGTAATCTCGACTAATTTCGCGCGGCAAGTGAAACAACTGTCGCGCAGCGGATTGTAGCGCACTTTATAGCGACGCTGCCCCGCGCAGTGTTCGCCGCGAGGGGAAACGCAGCGCGCGTCCGCGGTTTCTCACGGAGCGCGCTTCGCGGATACGTGCCGATTGTCGCGCGCGAATCGCGCGAGTATCCGAGCGAGAAAGAGAGACAAGAAAAAAATAAGGAAAGAGAAAGAAAGACAGAGGACATAGCGCGAGAGGACTGTGGTCTCGCGGTCGAAAGAGAGTGTCTCGAGTTCGCGAATCCGAGTCGGCGGTGGTGCATCGCACACCGGTGGCACTCTTACACCGTGTGTGCGTGCGTGCGGTGCGTGCGTGCGTATGTGTGTGCGGGTCGCGTGCGCGCAGGTAGTAGAAGTTAGGTGCACGTACCGAGCGCAGGGGACGACGGGCGGACGTATTGGAGTAGCGGCGGTGAGAGAGCGGTGAATGAGCGGGAAGTTGCGAGTGCACGGGAAAGAGAGAGAAAGAGTGCGCGCGAGGGACAGGAGTGAGACAGCACGCGCGGGGTGTATGACGGTGTTTCGGCGCAGCGAGGCGACGTTGCCAGAGCTTCCCCCCCGTCGCGTACTCCACTGTTACACGCCACTACTATACGGCGGCACGAGGGAGAGGAGGAGGGTGGCGGACACGAGAGCGACGACGACGGCGGCGACGGTGGCGAATACACGGTCGCAATCGCGGTGGTGTTAGTAACCGCGTTTGTTGCTGGTAGTAGTGCGTGCGATCGCACGTCGCGCCAACGAGAATCTAGACGCGCACCCGATCGTGCCCTCCCCGCGAGAGCCCCGCGACGAGAGGATATACGCCGCGGATACGCCATGGAACGACGCCTGATGACGTACGTTCGCGACACGTGACATGCCGAGCCACAAGCCAGCGCAAGCCATGAAGAAGCCGCCACGGTGAGTGGAGAAAGTCTACTGCGCTCGCATCGTCTTTCCATCTGCCTTTCGTTTCCTTTTTTTTATTTACTTTCCAAAAAACCGTTCTTTACGATTAAAGTATTTCGCAACGAGTTGTTTGAGAACGAGTTTCAGAGCGTCAAGCCATTCAGAACAACGTTTCTTTAAAGTATTTCTAACATGATTTTTTTTAAAGGAATATCCATTCCTCCGAAGCCTCTTTCAATACCTGTGATCGCAGTGGCACCTTTCAGTTCACAGGTAGCAGGGTCATAAGCATTTTCCGGATGTGAATACCTGGCTGTCTGACAAGTAGAGGTCGTTTCACCAAATGTCAAACTGTGACAGATATTGTTACGAAATGCTTTAAAGGAACCGGTGTTCCGAACGGCTGATTCGATGTTCTTGTGAATTGGTTTAAAATCAATTCCCGTGAGTTCGTTCACTCATTTGGTAGTGGCAATTTAAATGCTGTCGCACTCGACGTTAAGCGAGGAATTCTCGGGGGGGTTGCCCGGGGTAATTCGGGGTCACTGATACGTCACTGCGGCTGCAGAAGCGGGTACCAGATCCCCGTGGTGGTAAAGCGGCGCGATTATGGGGGGATGAGTCACAGAAGATTGACGCCTTGTTTATTGATCTTGACGCGGATGCATGGGCGCCTGTTATGGCATCGACGTTAGTTGGCTGTCGTTAGTTCATCGAGGGCCGAAAGTGTAGTTTGAATTTTAACACATTAGCACGTTAAGTGGTCGTCAAGACGATCCTTTCGCGGAGATTTTACAGGAGAAAATATCCCGAGCGATCCGCTAATCGCGGCAATCTCTGTGAAAGTTTGCAGCGAAGTTACCGGAAATTTTTTTTTATTTTTATCCCTTTGAGTATTAATTATCGGAATTCTTTTCGAGACATATTAGGAATCTCTTTACGAAAGAAGACGTCAAAAGTTTATTAATTAAATCGAAATTCTGAAAATTAGAAGCTGACTTTTTCTTAAGAAGTTAACAGGGCGATTTCTTTCGGCTAATTCCAGCATCTTCCTCGAAAATATCGAGGATATTTGCCGTTTACATTTTTTTAATCCTCCTCACGTTATGCATTTCTATAATTTAATTTCCAATTAAATTTCTGTCGAAACCATGTTTATTTGTAATTAATCGAGAAATGTGATTTCACATTCCCTAGTTTTCGGAAATCTTCCTTTGATCATTAATTATTTACTGACGTAACATTTTCATTGAGATAAAAATCGTTTAAAAATAACTGAAGAACAATGATTTTGTTACCTATTTGTAGTTTAAAAGCGTAACTAGTAGATACTTACTTTTACTCGTTAATTATTCGAGAATTTGATACTGAAATATCTTGAAGAAAGATTTTAAACTTCCCAAGATTAGTCAAGGAAACCCTTAACTATTGATATTGTAGGATCTGCGAAGCGGCGTCACCTTCCCTCCGCGAATTTCCACATGCGATGTCATCACGAATTTAAAAAACCGTTGCCTCAGATCTTACCGCGAGTTTTTTCGACGTGAAGTCAAAAGCTATTGCCGCTATCTGCGATTGATCGGCGTTTTTAGATCGGATAACAAAGATGTGTCGAATGAAAGGCCCTGCGAACCGCAAGACTTATACGGTCAGAAACATCATCCGATTACGCTTAGGATGTCATCCTATTTTCATCGTTCATTAGATATAAATAAGGATAAAAGGACGTCTCTTAACATCCAAGGGAACGCAGTCCAGTTTAATCAGTTTTCGATCTTTGTGAACGGATCTCCAAAATTAAGTATCCCTACAATGTAGAATAATAGGATAGGTGTTAAGCACACGTGCGAACATGATTTTGTTTGCGGAGTATCCAAAAGCAAACTGTGTCCTTTTAAAGGAATTTATTAACGATGTGGAAAGCGATTCAACTAGAGGATGTTTGTCAGGAAAAATGTGTTGCTTTGAATTAAGATAACAGACACAAAATAGGGAAAAATATCGATAATTTTAATGCCGAGGCAGGAACTAGGAAGTCGCTTAACAATGAAACTATAGAGATTTGAGAGGCTTATAGAATGAGGATTATAGAAAGCGGATTATAGAGCGAGCACACACGGAAAGAACGATTTTGTTGAAAGATCCTCGAATTTAGATAGATACAGATCTGAAAATATTTTTGTGAGACAATCAAAATTAATTGTTGGAAACTCAAACTTGTTGCTAGAATATTAAATTTTTTTTGTATTATGGCTCATCAATATTGAGTTCTCAACATAATTATTTCGATCTAACAAAATTATTTTCAGATTTATATTCAGTTAAATTTTAGATCTTTCAGCAAAAAAATCGTTCTTTTCGCGTAGCAGATAAATATTATAAATAGTATAAACTGCATATTTTTCTCTTACTCAGTTTTTATATTTTTTATTCGCGCGCACAAAAAAGTTGCCTCAAACTTCAGTTAACGACAAACGTTAATGTCGCCGATCGGTGTTTTTCCCGAGAGGGAAGGGATTATACTCCCCGAGTTTTTACGGGGGCATGGAAATTTTACTTCCCAACTGTCGCGCGTAACAAAAGTTCGTAATTCGAAATACTTTAGGTCCGCGCGCGCGCTATATACCTACCAGTTAGCGAAACTTGAAATCCGAGCTCTGCTCGCCGCGCTCAGGAATGAATTTAATCGTGTCACAAGTTTTATTCCCGAGCCAACTTTCGACGAGGAAGAAAAGCGTCGCGCGCGCGCAATCGCGGTCTTTAAGCCGGCGAAGAGATGAGCACGACGTTTAGGAATTCGAGGGTCGAACTCTCGCGTAAGCGCGACGACGGAGAGGACGTTCCAAATACTTGCCGGTTTTGTCGACGTCGACGTTCGTCGACGAAGAGGCTGCGTAGGTCGCTAAATTATGGAACAACCGAGATAAAAGAGAGCCAGGGGAAATGAAGAGAGAGAGAGAGAGAGAGAGAGAAAGAAGGAGAAAAGAACGGCTATTTCGCAGGTCGTATCGTTGATTCGTTGAATAATTCTTCGTGCGTTCAAAGGGTTTAATTCCCGATTGTTGTAGTGAAAATTTCGGTACTTTCGCGGATCCGACGTTTTTCATGACGAGGTCAACTTTTCTCTTGATTTTCCTTTGCGTTTATGTTATATTAATTATCACGGCACATAAATTGTGGTTAACAAAAAAGTAAAATACGTAATAATGTAAAAACTTAATTAAGAATTTATTATACAGACTGATTAAGCATTCATACGTGTAATATGAACGCTATTGTACTAATTGCTTAGTTCCGCCTATTTATTGGACTTGCATATGAATTTTATCTAATCTATAATTTTAAAGAAAACTCTATGTTACTTTGCGACTTATGTTTAAAAAATTCATTTTACATAAATATTTTTTTCCTTTTATTTATGAGATTGATATTAAGTATCTGTTTCAAGGTACACACAGAGAAAAAAAGTGTAAAATCGAATGAATATTTCTTGATTCAACTATACTTGGCGGTCACAGGCTGTCAAATATTTGTCAATTTAACAAAATACTTGTTAATTTACAAAAATATGTTAATGTTATTGATGTATGTTTAATTCAAAAACATATAATTGAACCAAAGAAAAACTGTCAACAAAACGCATTCAGTTGTTTTAACAACTTTTTTTCTCAATGTATATTCCATATTGTTCACATAGGTATTAAACATTATTTAGAAAGTTTATTCGTTCCTTGGAAATTTTATAATTATCCCCTTTGCACAATTTCTTAATAATTGTGCTTCATGTTATTTATTAATTTCATCTATGCCTATTACTCGACTTAATCTCTGCTTTCTCTGCATTTTTTTATACGTTATTTTTTGTTAACTTTTGGAAGAGAAACATTCTTGGGAAAACTATGACTTGGTCATTGTTGACCCGTCGACTCTATGACAATTATAAAGTTGCCCCGTAAAATATAGTACATAAAACAGTAGTAAAAAAGTACGGTGTATGAACTCTTTAGATTTTTACATCCTCATGCTACAAAAAGGATCTACGAGTCTTAAAAAAAATCAATACCTGTAGTTTTCCAGTGACCCAGCCATCGATTAAAGATATGTGCGAGACTTTCTCTTTTTTTTATCATATAATGATTCAGAGGATTGTATGTCCGAAGATTACGTGCGATAAAAACTGCACTTACCTCACTGCATTCTCCATCCGTCTCACTCTATTCGGACGCGGTCCCGAAGGTTCCCAAAGCAACGCGGCGTCGCGTAATTATAAATCTAAGCACGGTGTCAATTACGCGTAACCAGAGGCGATAACTTCGCAAGAGAGGCGCTAACGAGTCGCCGACTGCAAATCCTTTCGCGGCCTTGAATGCGACTCCTCTCCTCCGTCCCGACTCCGCTCTGTTTGTACGGCGGCGCGCGTTGTGCATTTGCCTCGGGGAGTGCCTCGTGTAAATAATGGAAACGCGTTGGCGAAACGTTCGATCCTGCGCATTGGAAAGATGCGTCCGAAACGCACACGCGGTCGCCGGAGACCGCGCCTTCTTGTCCTGTGTGCGACTCTCGTTTCTCGACGTCGCGCGAGATTCGCGTCGTAATCAAACCGATCTTCCATCTCGCGGTCAGCGCAGGGCGTTTTAAGCCCCATCTGCATAAGTCGCAAACGCATAACGCGAACGCAAATGCGGAGAAAAAAAAAGAACGAAACGTCAAAAAATAAAAGAAAAGAAAGAGAGAAACGTCCGCGTTTGCGTTTGCGTTTTGCATTTGCGACTTATGTAGATGAGACTTTAATCGAGATTTCTCGCTTTCGGATTAAAATTCAAAGATCTTCCAATTCTCTTCTCAAAATGATCAAGAAATTGTGAAGATAAAATTATTGTAATATTATAAATTGAATTGATTACAGTTTCGAGTCAGCAATTATATCAATTATATAAGGTGATTGGTTATTACTACGGTTGTTACCGCCCCCCCCCCTCTTCGCCCGAAAACCGACAAGCTCCTCCCTTCGGTTTATCTGACAAGAATCTCGGGCACACGGAAAAACTCTCCGGGCAGGTGATGACTTTTCTTCGTTTGGGGGGGGGGGGGGAGCACAGAACAAAAACTTCGGCAAAAAGCTAATTTTTATGACTTTCTTTGATTCAATAAAGAAAATACCGCAGAAGAATCTATAATCTTTTTTTTTTTGTCGTACAGAACATTTCTTTTGGCAAAGAATTTTCAAAAGCGTATTCAAAATTGATGACTTTTCGGCACAATACAAATACATGTCTGGCACAATACTCCTCACAGGGTGGCAACCGTGGTTATTATATACAATTTCATCAATTGTACAAGCCTGTTTGCTTTTTTTCACAGTACCCATGTGAATATTTGAAACTGTCTCATATTTCCAATTAATATTTAGAATGTTTCTTATTTTAAATCTGACCAGTATTTTAATATTGGACTCAGCAGAAAATTAGAATAAATCAGAAAAAAATCTTAGCTTAGGTACAGATATTGTGGGTGTACCTTTCTTAATTATCGAAACATACCTTATTATTGAAAGAGAATTTCGCCATCTGGTCGCTAGATTTTTCTATTTTCCTACAATCACTTTGCTCGTGCAAAATAATTTACTTTTGTATTTTTTCTCTCGTTCTTTTTACTGTTGACTATAATTCTTTCCACGTGTCTTCTCACTGTGTGAAAACATATGGCATTGTGGAGACATCTTGGTGAAAACATCGCAGTATAGATACATGTTGGGAGCTTCAGTAGAAGCAGATTGAAAAGTAAAAAAATATTCTGCACAATCCTGCGGAACACTTGACACTGTGCGACCGATGACTGGCAACCCTGTTCGGGATGGGGAGGCAGGGGAGGGAGCGTTTCGAGGGGAGCTGAATAACGTATATAGTAAAGCACCGTTCTCTACGCCTGATTTTATTGCTTATTCACTCTGTATATCTCGTTCCTCTCCCCGCGCTCGACGAACGTGTTTAGGGGGTCGATCTCTGTAAGGCGCTATCGCGGAAGAGGAATCGCCCGAGAAGAGTGCCCGTAAAATCCGAGCGCGTTATCGCAAATTTCACGCCTCCTATCCGATTTATTTCTCGCACCTCCCCGTGATATTGTAAATTGGCCGATCGACAGACTCGTCGATTAAACCGGCCGCTTTCTTTGCGCCGTTTCCGCGACGCGGCTTGAGACCCCGGTCTTATTTTTATAAGCATATATATCCCACAGTGTGCAATTACTTTCCCGCGTGATTTGCGTTACACTTTCTTGTTACTTCGCGGCCGAATGTATTTATTTTTGTAAAAAGAGTCACCTTTCTTTGAGGAGCGAGGAGCTCACTGTTTTTAACCCTTTGATCAACTTTGCGTATATAATATCGTAATCGCAGAATTATAAATTATTATTTCATTGTTGAATTGCCCCGAATAAGAGTCCGTTTTGAAAATACGCGTCACGCAATAATACGTGATGAAAATTTTACGACGCGATGCGGCAAATGAGCACATTTTAACAAATCGAGGGAGATACGCAGAATAAGAGAGAAAAGGAGAGAAAGAGGGGAGACGCACATTCAAACCCGCAGTTCGCGGAGCATGCATTTGCATGTATGCGCGCACACGTGTAAGCACTCTCGCATTTCCGGCCGATTTGTAACGCGGAATAACGTGCTCGGCCGCTTGGCGCGGGGCCGCATTACCTGTCTTTGTATTTGCAAACACGCTGTCGGGACATAAACATCGGCCGTGCATACGTATTTGCCTGTGTGCGCGTATTGCACACGGCGCAACGGTCGCGAGGGAGGGAGGGAGAGAGAGGGGGGGAGAGAGAGAGAGAGAGATGATAATTACGGAATGGCCGACTTATATGCACGACCGGCGATGTCGATACTTTGAAAGGCATTTCAAATCGATCGTAATTCGAGACACCTGTCGATTAGAAGAGAGAAGAAATATCGATTCGCGAAGATATTTTGCCGATGTTCGCATGGAGATGCAAAAATAATCTTCGATCATCTTCATTTTTCTCGAAACATTGTTTTATGGCCATCGATAATTCAATTACACATTTTGAAAAGCATCTTGCTCCAAGATATTAAAACAGACTATCACTGCATAATATTTTAAATGTATTTTTGCGCCTCGGTGAAACGAGGAGTCTCTTAATGATTTCGAGGTCAATATCCTTTTTGAAGCAACCAGTGTCTCGTCGGAAGTTAAATTACATACATATTACATTTACGTCTCGGTGTTATTAATATTTATTATCGGCTACTTCGACAGTGAGACTGCCTCAGATAATTAATATGTTTCATCGTAATATACTTATCAGATGTGTTAGACAATAATCGGTATAATGGTCCTATTACGGGCGAGATTATAGTCTCGGCGGCAATAATTATCCTAGGCTATTGGTCCGGTCGGTGGCGAGTTTGCTGCTTCCGCGGCATCGATTTACGAGATAAAACCCCGGCGCGCGGCGCGGCGCGGCGCGGCGGCGTTCCCGAAGCGTATCTCTCGCTCTCGTTTCGAGAGGCGAAGCAACGCTTCGCGAGCGTAGTACCTCGCTCCGCCAAGTGGATGATTTAATCGCTATTTTGAATTTCATATTAGCGCTAATAGGCGTCTGATCGTTAGTTATTAAAAATTTATTAGCGCACGCACAGCCGGTTCTCTCAATCATAAGAGCGTTTATGTAAAACCTCACTGAGGGGTGTTTCTTTCTTACGACAAGTCAATTAAATTTACAAAACGTCTCTGTCTCGACTGGAGACTGAATTAGAATGATTGCCATCATAGTTACGCGTTATGCCATTACCATTAGTATTACCTATTAATTATCGTTAATTGATTAATTATCGTATTTTTCATTTCCGATCAGAGACGCGGTGTTTGTCGAGGCGTGTGCGGGGCGGCGACGGAGCATCGAAAAGCATTGATTCGCGGGGTAAAAATCGACTTGTTCCACGCACAGTTGTCTGCTATGTACTCACGTATGCGTGCTCCTTTTATCTTGCACAGGACCGTGACGCTCGCCTCCTCCCTTTGCCCCGATAACTCGACGGTAAAGGCCGCGGCTGACAACCCATTTTGATAAAGGCCGTCCCGACTATCCGTCGGATGTTGTTGTCCTCGTCCTTCTCCTCGTCCTCGTCGTTGCAATTTCAGGAACTCAAAGCCGCCGCCGCCGTCGCCGCCACCACCGTCGTCGTCGTCGTCGTCGTCGCCGCCGCCGCCGCCGCCGCCGCGCCCCGCGGTGCTCGAACCCGACGCCACTGAGCCAACACAATCGAATTACATAGCGATACTATCAGGGCAGGTTAATGGAAGAGACGTCGTCGCGTTCTCGTAGCTGCCCGCGATCTTTTCGATTAACGCGCGCGATCGATCTCGCTGTCGCGGAGAAATCACTTTCCACGTCGAGATCGAGATGGTCGATGCGGTTACGCACGGCGCGCCACGGGCCAACGATGGCAGTCTATGAATTTCAATAGGATTACCCGGCTGTGGAAGATTCAAGTTAACAAGCCTTTCCTTCTTCGTTCTGGAAATTCTTGATTTTTCGCACTTCACTGGCAACGATTCAACAATATGTTAATTTGTCTTTCAAATTGATCATGAAAATATTCACACGTGGAGAGGAATATACTCTTTCGACGCGCGAAACGTCCAACACATTTGGTAATCTTTTGTCGTTCGTCCACTGCACACGAAGTAGAAATCTGCGTTGCACGTGGAGAAATCGTTAAAGAATTCGGCGAGAACGTTATCGCAAGATCTACGGGGTGATTTGCGGAAGAAAGACGACCCCGGTGGCGCGACATGGCCGCCTTTTCGAACGGTATTTCACCACGAGAAAGAAATTCCTGTAAAGCTGCGAAATAGAGAGTGCAAAGGGACGGTTTATGAGAGAGAGAGAGAGAGAGAGAGAGGCCGTGAGCGAGCGTGAGGGAGGGAGGGAAGAGAGACAGAGAGAGCAAGCAACCGCGCGCGCACATGATGCCACGAAGCTATAATGGAGCCTGCCTGGCCGTGGTGGTCCGCTACTTTATTATCGATACTTTATCATCTGATATGAGGGAGGAAAATCGATACCTTTCGAATTTGCGGAACGCGAAAGTGCCGATACGTCGCGATGGGTAAATCGAATTAAACGTCACTGCGAGCGATTTGATCGAAAGCCCGGAGCCGGTGGCGTGGTGTCGCGTCGCACGGGATGCGGAATCGTGTCTTTGGGAATTAGCGTGTGCAGGCGAACGCGCGTGATGTAGAATCGATTTTCGTTAACGCAAAAAAAAAAAGAAGAAATAACATTTCGGGATGTGTCACTTGGCGGGGCGAGCGATTACCGTGTACGGCGGGAATCTCGCGGTGGACGGGCGAAATGAAAAAGATAGAAGAGGCGCGCGCGATAGCTTCGGTCGGGTATTGATTCCGCGAGAGGGATACATATTACGCCACAGACAATTATGGATATTTTATTTATCCGAACCGCTCGCGCTCTCTCAACGACTATAGTGTTTGCGAGCTGTCGTGCGTGCAACTTTTTCTCGCGCGCCGTCGCCGGGGGATTCTCGTGTCTTTTTTCCCCCGGCACGTACGTCGCACGTCGACTCTCAGGTTCCTTTTTTTTTTTGCTATCGCAGTACAGCTCGTCCCTTCCTCTCCCCTCAATCGAACCAATGCCGATTGTCATGCGAGACTTCCGTTGAAAAGAGGGGAACGGGGCTCTTAGGCGAACATTGTAATACCATGAGCGAGATTATGCGAACGACCCCCGCGCGCGGAAACGTCTCGACGCGGCACTAGCGCGGCGCGGTTGCGTGCTGAATTGATATTGTCGGGGAATCGATTATGTACATTTTACATGACACTTAATTTTCTCTGACATCTTTAATGGAGATCCGGCGAAGGATATTGGGTAAAAAATTAAAAATAAACGTACAATATATGTTACATTTATAAATCTTTTTATCAAAG
>NW_012026800.1:3132157-3138101 GCF_000956235.1 Wasmannia auropunctata
CTCTTGCTCGAATCGTATACCAGAGATTTATTGGCGTACGGATTTGCATTTTAAATATGCGAAGTGGTACAGGACGTTAAGCTGTCCGAAAAGAATATTCCGCCCTCATTCGCCGCCACTATTATCTCTCTCTCCCGCGAATATTCTTTACTTTTCAAAGACGAACGTTGCATACACCCTTTGCGCGAAATAAAGATTTCAAGACTGCGATAATTTATTGTCATGCTAATAAAAGTTTTAAGTGACGAATAAGTTTTTTGAAAACATACCTTTCATCTAAACGAATTTTGTTTGAAATGTCTAGAAAAAAAAGTTAATATGGATTTTGTAATTTTTAAGTAAACCATCCTGAAACTTATATAACGATAGAGAGAGAGAGAGAGAGAGAGAGAGAGAGAGAGAGAGAGAGAGAGAGAGAGCAGAGTGCATCCGTAAGTTGCAGCACGTTTTTATTATGCTTCCACTCTACAAGGAGCGCCGCGCGCGATTCCGCGCTGCGTATCGCGAGCGTATTTGTCTGTGGGCTATGCGAATTCATTCTAAGTTTCCCCCTTGGACAGCGGCGCGAGCGCCGGGAATTATTGCCCCGGGAAGTTCTCCTCCGCGGGAGGAAAGTTGTCAGGTCTCCTTCCCGTCATTGTTATGTATCACGCGGCGCAACTTTATATCGTATCTTACTTTGACTTCCGACGGCACGTCGCGATATACCGTCTCGCCAATGGTCGCGCTATTTCCCTATGGTGCACGGGGATATGCGCGGCAGTTTTATCTCTTATTTTGACGCGTCTTGCGCGAAAGAGGATATCCCCTTCGACATTTCGCATTCGTATCTTACATCGTCTCTCAGCGTGTCGCCTCTATACGAACGACGCCGAGAGACGAGAGAGAGAGAGAGAGAGAGAGAGGCCGTGAGCGAGCGTGAGGGAGGGAGGGAAGAGAGACAGAGAGAGCAAGCAACCGCGCGCGCACATGATGCCACGAAGCTATAATGGAGCCTGCCTGGCCGTGGTGGTCCGCTACTTTATTATCGATACTTTATCATCTGATATGAGGGAGGAAAATCGATACCTTTCGAATTTGCGGAACGCGAAAGTGCCGATACGTCGCGATGGGTAAATCGAATTAAACGTCACTGCGAGCGATTTGATCGAAAGCCCGGAGCCGGTGGCGTGGTGTCGCGTCGCACGGGATGCGGAATCGTGTCTTTGGGAATTAGCGTGTGCAGGCGAACGCGCGTGATGTAGAATCGATTTTCGTTAACGCAAAAAAAAAAGAAGAAATAACATTTCGGGATGTGTCACTTGGCGGGGCGAGCGATTACCGTGTACGGCGGGAATCTCGCGGTGGACGGGCGAAATGAAAAAGATAGAAGAGGCGCGCGCGATAGCTTCGGTCGGGTATTGATTCCGCGAGAGGGATACATATTACGCCACAGACAATTATGGATATTTTATTTATCCGAACCGCTCGCGCTCTCTCAACGACTATAGTGTTTGCGAGCTGTCGTGCGTGCAACTTTTTCTCGCGCGCCGTCGCCGGGGGATTCTCGTGTCTTTTTTCCCCCGGCACGTACGTCGCACGTCGACTCTCAGGTTCCTTTTTTTTTTTGCTATCGCAGTACAGCTCGTCCCTTCCTCTCCCCTCAATCGAACCAATGCCGATTGTCATGCGAGACTTCCGTTGAAAAGAGGGGAACGGGGCTCTTAGGCGAACATTGTAATACCATGAGCGAGATTATGCGAACGACCCCCGCGCGCGGAAACGTCTCGACGCGGCACTAGCGCGGCGCGGTTGCGTGCTGAATTGATATTGTCGGGGAATCGATTATGTACATTTTACATGACACTTAATTTTCTCTGACATCTTTAATGGAGATCCGGCGAAGGATATTGGGTAAAAAATTAAAAATAAACGTACAATATATGTTACATTTATAAATCTTTTTATCAAAGGAGATTTATTCAATTAAATTGTTCGATTTATCGAATACAAATTTCTTCCGTGAGAATTTTTTCCGTAAGAGTTTCTCTTTTCTACGAGAAAAGAGTGAATTTATAACGATGTCGAAGAAATATTTTTTTTTATCATTTTTAGTCGTGACTTTTTTAAGAGTTTTTATTACCATGTGTTTTGCTCGAGTTATGACAGTATTTTTTTCAAAGTAAAAGTGAAAGTTTATCTGTTTTAGAATTGTGAGGACTATAGAAATGTAGGCTGCCAATGATTAATTTTAAATTTACAGCCAAAATATGAACCGACATTGTTCGACCAATTGAGTAATGCGCGAACTAAAAAAAATTAAAAAATGGTTGCATATATATTTAAAGACATTGTGTTATATTGATTTAGTCGCACAATGTCGCTGCGGGATAGTAGAAATCTTATCTTACATGATTCTGATTTGATATATTAATAAGTAATCTAAACAAATATGCAAAAAGAAAGTTTTACAAATAGTATAATCTGAAAGTACAAGTAGTTTATGTTCTACGTATTCAAAGATGTTTTACAATATTGATTTAATTACAATATTGCTGCGAGATAGAAGAGGTATCTTATCTGTTATAATGATTATTTCTTGTTCCCCGAAAATATTTATCTCCGAACGAGAGAAATAATAAATCATCGAAATCATATTGCACTTTATGAAATTACTTTCTCTTACAGATCTGGTTTACGAGATATCGGTTTTAACATTTCAACAAAGTATTTTGATAATTCAACAAAAATTATTTTTAGATCTGTATTTAGCAAAATTTTTCTTTTCTTTCAACAAAATCTTTCCGTGTAATGTTATATAAATGGCTATAAATCAAATAAATGTAAATCTAGAATGTCTATGCATGCGGTTAAATTAGAACTAACGTCAAATATTTGTATAATTGTATTTAGCAGACTAAAACACTTATTATTATTAATGATTATTAGTAATTAATGATTATTGGATCAGTTTTAACATATAATTTTATTTCTGATATGATCGAAAATTAAAGTATAAAAAAATGATCTATCTCCCGGTTCAATGCCTCCCCATTGAACCGGGATATAAACCGTTTTTTTAAATAATAATTTCAAATTTTTCTGATCCGTGGACAACAGTCAAAAGTTGAAATTTTGTCTCTCGAAGAAATTAAGTTGGGCATCCGTGTAATAGAAATATGTGTGAATCATCTCCACTTTACTCGTTTTGGTACCGCCCTATGTTTTGGAACATCCCCGAAATTTAGGCTCCTCCCATGCCACATGAACAAGTAAAGTGGAGATAATTCATACCTAATTTTTTTGAGAGATTAGAGTTCAACTTTTGACTAACGGGCCTGACAAATTTGAAGTTCTCTTTGGGTTACCTGATCCCAGAGACTGGAATGTGGTTGAAATATTTTGAAATCACGGTCATAAACCGTCGGGTCAAGATATCATCACAGACACCGTCTAGTCGATGGTTGAAATGATAGAGAGTTATGGATTTGTGGTTTCATTCATTGTGGATACAAGAATGCAAACACCAATTCAGAGAGATATTTCGAAGAGGACAATGAATTTTCATTTTCCGATGTGATATTTTTTAGTTAATATAGACATAGAAAGGATCAGAAAGTGTTCGAAGAAAGCATGGAGATATCTGATTTTTATGAACAAGTAAATAAGGTTCTCGAGATAATAGAGTCTTCCATAAATCAGTTGAAATCATGATAATTTTATGCTAAAAATGACAATTTATTGTTCTGTTATTCTACAATACAATAGATCGTTTCGGCTTAAGGCAGTTAAAAGGCACTGAAAATCAGTATAGTAGCTTATCTAAAAAAAGGCATGTTATCCAGCCTTAATAAGAATTATCCAAAAAAAGCAATCATAAATCGATTGCTCGCACTTCTTGAAATTATAGTCATATCTAATCAACTTATTTCTGTGGTTGAATAGCTTCGTATTAACGGCATTTAATAAATATAAATTAAATTTGAGTTAAATTTAACACATTTCCTGAATTAAATTGTTTAATTCTATTTTTGTAGTTAAATTAATGACACTGACATTGAATAGGAGCAGTGGCGACTCACAAGAATGATTAAAAATAATTCAAATTGGACATAATTTAACACTATAATAACACTATATTCGTGTAAGTATCTAACCGATCCAAGTCCTACAATTAATTACGTCGGGTTAATAATTCTTTTTTAAGTAAATATTAATTTTGAAAGTTTGTGAAAAAAATTATATTCAATGTTCAAGAGAAGAAACCAGAATATTTTATTTCTATATTTAAACTCAAATACTTTGGCTATCTAGACGAATAACCAAGTTTGTACACGTTGCGCCTTATAGGAGCACATTACAAATCCGCAGAGGGAATATTTTTTTCATGGCTCTTTTCAAGCTTTTGTGAATAGTTTTGTCTTTGCTTATTCTGTTAACATACATTGGGGTGGCCAACCCCTGCGGAGCAGGACTGAAGCACGCCTGAAACCACTGTCATTAATAAAAAAGCAAGATTTGATGTTTTCAGTAGCTTGAAGCACGCACCGTTAGAGAAAAAATAAAAGAACAAAAAATGATATTGTGAAATAATAAATGTACTCTATTCTATTTTTTACACTTACGTTCTGTAGCTGTATTTGTTTTTTTTCTCATTTTCGTGCTAAAGGCATCAGGTTGATATTTCATTGCAAAGGGTGCGCTCAGGAATTACTAATTAAAAACAGCTTGTAATAGTTTGAAATAAAGGTTCGAAATAATACATTATGAACTCTTTTTTTGCCAAATCTTGCAGTGTAGTGACACGCCACGAATTTCGAACCTCCATAATGACCAAAATGGCCAAATTAACCGTCCTCGATATAGACATTGCTCATCTGATTGTAAAATAAGTTAAAAAATTCCTCGTTTTTATAAACAAGTAAATAATAGATTTTGGTCGAAATGGTAGACATTTCCACATTGAGAAGGTGATTAATCTATTGTCATCATAGAACGAATAGATTATTTTTGAGAAAATTACTTAAAAATTCCAAGATACAGGCGGGCGCACTTGCCGATCGAAAAAGTTTCCGAATAAAATTGTGAATAGGTTATAATAAATAGATCCTCGCTGCTTCGCCGGAGCCAGGCGTAGGCTGCGAAAGTCGATATGAAATAATGTTCTCGTAACCTTTAACTCAGAGATGCAAGGAAGGAGAGAGGCGACTCGTGGATTATTTTTCGAACCCATAACATTTCTTCGTGCCCACTACCATGAGATCGATATGCGCTCCGTACTTCGCCTCCGCTATCTTCTTTGTTCCCTTATTACATAGTATGTCTCAACTCGATCATAATTATCGCTTCCGCTTTCGCGTACGTTATTATTCACGTTATCAGCAGTTCGAGTGCGACTGCGAGGTTTATTTCTGCGAGAGAGGTGAATCTTTGTTTCCAGAGGAAATCGTGATATTAGTTAATTTCAACAGCTTTGGTTAAAATGATCTATTTTGACGAGACACAACATAAAATAAATTCGAGGAAAACTTAAAAAATTAAAATTTTATATTGCTAAATGAAGAAATCGCGTAGCTTAACGGCAGTGTGTGAAATATAATTAAAAGAGCACGCGTTTCGGTGAAAATTTCTCTAAAAGGGATGCATTGGTTGAGACATCTCGAAAAGGGATGTGGAAGTGACAGAATACAAAGAAAGAGGCGGGACTAGGACAAAAGAAGGGCAGTTGCACTCTGCGCCTTTGCTTCATTTAAGGCATGGACATGTGGTAGTGGGTGGTGGGTGGTGATTTCCTTGTAGCCCTAAATGCACCTGAGTGGGGAGCGTGCCATGTACCTAAGCGTTCAATTTGCATTTAGATTTATCTAGTCCAATTTCACACATCTTTACAGACAGTCCCTTGTGGACACTGTCACCTCGTGTATTGGCGACATTTATGCCACATTGTATTGTTCAGTGATAATAT
>NW_012026800.1:3138121-3218279 GCF_000956235.1 Wasmannia auropunctata
CCACCAGCGCCAAATAAATTTTTAAATAGTTAGAAATAAAGTGTTAATAATGCTACAAAAAGTTCCGACATACCAGCAACTTATAGCTACAGCGTGCATAATTATTTTGATGATCTAACAAAATTATTTCCAGATTTTTGTCTAGCTAAATTTTTCGATACTTTAGCAAAACCATTCTTTCCGTGTATATATGTATATGTACCGATTTTTATTTTTCAACAACTTTACTCCGATTTTTAATGTTCCGCTTTCTTCTTCTTTTTTAGTACCCGGTTTTATCCGATGTATCCTTTTAATTCAAATCCAGATCCAGACACGTAAGTCACTTTTTTTCATTCAAGTCGGGAACTGTAATCTTGCTATTTCTGAAACTATAAATTTCCGACTTATTCCGCGGGAAATGTGTTGTGTATCGTTGACGGCAACGTGCAGCAATCAATCGGTTTGCTAATCAGATAACAAAAATATAACGCGGAAACAATAGGTGTCAGTTCTAATTGCATAAAGCGCGCATAAACTGCATATAGCGCGAGTTAATCGATAATTTGCAACGTAACGTTACGTTTGCGTGAAATCTCGAAATGACGGAGCAATCTCTGCGCGACAGTCCAACGATCATAATTTTCTGAAGCAATAGAGACGCGTTCGACGCGTTCGCGTCTGTGCTTTTTCCCTCCCCCACAGATAAAAGCTTGAATGCAACGGCTTTTTCCCGTAACTCTTTTGAAAGCCGTCGCGATGCCGCGATGCATAATGTTTTAATTGGATCGGCTATTTAATACGGATTGATGATATCGCGTATACATATTGCACTCGAGGAGGAAGCGAATGAGGAAGATGCTTTTTATTATATATATATATTAGCATTTCGATTAATTTGTAATACTTTGAGCCTCGCCCGTCATCAGATTATCATTAATCACTTCAGAGATTCAAGAACCAAGTGTTATATATACGAATTAGATTATTCAAAATTTATTCCTTCTATTAATTACAAAAATTAACGTTATTTATTGCTGTAAAATTTGAGGCTTACTTTGGCCCGCGATGTACCGCAGTGTTACAGGGAAAGTTACAGGGAAGCGATTTTTTTTACAAAAAAATTACAAGTGCCCAGTTAATGCATGCGCTGAGGCGATTTTTGCGGAAAACCTGATTAAATCTTGCATCGAATACCGATGTTAAAATTACCGGCAGGCTGTTAAAGTTATAAGTAGGCGAGCTGATGCTTTGTAAGAAAGATCTCTTCCCTCTACACCACGGTACACCACCAGCGAAATAAGCCTCGAAATTTGCATTTCCCTTGAAATAAACTCGTTAGAACCGTGACTCGAATTCTGCGCAAACCGAAGCACGCTGCGCGTTTTTCAGATTCCATTTGCTTGTAACTGAAATCCGATTAGCCGCGAGAGACCGCGAGTACCCCGGAACTTAAGAATTTAGAGCTACCATCCGATTGAATACATTGTTATCCAAATGAAAGAGGAATGTCCGCGCGAAACGTTTATCGAGATTGTAAAAATTTTTATTTTTTTTATCTTTGTCTTTTATATTATTATTTATTAACGTTATTTTTGTACAAACATATTTTTTTAATATCAATACTATTAAATTGCATATAATATTATTTTTAATTTATTTTAATAGAAAAATTTTCCAGAACGTTTTTTCCAACATTTAAATTGTATTTTTATGCTATGTATTAGCAATAAAATGAATTCGTTTTTCTTAGCACGATTCGAAATACTGCTAACAATAAATATTACATTCTAAACAAGCAAAAGAGTATAGTTTTGTCTTTTCCGACTTAAAAGTAATTTGAATAAAGGCAGATAGACAAAATTAATGTTATTATTGTCAGAAAAGGGGAAAAATCTTTTGAATTTTCGCGATTTTGCGATTTCTCTTTTTCTCCCCACAGAAAAGATGAACCGTGCAAAAAAATTCAGCTGAAAAGAATAGATCTAATTTAGTAGACATATTTTGTCAAACTAAATATCACAAAACACAAAGAAGCTTTATAAAATCAAAAATTCTTTAATGTGGAGAGAAAAAGAGGAAAGATAAACCGTGCAAAAGGGTCAGCTAGAAAAAATAGGCCTAATAAGTTAATCGTTCAGACTTCAGGTAAAAGGAACAGTTTCGAGAGGAATGTATTATGGTTTTCTTCTAGGTGAAAGCGTCAAAAAGATATGAAGGTCACCTTTACCTTTTTAATCCTTTTTAATTTTTTAAAAATATTTTTCCTCTAATTCTGCTTACAAAAGTATTAAGATAAAGTTACAGAAAAATCAGTACTTTATGAGATATTTTATATTTTATCATGCTATATTTCGCTACATAAAATATAGAATATCTCGTAAACTAAACGATCTGTAACAGAAAGTAATTTCATAAAGCACAATATGATTTCGATTTATTTCTCTCGTTCGGAGATAAATATTTTCGGGAAACAAGAAATAATATAATTCATTATAATAGATAAGATACCTCTTCTATCCCGCGATATTGTAATTAAATCAATATTGTAAAATTTTCTTTGATTACGTAGAACATAAACTATTTATATTTTCAGATTATACTATTTGTAAAACTTTCTTTTTTGCATATTTCTTTAGATTACTTATTAATATATCAATGAATTGCGGCGACATTGTGCGACTAAATGTCTTTAAATATACAATACAGTATTTATATATTTTTTTATAATTTTAAAATTTATATATTTTTTAATATAATTTTTTCTCTTTTTTGTAAAACTTTGTTTTGTTAGTTACAGATTTTATTTTTTAATTATAGGTATACCGATTAAGTATATCTGCGTAAATTGTGAATAACGCACATAGCAGAAATACGATAAGGGGGGTCGCCACGCGCTCTAATAAGAATAGAAGGACTCAGAAGAATACCGATTAAGACTTCCCTTTATTTTTGTCTATATTGGAATACGAATGTTTGCTTGCGTCGGCTTTCATTGGCTTTGTCTGCGAAATGTCTCGTTGGAAGAGCCGGTAATAATAATAATCTCGCTAAGTAGTCGCGGACGTACTGACCACGCTCGTATCTCCCTCGCAGAAATTGCATGCTCCTTAGGATTATCTCGGGAGTTCCGCGCGGATGATCTCAAGGCCGAATTAAGTGCGAATAAAGGCCACTAAGCCGGTCAATTATCTTAGCGAGGAATCTCGACGCTCATCGAATAATACAGGCCGACGATTCGGCATAAAGAAAAGGGAAATATCCATCTCCGTTTGATATCCAGCGATAACATTATTGCCTCCTTTCTTTCTTTCTATCTTTCTCTCTCGTGTGAGTTTTTGTTTTATCTATCCATTTTCTCCCTCGATGTGCATCGGCGATGCGCATTGGCGAATCGTGCAAACAATCTCTCGTTTCATTTGACTATTTTGTATCATTATCTCGAGTGGTACAGCTATTGTGTGGCGAGTCGAGGGGTCCGAGAAAGCAGAAAAAAGAATATCGGGAGAGAAATAGGCGAGAGCGTCGCGACGTCTACGAGAGGCGCAACAGTTTGGTCTTAGGAGAGGCTTATTACGGTCATTTAAGTCCCCTCCGATCGATCTTAAATAGGAACATACGAAGAAGAAGCTTTACCGCCGCGATACTCTTAGCATTGACATTTACTTTTACGATGCATCCTTAATGTCGCGTGGCGAAATGAAAATTAGAAGCGGTTATCGGATGGAAGAATTTGTATTTTTGCGTTTAAGTATAAATTTATTAAAAATCGAAGACCGAGGTAATCCCTTAGAGGTAGTCTTTTTTCACTTTTTTTTTACTTTTGTAAAAGATTTTTCTTTTAAATTTTGGAGTTATGATAAAGGTTACAATATAATGAAAAACAGGTCAATTTCACTCTGTCCTCTCTTTTACAAAATTCGGAAAATATAAATTCCATTCTTTTCACACTTTCGTTACGTCTAAGGGATGCATGTCCTTTTACAAAATTTTTTTATCTCTAAAAGAAATATTCAAATAAAGCAGATAATAGAAAAAAAGATGGTTTTTAAATAGCTCCTTTATATCTCATTTGACTTGTATTTTCCTTGTGTTTATTTAAAAATCAGATTGCATTCAATGACATATAATTAATAATTCTCTTTTTTTCTATTATGCTCTATTCCATATAAAAGGAATATTTTGCACTGTAATATTTTATTAACAGAATGTTTGTATTATAAGTTAATTTTTTTTTTTTTTTTTTAGATAAAATCTCTTCGATTCTTTTACACTTTACTTGTATATTTGTTATGTTCCTTTTTTTCAAATAAAGGGAAAAACATGAAAGTTTTCTTTAAGTGACATAAGCATATTAAAACTGTTGTACATCGCACAAATCGTAAAGATGTGTATTTATTGCAAATTTGTATTAAACCGTGAAATCCTATATCTTATTGTGCTTATTTGATGAAATATCCATTTTATCATTCGAGGTATTTACATTTCACTTTTACATTTAGATTAGATCAATATACAATGGTCTCTTTAATATTCACTAGTGCGCACTGGTGCGTCCAAACGAATTCGCTGAAAGTTAACTCTTTTGTTCGAGCAGTAATGAAAATTACGTATACTTATCCCACGTGTATCAGATTTAAATTAATTAAATATGAAATAACGCGAGAGGATATCTCTCTCTCTCTCTCTATTTACAAATTATACGAATGCTACGTGCAAATGTGCGCCGAGGAATGTTACAAGCATTTCGACAATCGTCATTCAGGTTAATCGATTTCTAGTTAGGTCTTGATGGTTCACCCCCGAGTACTCTCAGCAACCTATTGCACGCCCGTTTGTCCCCCTTCCCCCCGCTCTCCCCTCTTCTCCCCCTTTCCGTCCCACTAATCTCTAAACTGGGACACTTGTTATCGAGAAGGAGCGTTTCTCTTTAACGCTTCGGAAAACGAATTTGTTGATGCTTTCGGGCGGCCCGTTGATCGCGACGACGGTTTAGGAACCATCGGCTTTTTTTAATCATCTTTTCAACGCCGCCGTGTAACTCGTATAACGCGAGATGTCTCACGCGTGGTGCGTCGCGCATATCCGTTGTATCTAGATGTCGGGCGAATTATATGGAAAATGAACGCGCCCGTTAGATTTCAACGCGCGACAGATTAAACAAGATGCTGAAATAATTACTTTTCGCTTAAGATGCATCGCGTTATCGGGTTGCCACGCACGTGCCATCGGCGAGAGAGAGGAGCCTTTGCCAGGTGAATTAATAAATAATTAATTATCAATAGCCGTGTAAGCCAAGGATGATCGGGTACTCGATATATTCGCGGCGATATTACGCAAGGGGTTCGTGTGCCGCGACGTAACGAGAAACTTATCATCCTTCTCGGCCGTTGATATATTCATTTCTTTCTGCGGCAATCTTTCCCTTAATCTATTCATCAATGCACGTGTTAGATAACGTCGACTTTTTAATTGTTGATTTAAATGCATGACTTATACATTCTGCGACGCCAATTATATTCAGATCATTACGCGTTAAGTGCTCCTCTGAAAAGAATCATCTCGACGTTATAAATTTAATATCCCGTCATCTCATGTCTTATTTTTTCTCTGCTTTGAGCATTGAGAAAACTTCGTTTATCTCAACGACAGCGATAAATCTACAAGATTCTATCGATCTCTCGGTACACGCAACTCCGGTAATTCAGCGTTGCCGTTATGGCAACACGCGCGCGAACAACAATATTATTTAATAATTAGAGATACCGAGAAACGGGAACGTTTGTCACGGTACGTAATAGCTCGTCCTTATCCTCCGGACGGTTATCCTTGGTGTCGTGGCTCGCCGCTCGTCGAGTGCCGAGTGGGACGATGGCGACGTCGCGATCGCCGCCGCGTCGACGCGCGGTAAAAAGCGCAACCGGAGAGGAGGCTCGATTCTAATTAACCGTCTTGAAGAGATCGCTCGTTCCGCGTCCGCGGAAGGGAGCACGTGGGTACATCATGTGGGACGGCGCGGCGCGGCGTGCAGCACGTGTGAGTGCATCGAATGCACTTAGCCGTAAAACTGGCCGCGCGAGTGAGCTCGTTTCTCCGCGCGGCTCGTGCTGGGCAGTTGCCCGCAGCCGGGCGCGCTGCTTCGCGCCCGTCGGGCGATACTGCGGCCGATAAAGCAACCAGCGCCATTATAAATATATAGTGTCGTTAACGTACGTATGTTGCGCCGATAACGCGATAACCCGTAAATAGCCCGCGCAAGCGTCGGCGGCGGCTCGGGGGTGGAAAAGCACCACCCCGTTTGGCATTACGGCGAATCTCCTCTCTCTCTCTCTCTCTCTCTCTCTCTCTCTCTCTCTCGCTCTTCTCTCTTCCTCGCTGGTGTGAAAAAGAAGTTGGGCGTATCGCGTTTTACGTGCAGGAACACGCGGTAATTCTCGACTCGGGCTACGGGCGAAACGAGACGCGGCATATGTGTATGTGTACAACGTATACGAGTATACGCCGCTCGTAACACGCGCGCCTCTCTTTACGATGCATCTCGCGTATTACAAACGATAATACCGCGAGTACATAATTCTCGTTCTTTATATTTACTGTAATCTCTTATCAAGCATCGACAAGAGGAACATGTGCTTCGAGCAAGAGCGCGATTTCATTCTAGACCGAAGAATTAATCGAGGAGTTAATTTCTAGTTTGACATTCTTTTTCTTTTTTTTTTTATTTTCTTTTTACTACAGATCGTGTGTTTATGAGCTTATCACGAGTTTCCCGTAACATATAAGAAGCAATTTCAATTTTTTTTGAAATATGGATTTAAAATTATAGAGAAATGAGCTCTAAAGTTATTAGAGAAAAGCTATTCCTGTGTTTTATAGATACTTATTCAAACCATACACACATAAAATATGATAATATTGCCGTAACGGCAATAAAATTATTTTTGAGTTTTAATGTCGGATTAACATATATTTCTATCTTATTATTATTCCACTGCAGTTTTTTTTTCAAAAATAGGTCACAACAATAATACACACAGTGGAAATAAATACGTAAATTAAATTAAATCGAATAATTTGCATTGAATACAACTGCAGCAATGCGCGCGGATATAATTATTTCTGCATCCCATCTCAGGGTTTTGTACGTAATTAACTCCTTCCGCGAAACGAGCTAAACCGGGCGTCGGCGTGAAAAGGTTCGGTCTGTCCCTGGAGCATAAACAAGATGGCGGGGGCGGGCAGAGGGGTTGTATCTCGTGTATATTCAGCGGCACGGTGCGGTGTAACCCTCGTTGTAATTTATAAAATAAGAGACCGCGCGCGCGGTGTCGCGCCTTCCAACTCGCTCGAGCTCGCCGCCACCGTCGCCGTCGTCGCCGCGAACAAATTTGCCGGCTATATATTTACAAATTATTATCGACCTCTTGCGCGGCAACGAGGAAACAACGTGCTGCGAAAAGTGCGCGTAAATACACATTCCGCTTTCCGCGTTGCGAAGTAGTATCGATAAAGGATATTAAATCCGTCGCTCGGGTTTTTTTTTTTTTCATTGTGCAATAAATACGTTAACACATTATGCAACTATTTTTATTATTAGAATTTGTTTAGAATTTTTTTTAAACGATGACTGACAATTGTTCAGAGAATATTATTTTTATCATCAAAAGACATATAAAAACCGAGCGACTTGATATTTATTATTTAAAATACTTAATTCAAAATACTCGCGTCTTCTTTTGCTTCAATAAAGATATCTGTTTTCCATTTTTCCCTGTATTTTTATGACGAAAAGACATTTATAGTTTAGTTTCAATATATAACTGCACGATGAAATTTATATTTCCAAAATATTCTGTTTGAGCAAGTGAAATCGTTCGAAGACGATATATATGTCTTCGATATATATATCTTTCTGTCACGCGTTTCGTAGGATTTCTGCGACGTGTCTGAGACAAGTCCAAATTCCGTATCTAAGATATATATTAGTTAACGTGGCGAATTTTGGCCGACAGCGCAGCCCAGTTCCACGGCAATAACTCATAGCGGAGTGACGGATCGATCAAGTCGGCGTCAATTAAAATCGCGTGTTTTTAACAGTCATGTTTCTGTCGTTTTCGCTTTATCGAGTAGCATAAGTGTCCGCAGATGCGGCGAAACGAAACTACTTCTGCACATCCGTTTGACGAATCGTTCCGGTTAATGGAAGAGAAAGTCATTTTCAACTTTGGTGCATCCTGTATTACGACACCGTTTCTTGTAGTCCACCTTACGAAACCAATTGCATTTTGACATGCCTTTTTGGCACGCGGAAGTATTTCTTTGGAAACTAAAATAAATTTAATTGGCCGAAAATACGATTTATTATACTTTCTAATATTGCGAATATCAAATTAATTTAGACTCGAGCGATTTTATAATTGTCGTATCTTCATTAATTATTTTCTGAAATCTTCCCCGTTTCGCGATGCTAAAAATTCCATTTTTATAAAGCAATAATTTATCTAAAGACTTTTCCGTAAGATTCATCTATTCTATTGTAACCCTTGAATCTAAATTATTTGTGACTTATAAAAATTATACGGATTTTTTAACCTCTTAACGGAAATTATATATTGATAGATATTCAATTTTAATGTTCCTTTTGTTTCTGTCTTCTTCCGTCGAAATCCGAATGCGTGCTACTTTAAAAAAAACGGGGATCACAGTAATTTCGCGATAATTACGGAGAGTATCGTTAGTTTCCCAAGACTGAACTCGATGCAGAAACTTTCCTCGGGATTCATCGCGATAAACCAGCGTAAAATCTCAACTCATCCAATTCCGTAGCGGCCCGTAAAACTTGCTTCTTTCCCGTCGACCTATTATACAGCGCCCCCGCGAAGTATCAGCGATATTTTCGCGGGGCTTTAGCGTCGACAGGGACGAGAAAATTTTATATACGCATCGCCGGTGGCGTCCTCGCCTAAGCTCTCGCTAACGTAAGAGGCCATTCTGCTCCACCTCGCGAGAGGTAAGGAGTCTCGCTTACGGCGGGAGGTGAGGTGCGCAGGGGAAGGAGTACGCGCGCGAGTACGATAGGTGGGGTAGCATGGTCTTATCTGGGGCAATGGAACACAACCGCACCGCCTGTAGCTTCTTACCGGCGCGCAAACTGCATCCTAGAGCAACAAAAGTGGACACCGCCGCGGACGCCAGCTTGCGCGCGCGAAACTGATCGGAAAACTTGTCGCAATTACAGGCATAAACTCGACGGCGCGCGAACTGTTTTTTTCCGTTCGCGGAAAGTCATATAATGCAATCGTTTACGCAGTCGCGTCTAATTGTCAGCGGATTTTTTAACGCGATCGCGAATAGGAGATGCCGGAGAAACAATTTTTCCTTTCCTCGTGGATCTATAACAAACCCATGGCTTTTTCCCCGAGATTTAATCTTTAATCTTGATTTAATCTTGATTAATAATTAGAAATTATAAAAGATATATGCAATTTGAAATATATTACCGTTGGACGTGTGTGAGAATTAATTGCATTGCTTATAATGCTGTGAAATGATAGAAGCAACGATAAATTGCTGAAGAAAAGACGGTTTCTAAATCTAACAAAGAGCGTCCCTGAAAAAAAAATTGCGAATATTTTACGACGCTGTATTGTATACATATATATATATGTCTTAATACGTAATTGTTCGACCATGTTACATATTTCACTTAAATCGATCCGATAAATTGCGTAATTTTGATGTTTAAACATCAAATTATCTCTGGATATGTTTCCTTACGTAATCCCTCGCGATCGAGCAACTCGCTACAAATGTTGTTATTATCGTTATTATCAGCTATATCAAAAAATCGTCTCATCGGGAGATTTCTCGAATGTGTGTGTGTGTGTGTGTGTGTGTGTGTGTGTATGTGTTCGCCGATGTGTGTTTTGTCAAATCAGCTGGCTAGTTACATCCAAGGCCGCAGGCGGGGAGATATAAATCGCGCTGTAGAAACCGCGCGCGCCGAGCGTTCAAGCGAGGTGGAAAATGAGATTCGTCCCGCTCTCGCGCGCGGCGGCGCGCAGATAAAAATAATCCACTGACTAAGATCTAGGTTTCGGCGACTCTATTATTACCTCGAGTCGTATCATCGGCGGCAGAAAGAAATCGCGCGCCGTCGTTCACGCGAAAACCAAACGCCGCTTATACTGCCTCTTCTCCACGAAAATGGGCTCGACGATGAGCCCTACAAGGGATATAACGCTTGTCTCTCTCGCGAATTGGATATTTTCTCTTCGTTTATTTGCGAAAGTCGGTCATGCCGCCTGGGCGAAAACAACTGAGAGATGCAGAGCGAAGGTCGAATTATTAGTTAACGATATAGGTACTGAAAGATAGGTGACAGTGACTCTGACAATGAGTCACGTTAATCACTATGAGAGCAATTAAATGAAATTTTTACAATCTTTTTATCCGAAATGTATTTGTAATGTATCGTTCGAAATGTACCATTTCCGCGAATAGGTATTCTTCTTTGAAACTTAAAAAATTAAATTTAAAATGAGAGAAGGGCCAAATACGCTTATTTATATCTTGTTTTTATATAATTATGTTAAATCTGTTTTTGATTTTTTTCTCGTTGATTAATAATAATTGTATTTGCTCTAGTCAGGATCGTATTAATTGAAATTATTATGAATTATTGACAAAAATTACCTAAAACTATATTATATATATGTATAGAAGATTTATTTTATTAATTTGAACAGCAGATTAACATAAAAACGATTAATTTAAACAAACGACGCAAAGTTCCGACACGGATACTCGCGCAGAGACTCGACTGGCGGGCGCAATGTTTGATGAAAATATTTAAGTGCGTTTTCCGAAACTCGCGAAATTCATTGCGGTCGAAATTTTTTTTCCCGTGGCCAAACCAAACGAGTTTACTCCGGGCCGTAATTGCGGCAAGGAGAATTGCGATCCTCGTTTTAGCCGGCTCCTTTATTCGCGGCGTTGAATTTATTCCGCTGCTCCGCGCATGTTTCCACAGATACCGAGAACATGGCGTAAATTATCTCTCCTGTTTCGCGCTGCGATTCGAATTTCCATAAAGTCGCGGGGGCTGTTTCACATATTCATTTCGCGTATTTTTATTGGTAGCCTGCACGTATTGTATTTCCAATGGTGTGCTGCAATCCTATTAAAAGCTTCTAATATTTATTCGGCCGACTAATTCGAACGCAATTACTATTTTACAAATAATACATGATTACAACGTTATTACGATTTTATACGGATCTCCTCGAAAATTGTTTAAATATGAAAGTTTAATTGTTTTAAAACAATCCAGCGGAGAAATATCGTTAATATTGGAATGAATTTTGAGATTTCAATAAACATGCGTGTTCAGTAGATCTTTGGCGTTCTAAAAAAATAGCGCCCTTTTCCTTGCTGTCGTCGCATTTAACGTTAGTACTTAATAACGTTTATATGCTCTGCGACTTAATGGCGTTAGAAATAATTGTCCTTTAAAAATGTTTAAGCATTTTCCTCTCTCGCGATTCGATAATTACCTCGACAAGATGACGAATAGATAGATAGACATTGGCCGCCAGATTTATTAACGGGAGATATGATTTCCACGATTTTCTCTCTTTCTCTTCTTGCACGAACGCGGATTTGCATTTCTCCGTAATCGTTATTTAATTCCGTAACATCGCGCAGTGCCATGCCTTCGATATAATGGCTTTGAAAATTTTTGCACGGCTCGCCGATATTTTTATAAGCCGCGCCTTTTTGCCCTTCTGTCGTTGCTCCTAATAATTAGAGTCTTCTAATTAATAACGATTATTATCACTGATTTGTTGGAAACTTGTATATGTTTAAATTGAAATTTTCACATTTATTTATTACCTGTTTATATAACTGAATTATCACTAAGAGAAAAATAAGGGAGAGAGAAAGAGAGAAAGAGATTGATTTATCAGATTATACAAAATTGTATCTTTTATGTGATATATCACTTTTATCTACAGAAGCAATAGATAATTATAATTAATTGACTTGATCTGAATTAATACAGATGATTTCTTAACAGTGCAAATAGCTTTGCGTGGGACGTCACTGATTCCGAGAAAGAATACAGTGCGTATAATTTTCGTGTCGTGTGGAAGGTGACACGATCAATTCTGCCGTCGTACAACTTGTTCGTTGCTTGTCATCGAAGCCGTACGACCTGATAAAGATCGTTATCTCCCAACATTTCTGTCCGTTTATCTACGTGGAAAGAGAGAGAGGGCTCTATTTTGCATCTTTCTTGGCGACAGACAGACGATAATTTGAAACGTTATCGTCTCCTTAATAGATAACAAGCGATAAATCAGGAAGTTATTTCAGGGAGAGGACGAATACAGTTTCCATCCCCCTTTTCTTTTATATCGCATTCCCCGTTGCCTCGACGTTTTCTACGCTGTTAACGGTGTACAGACAAAGAATACGAAGAACAAACAATCATAGATCACAAAGCTAAGCACGTACAAATAATCATAAATTGATATTATTTACATGCAGAATAATAGATTATAATGATAATTATGTTGAATGTACCCCGTAACGATTCAAAGAATATCTTGCATTAGCAATTCTCAAAAGAACTTGAAAAGTTAATTAATTGTGGTATTTTGCAGGTAAATGAAAACACAAATCACTTCATTTAATAATAAATTTTAGTCTCTCTTGTGTCTAATACACATAAACATAATATTTGCAGAATAATTAAATGTCAGTTATTAATTGCTTGTACATTATGATAATTGATTATTTGTGATGAAAGTAGTTCGAGAAATATTGATTTTATATGATAGATTGATGAAGATAATTTTATTTATTTCGGACTTCTTATTTATGAGCGCACGTTAATTTCTTAGTTTAACATAACGAAACAAGATGGATAACGGTATGATTTATAGTAATTACTTGATTGGGAACTGCCGTCTATATTTAAAGATAGAACTTGAATGCCGAAGGTTAAGATGATACAGCGGCGGTCCAGGGACATAATCGATTTACTCGAGATAATAACGGAGCGGCAGATGGCGGTCAAGGAAAAGTAAACGGAAGTTACTGAAGAGAGAGAGAAAAGACAAACAGATCTTGGATCTTTTTGTTTTTCCTTTTCTTCGTCCCGATTCCGGTATTCTTAAGAACAGCATAAAAGTCACGTTCCGAACTCAGTTTAGGAAAATGATTCTTCAGGCTTTGAATATACCTGCTAAAGAATTGGCGAGAAATTTTTTGTTATAAGTGACATAAATCATAGTCGATGCTTGGCATTGGAAAGATAGTAATTCTGATTAATGACAAACTGCCGGATGTTGAACAAAAGCGAAGTACGGCTCGTCATTTCTTTATCTCTCGAATCTTTCCCTGATTTTCTCGCTTCCGCTCTTTCGGACGAACAACAGTGACAGCTGCGGTGTAGGTCAAGGCATCAACTAGACTGGACTCCGATTGGGCGCGCGAGAGATCGTATTGGAACGAATGAGTGAAACCGCCCGGGATTTCCCCGGCACGCCAATTTAGCGAAGTGATTGACAGACGGCGGCTTGATGGCGTTTGACTTCGAGTTCGCCCGGTAGTATTATTCGGCATCGATGAGTTACTTCGACCGAATGACTTTCCACTCGCCTTGAATAATCACCGTCGGCGTTCCTTCGACTGTTGCATATCGCACGACGAAATTTTCGACTCGCCTTGAACCGCCATCGGCGTTCCTTCGACTGTTGCATATCGCGCGACATAAAATTTTCGATTATCTCTCCTCATTATTCAGCAACTGTCGCTGGGCACAGAAACGTGTGTAACTCAAGCGATTATTGCACGCAACTTGTGGAAGAATAGAAACAATGCCGCGAGAACGATTTTATTGCAATCAAGTAATTGTATGCCATTCGTTTCGTTTTGTTGTGTTAAATTAGAAATTAACACACGTTCATACGTAAAAATTTCGAAATAAATAACTATTTTTATCAATCTATATAGAATATTGCTTATATTGTTTATGAGCGAAGAATTCAACAATCGCGTCAGGACAGTATTAAAAGAACAGATAAAAAAATTCACGTCAACTTCTAATAAATCAATTATACGCGTGAGATGAATCGAAGACAAAAAAGACAACCAGTATTTTTTTTCGTTTTACACGATCTAAATCAGTCCAAATTCTTTATTTTTTTATGAAATAAAATTCAAATATAGTCAAGATTTTGTCCGATGTGAAAGAATTCCCGATTGTTATTTTTAGTATATTTAATATTTTAATTCGAAATGTACATTTTAGACAAAATAAGAATTGATAAAGATAGAACAAAATTACGCGACGTGCTGTCGCGTTTTTTAAAATGACGATCTGTATGAACGGAGAGAATCTATGTGTGGGAAAGACGATTATAGATTATAAAACTGCAGACTTGCTATTAACGTGACAAGTTATGACGAATGTGGAAATTTAGTCGAAATAAACTCGACGATTTCAGGACAGATATGATGACAAGTTATTTTATCTATTCTTTCGAGAAACAAATGAATGTCCTAAAATATCTTATACCTTTTAACGTTTACATATTTTTTTTATCGAATCCTCGATTAAATCAATTAAATCGAGTTCACGAAACTAACCGACGCATCACTTTTAGGATAACGCGAGCCATTTTTAGGCACTTCTGTCCGATTCTCGCCGTGCCACAATGTAACCGCGGCGATTGTTACATTTTCGCATTCGGTGCGCGCGGGACCGCGCGTGTATCGATCCGGTGCATTATATGCAAGACGGTTTTCGCAGTCAACCTCCCGCCGAAACCGACAGACGCCGCCGCCGCCGCCGCCGCTGCCGCCGCCGTCGCCGTCGCCGCCGCCGCGCGCCGCCTCCATTTCGCGCCGGGCACTGTTTTCGCTGTAAAGCGCTTTGTTTGGAAATTAATCGTGTAGGTGAAGTCAACGGATACATCTCGAATTTCAAAGCGAGTTCAACGCGCGATATTATGCACTCCGCATCGAGGCGCGGGGATCGCGTCACAATTGGTAATTTTAAATCCGCGAGTCACGCTTCGCGTTCTCGCTCGACGTCTCTTCGCGCGCGAGACGTTGAAAGATCTCGCTGGGAAATTTATTTTTGTCTCTTTTACGGTCGCGTAAATATGTAACACTCTCTCATACACGCGTATGCATAGACTCGTAACGTAGTGAAATCGGCCACGTGCAATTAGAGTTCCTTTCCCCTCGGAGGGGAGCGAATTAATTGGCGCCGTCCGATTTTTTGCGACACCGCTGAATTATTTCTGCGTTTCGCGTTACATTACGCGCGACATGTTAATTATCGTAATTACGGATCGCCCGAGCGCAACGCGAAACGCGCGTGCATAATGCAGGTGTCTTGTCGTTCGCGCAATATCCCAAAACAAATTGCCGCCGCGCTTATTACTCATAAACGACGATTAATCGTCACGGCTAAAACAGTGTGAGCTATCTGCTTTTAATTATTTACACGCCGGCATTAAATAGGCTTTGCCATGGATACGCAAGTTGATGCGGATCATTATTAATGGAGTTCCCCTTTTTTTTCCACATATGTCATTGATGAAATCGATTTGCATCAATTTTTGCTCCAGCGAGGAAAAAAAATTCGACAGGTGTTTATCTCTCTATTAACTGTATGCATTATTTATTGAAATGACTTCACTTCGCTTCTGTTCTTTTATTGCTATGTCTGTTAATTACAATTGCATTCGTTGAATGTAGTTTAATTTATCATTTAATTATGTCTCTCTCTCTCTCTTCCGTTTCTTATAATTATCGTTTCATGCCCAGTATTTTTCTATCTTTTCGCAATAACTTTCGCCCGCAAAATCCGAGTGTCTCGTTGAACATTGTAAGGGTTCTTCTTCATCCTGGCTTGGCGCGGACGGCGACAGCTTCTGTTTTCCCTCTCCTTCTCCGCCTCTATCTCTCTCTCTCTCTCTCAATCCGCCGTTTCGCCGACTTATATACATTACACCGCATCGAGCACGAGCCACACTACCACCAGCGGGCCTGCGAGACTGTCACGATAGTCCACTACCATTATATCGGACGGCATTGCGCCTGGCGGTTTCCGCGTGGCGCGACGCGACGCGACGCGACGCGGCGCGCTCGGACGAGGTGGAGGAATAGCGGCGTAGGAATAGAGAGGCGGTGGAGGTGGCGGAGGAGCGCAGGAGGAAGGAGGACGAGGAGGAGGACGTGGAGTAGGTTGCGCGCGCGGCCATTTTGATAATCTCCCACTCCTCCGTCTCGCTCCCTCCTCTCTCTTTCTCTCTCTCTCTCTCTCTGTGTATATGTATCTCTCGATCCGATATAACTCTCGCTCTTTCCCTCCTGCGGTTTCTCTCGTTTCAATCTCTTGCCGACCGCTCGTTCTCTCTCTCTCCCCCTTTCTCTCCCCCTCTCTTTCTCCTTCTCTCTCCCGCGTGCACGCACACGAAAATCACCGGGCGCATACCGACTCGTGCGCGCACACGCGCTCGCTCGCGCGCCTTTTTCTCCTCTCGTGCTCTCGCGGCGTGTGCACCGTGAGCTTCTCGTGATTTTCTCTCTCTCTCTTCTACAATCTTCGTCTCTCTCGTTCTTCGTTGAAAGAGCGAGTAGTAGTCGGCCGTTCCCGTGACGGTGGTCGCTAGTGTCGCGGATTTTCCCCTCCGTCCCCCTCCCTCCTCCGCGCCGCTTCCTTTCCTCCTCTTTCCCACTCTTCGCTCTTCCTCGTTCGGTCTCCATCCCTCTCCGCGCGCGCTCTCTCGGATCGGCCCGACACGCGCTCGCTCTCCTCTCGCGTACCGATACACAACGGGGCACCCACATACGTACCCACGTACGTGTGCGTTTGTGTACGTGTATATCTCCGCTCCGGCGTGCGCGTCTATCTCGCTTCCCCGTCCCTCCCGCGCCCACCGCCCCGTCGCGACCGGAAGGTGCCAGTTTCTCGTCGACCATCGTCTGGTGCGGAACGTTCGTTCGCGCTACGTTCGTATACGCGGGGCTACGTCTCACGTCTCTCTCGATAACCCACCGTCGATTTTCAATTCGCGCGAGTGTGCGAATCTCTGTCTCTACATACGTGCGCGCGTGTGTGTATGTGTGTATATGTGTGTGCGCCGCTTAGAGATAATCGCGTAGAAGGAGGGAGAGAGAGCGAGAGAGAGAGAGATAATCGCGCGTTGTCTCGCGCGAGACACGCAGTATCGGTGCGGATATCAGGTCCCTTCCCCCTCCGCTCTCGGAGTGTCTTCCGTTCCTCCGACTTTCAGTCGCTGGATTTCCCATCTATACTCGTTATCGGGATATGTCATCGCCGCGAGTGATGCGCGACGTAGTGTAGTGTCCGCGGAATAGTTCTCTCGTCTGATCGTCGTGCCGCGCGAGTGTGCGCCCTTTCGTTCCGAATTTTCCTTTTTTTTTGTTTTTGCGACGAGCAGGAGCGCGCGCTTCTAGGATTAGCCGCTCCCCCTCGTGTCGTCGCTTTACGTCACGGCGCGCGAACTCGGCGAGAGAAATGAGAGTGCCTTCGCCGTCGTTGACGAGTGCCTCGTGTGATTACCTTGGTAATCGTAGTGATAACCCGACGTCGAGATCGCCTTCGGTCTGCGCGACGACGACGACGGCGACGGCGACGACAGCAGGCGTCATCGCTCCTCGCTCCTCCTGAACGCACGGTGAGCCTCGAGTCCTCCCTCCCCTTTGCGCGAGCGAGCTGAGACGGCCAGCTAGCTCGCGGCGATTTCTCGTTGCGAAACGACGTGTAATCAGCCCAACGCCGCGCGTAACTCCGTCGCGGCTGATATCGCGCCAGTTTCATCCTCGCTACTCGGAAAAAGCTCGCGCGACCTACAATTTAATCATTTGTCAGGTGGCATCTATCGCGCCTATCATTCATTCAAGGTCGCAAGATGGAAAAACCTTCGGCGAGTTATCGGCCACTCCAAAGATTTCGATTTATGCAATTCTATTGATGACGATTACGTCATGTTGCCTGATCGTTTAAGATGATACAGGAAAAAAAGAGTCGTTTAAGTTATACTCGATTCGGAACCGGAGATTTGTGGTACTTGGAAATGTCACGTTTATGCGACAGGTGATCTCGTAATAATTTCTTCATCGTCAAATGACGCGTAAAATATATTCGGGATTGAGAACGCGAAAGTCTCTCTGCGATTCTCCGAATTGCGTTTCTCATGATAGCGTTCGGATTATTTATAGCAATCGATATAGCTCTGAAATAATCGATTTCTCAGTAATCGCAGAATGATATAAGATCGCTGAGGACTGCGCCTTAGATCGGATGCGACGCATCGAAAGGTGATCATTTGTGTGTTTGAAAACATCGCTCTAATTAAGCGTCGACCTAACCGTCTCGACGGTTATCACGAGGAAGTATTGCGTTGCGTCAACTTTCCCAACGTTAACGTCGCGAGATGGAGATTGAGTCCGAGTCTTTCTCCGCCGCTGTAGTCCACAGACGTCGAACGTCCGCCTCCGTGGCGGTAGTTGCATCGGGAAGCGCTGTCCGCGCGATGCGTGTTGAACGCTGTCTCGAGATAATCGATCCGGCTCGAAAAGTCAGGGTCGTCCGCCGCGATTTGCGCTTTCAGTTCCAGCGGTCGGATGAGAAACGCCGATCGATCGGTCGATAGCCGACACGTGCAACGAGATTGTACCTTGCACCTAGCCGGCGCGACTCCTTATTTTTCTCGCAGGCAGGAAAACCGATGATTAACAACGCGTGAAAAGTCGACGACAGTGGCGACGACAACCACAACGACGACGACGACGACGTGCTCGTGATTATTATCGCAGTCTCGCCTTCTCGTCGCGTCTCGGTCTCGGTATTATATTGCGCAAGTGTTTTCGCCGATAATCCGCTACTCCACAAGCGCATTTTTCAGAACGATGACTTCTGGAATGTGTTTGTGTTATACACATGCAGAGCGTACGCCCGATTTATATCTGCGGACGATAATCTTATAAAAGAGACACACAGCAGTACCGTTCCACAACTCGTACGTTCCACTTTACCGAAACATTTCCCCCGGAATTTTTTTCCAAGCTTGTTATTTTCGTCGTTGGTTGTTATATTTGGTATGCGCGCGCGCGGCTCGATTTTACCGCTCAAAAAAAAAAAATCTCTGCCCCGCCCGTGTATAAACCGCTATTGTTTGATTTCGACGCTTAATTTGCGCGACAAGAACGAAAGTTCCCAAAATAGCGCGCGCGCGCGTCAGAAACAAAGCGCTCGCGCGCCAAGCCAGTCTGATTCATCTTCGCGCGGCGTTAACATTGTCGAAGCTCCGCTTTTATGAATCATGTTTGTCCAATGCGTGCGCCGCCGTTCCGGCGGGAAATCCGCCTGTACGGCGAAGAAAGCAATTTTCTTGTCGACGTTGTCGCCGCCGGACGATAACACTTTGTTGTCGGGAGAGGGGGAGACGGGAGGCGACGTTGTTGCAGCTCCAGCAGTATCGCGTTCGCTCGCATTTTAATGCCTGTTGTTTGCGGATGACAGATAAATCTCCGGTCGAATATCGTGCTTCGGTTGCCTTGGTGTTTGTCTAGATTTTAAAGATATATTCTCGTATCAGTCTTAGGGTACCATATTACATTTTTTTCGTACGACAAATTTTTCTAGCTTGCTGATTGGCTATTAGGCTAGAGAAGTTGGACACTCGAGAACTTCTCCATTCTGCCGTCAATTAACACGCTTGAAAAGTTTGCGTGACAAATGTAACACCAGTCTTAATTCGGCAATCCTAAATTATGTAACAAGAGGATACGTGTCTGTTTTATTTGTGTTTTTCCTTTCGAGAAAAGGAGAGAGAAAGTTGGGCGAGAATCTATCAGGAAAAGGGATCGTAAATTCTCGTCGAGTTCGTTCAAAAGACCTATGCTGTGCTGATGGAAATAACGGTTTTCTTCTTTCACGATATACCTACTTCACGGCTGAGAAAATAGAAAAAGCCATCTTCGAAAATAAATGCTGGGCATAAATCAGATCAAAATAGAGTCACGTGTTAAATTTCAACAAGCATTGCGGGGCGCTTCTATTTAGTCAAGCCTGTTGCCGTCTTCTCCCATTTAGCTCGGTTTTTATGATGTGTTAGACAAACACACCTCTACAGTAACTTTACAGAGGTCACGAAAAAGTGAGCAATTGTATAGTGGATAACAATGAATGTATGGTACAAAGAATAATTGTAATTTATATAAATTTATTGGCGATTTAATTTTTGCTATTAATATTTATATCAACATTAACGATAATTTTGTCGCCATTTCACAATGCTATTTTATGATAGCAGCTTAAGTTTATGAATAATAAATTTAATATTAAACATATATTTATATTTATATATTAAATATTTATCACGCTTTTGTTAATGGCTAAACGTATCTATTAGCTACAGACGATGGGCGAAAAGGCTGCGTTGGATGTTGCGCTGCTTTAGGGAAAACGCCATGGATGTTAGGCGCTACGCGGCTTTTGTGCTACCGCGTTTGCAAGAAGCAGGAAAAACGTCACAGGTCGTTCCGCGCGACGTTTTACGGCCGATCCATCTCTGTCCATAAAATAAATCTCGTTATTTTACGAACCGGCCGTGTGTCCCGGATTTTCCCTCCCGAGACTTTATCGTTGTCCAAGGACGATGAATCTTCCTCCGCTTCGGCCGCATTTTTCTCGCAGCATGTGGGGGGTAGGTTGCGTTCTTTGATGACGTCATAGAGGCACTCGAGGTCACAGGCCTCGGGTGACTGACTATGTGGCGAAAAATGAAAATAAAACGTACGGATTAGGATGTATGAACATGTTTCTCTATGAGCTACATCGACGTCATCGATTTTTGCTGACCTTCGTGTCAATTTTTTTTTCAAACAAAATTGTCTACTGAATGTTGCTTCCGTTAGATTTTCCATTTACCAAATAGTTATCTTGGCAATTAAACGTTCAACTAAAATTTTATCTTTCGCGAAACAAAGGCTAAGAGAAAATCGTAGATTTATGATCTGTCATTGTCAACGTAATTATTTATTAGTCATAATATTTGCATCGTATGTGCATTGCTATCGCAAGATTGTATTCTCATACGTGCATATATTTTCTCAATGAGATGTTACAATTTTTGTGCTTTTTTGCGTTTTCACATGATGACATTGGAGAAGAAAAGAATGATTCAGTTAGCGTGGAATTTTACGATCTCGAAACTAGGTCTTGAAACTTCATCTCGATTCGTCATCCTGTTTCACATCTCGCTTCTTCTACACGTTGCTCGGTTCTCGCGCTCGGATTTTCTCGCCGCGCCATCCAGTACATATGCGCTATCACGTACGCGACCCGATCGCCGTTTTATCTGCTCCTTCTATTTTTCAATAATAATGCGTGTTGTATCGATAGAATTGCCCGAGACGCAGACATTTGCTTTCTTTTTTTTTAAACCGAAGCGCGGTTACGCTTTTAGACGTGCCGATAGTCGCTAATTAATTATGCCCGACTAAACGGAGTGGTGTTGACGTCACTGCCGACGTTATTTTTCTCGGAACGCGAGGCACATCGAAAGTATATTCCTCGTCTCCTGCTACCATTGACTGATTTTGAGAAAGTGCATAAATAATTCAACGAAAAAAGCGGCCTGCGTGAGAGAGCCTGTAGTCTAGTAACAAAGTTTTTCACTCTTAGTTGAAAAGTTTATTTTATATCTGAGGAATTTATGTACGGATACACACGCGCGCATTATTTTCATCATTCGTAAATCGTTTCTCAATTCTTTTCACGTGTCCGAGAATTAATAATTAAATAGCACAAGCTTAACAGGTATCTCTTTTCTTTTGCTCGAGAGAAACTCCAATGATAATAATCAAAGTAATAAATGCACATTTTACTTGCTGGCTTCTTTCCTTCTTGCGCGCTATCGCGTGTCGTCGTGCTAACTTCGCGTTACGTAAGCGAGAAGACGAGGAGGAGTAGGATGTTCGAGAGGAGGGAGAAAGATCCGATGTTAACGCCGAGGAGTCATGGTTGCCTTTTAAAAATGGCCGCGCGAGACGCATCAACCTCTGTCAAAAACATCAGGCAAAGCGACCCCGATTATTGCCTTAACCACATTCTACGTGCATGTTTATTTAAACGCAATGAACTTGAAGCCAATACTGAGAGATATGTAACATTTGTTTTTCAATTATCTTATTATAATTATGTATAATTATGTATAATTATGTAGAAACAGGTATAATTATTACAGTGTGTTAGAAAAATTAGAAACAGCAATTTCTGTATTAATGTATGTGTATATATATTTAAAGAAACAAGTTAATTAAAATTAGAAATAGTTAATAGAAAAACTTTATTTAGATTTAGGCTGCATAAGTATTGAGCGTGCAAGGATTTTACATTTTTTGAATTATATTAAAAAAATCTATATTTAAAAAGGAACTTCATCTCGTAACTTCATCTTTGAACTGAACTGAATGATAATAACGTATCCCGTCATATTTTTCTCCAATGACAAAATTATTTGAAACGGTTACGTTCTCAAGATTGCAGCTATTTCCGTTGTAGGACATTTGAAATGCGCCAATGATTTACGAGCGTAGGTCTCGGAGCCATTCGGATGGGAAAATGCAGTAGGGAAATAAGCGAAAAACACTTTCGTACACTCGATAGGAAAAGAAGATGCAACGAGGGCGATAAATTTTATCGGCGTTGCGGGGAGACGCGTGCGCTATCTCCTCCGTCCCGGGCAGAAAATTCAGGATCCACGCGAGGAAAGTCTTTTACGATGATCATTAAAAGAGTTCGGTACGACGGGAAAAATCCTTGCCGTCGTAAAAGTACCCCGAAGAATGTAGTTATTGCCGGACGATGAGACGACGATGGCTCTCGGGGAGCCGGGAGGAGGAATTGTCGTCGTACAGCGCGGCCTCCTCTCCCTTCCCGCAACAAAGTGTTCGCCGCGGGGCGGTTCCGACTTCATAATAAAATTACGACTTCGCGGTACGGCTAATATGAACCGAGTTTGTTCCCGCGCGCGGAGCGCTTTACAAAACGCACTCTCGGCCGCTCGCTCCGGCGCGACGTCAGGTGGATTTGATTTGATTTGAAAACGGCATTTTGAGAGAGGCGAATCGGCACGTCGTGATGTATATCCGACGGCGCATAAGAGCCGCTGATAATGTCCGATAATAATGTGCACCCGCCCGTCGTGATAATGAACGCGAATGAATTGAGTGCGCCCGCGATGAGTTTGAGTTTCTGATACGCAGTTGATGAACGATTTATTATTATTATTATTATTATTAGAGCCGTTTATTTTCTGCTTTGCGGGGTTAATTCTCTCTATCAGACGACGCTGTGTTCAAATATATAAGCTTGTGTAATTGGTTTTTACAAGTTGTTTGATAACACAAACGTTGCAATTAAAATCTATGTAAATCCAGCTCTCCATTTTTCCGGCTACTTTTTAGAGAAACAATAGAATAGAGAACGTTTAAAATCTAACAATTCTGACAAAGTAATCATCGAACTTGGTCTTTTTTTAACGTTCTTGAATGTATTATCAGTTAATTTGCGAAATCACGAAAATAATTTATAGATTATTATATTTAGTTGAAAAATACCGTATTTGATATCGCGAAATTCCACAATTTTTCTGAAAATTCCCGACAACATAAATGCATGAAAAAAAATCGATTATTTTATATATACGTTTTCGGTGTAGAACGATTTCTCAATCCGTTTTCTCTCACGGCGGATGTCGTCTGCTTTTTGCGCGAGCGATAAGCACCTTTACACGTATTCATAAGCCCGGCTCAGCCACCGAGTGTGTTGCCGTTGCCTGCGTTGCGTAATCGATTATGCCCGCAATGAGTAAGCCGTAACTGGACGTACGGATTTCAATTATGCCGAGGTAATGCGAAGCTAAATCGCGTTGGGGAGCTCTCTTTGGCATTGTCGCTAGATGCGTTCAATGCCAGCGCGTGGTGGAAAAGAAAATCGAAATCCCGACCTAGTTGAAAGTATCGCTGTTTGGTCCGTGAACCTCGGTGACCGAAATTTCAACATCGTTTTGCGTCTGACTATTTTCGAGGGCAAAATTTTAGCCACAACCGCGGTAACGGTCGCTCGATTTTCGTGCATTCGGCGATATTATTTTTGGTATATGTACAATTTATTAATAATAAAGTTGACAATTTACGTATTATTTAATGATAAATAATATTAAATATACAATACAATTAAAATAACTGACTTTATTAATAACGAAGAGTTATTACGATTTAATTTATTATCGACTCAATCGTAGTGTCATCCGAGAGAGGAAGGATTCTCTTTATTATTTTTACAAAATAATTCATTGATTGGAAAAATAGAATGGATTGGACTATCGATTATTTCTTATTGAACTTTGGTATCCTATTAATAATTGCATTATTTATTTAAAAATAATATTACTCTAGAATAATATGTTGACTGTTTATTACCGATAAAATCGCAATTACATCGAGTATATATATATTGAAAGTGTCGTATGTATATAAATAACATTTGTGAGCCACGGGAACGAGTTACTTCCGCGAATACGAGACGGCCGATCTCCAGGTTAAGCGAGTGCAATTGGCTTCTCGTGAAAATCCGTATATATTCAAACGAGCAAGCGAGACGTATTCCCAGGAGGAAGCGGCGGCGACGGCGGGCATTCGCGGAACGGTCTCCCGCGGCCGTGTTTAATTTCGCGCGAAACGCCGAAGAGAGCGTCGACGGACGAGAGAGCGGCCGCGGTGGCGGCGGCGGCGTCGGCGGCGGCACGCGAGAGTGGCTTAAATCGGCTTTAATAAGGAGCATTCAAGGAGATTAGCGAACGAAACGGCGGCGGACGGCGGCAAAACGCTACACGAAACTCTCCGGCTTTCGAAGGTCGCCGCGCCACCGTTGGCGTCTTACTGCCGCCGTGCGAAACGATGTCAGTGTGTCAGTGTCAATGGAGGCGAGTCATCGGGTCCGCGTCGTGATGTCGATTGTGATTCAACGGGAAGATTATTTCGCTAATCCGCCGTAATATCGGCTCCTATCCGTAACGGTGTCAGTGCGACGGACGGAGGAGGGAAATAGAACGGGGGTAGGTGATGAAGAGGAGCGAAAGAGAGAACCGTGGTCAACGCATCTCGCGCGCGTAATATCTACATCATTAGGAGATTGAATCCATTTCCGATGCCACTGTCACATGCCTATGTCGACTCCATGCGACTCTCCACTGTCGTTACGGTGCCACGAGCGCAGTTTGGCTCGGGTTATTTCGAGTTTCTGCTCCACGACCTCGATACTCCAAAGATACATTTAACACGTGCGAAATCACGTGGATGTATTTGTGTACTCGCGGTGTTAGGATAAAGCTCAAATAAGATTTCATCCGAGATAGATTGTTAGAGGCACGCGCGACGAATTTAGCTCATGGGAGGAGGGAAGGGGAGGGGGAGAGAGAGAGATATTTAGTGTCATCTCGATTTATAGCAAATATTTATTTGCTTTTGCCCGAGAAATACAATACTTTTCGTTTAAATATCAGGGGAACGTAAACATCTTGTGCCGATATTTCTCCCGCGATTCGTAATACGAAGCTATAAAGTTGAACAAACAGAATTTCGAAAGCAGAGAGGAGGTCTCGAAATAACAGATTCGTGTATTAAGTAAGCTATTTTCTAAGCATGCGTTTTTGATTATTCCACAAAATTTCCTTCACACACACGTACACACACAACACAACAACAAAACACATGCATGCAAGCACATTAAGCAAGTTTATATCGCAGCACGAAGGAAATAGCAAATTCAAATGCGTCATCGGATGATAAACACGTCGCTGCGGCGCGGAGTGCGGTAACAGCGATTATTCCATCTCCTTCGTAAAACGACAATCGCGCGCTACTCGAAACGCATCTTTGCTCTCTCTCTCTCTCTCTCTCTCTCTCTCTCTCTCTCTTTCTCGCGCGCGCGCGCGATTACGCTTCTTAGCTGTGCACACAAACTCCGTGCGACACCGCTTATCATAACATATTAATAGCGGGGCGTACGTTAACGGGAAAGGAGTGAGAGGAGGAAGGGAACGGAAGGAGAATCGGGACGAATCGGGAAGGAAGGAGAAATGAAGCGAGCGCTCCCGAGGAGGAGGAGAAGGCTCCGCTGAATCGTCAGGAATTCGCAATTCGCCGTTTAGCCTTCGCACCGGGCTCAAAATAAACGCGACAACTCACTCATGCTCTCGCCTCTCTCTCTCTCTCTCTCTCTCTCGCGCACGCGCCTTCTTTTCTGCTTCAGTCCTCACGTTATATCGTCGTTGTCGTCGTCGTCGTTTGCGCTATACTGTTTGTGCAACATGTCGGTGCAGCGTCGACGCGTCGCCGATCTCTCACGATAAGTTCCTCTCGTGGACTTTCAGCTTCGTTTACGTTTATCTTTGTGAAACTCCGTATGGGATTTCACGCGGGGCTCTCTCGCAATCGATAAAACCATGTGTCAGTCGATGAAATCCTTTCGCAAATGTAACACGTATACGTGAGATGCCGTACATTGTATTCTTGCGCGTCGAAATGAAAGGAATTTTAATTCGGATATATACTCGATTATAGTTAATCGGTTTTTTATATTTTTTTATATTTAATACAATCGATTTTTATTTACAAAATGGAAAATGTAACGTGCGCAATTGTCGCTCAGTGAAAATCGATTTTGCCGCAGTCTTAACGAGAGAGAGAGAGAGAGGGGGGGGACAGGGTGAATGAAACTCGTAAGAGATATTTCGTATTCCGTTGTAACGTGCTATTTTAACCAGGGAGCGACACGGGTTTCTTGACGCGCAACACACTCGGGGGATCTAAAATGGACGTCGTCAGTCCTAGTTCGTGTTAACCGGAACGCTCTTCTCCCTCTCTTCAGCGCTCGCTGAGTGGTTAACGAAGCCCGCCGCGCGTGTACGAATTCGCCACACACATACGCGTGTGTGTGTGTGTGTGCGCGCGCGTTTACGCGTGAGCGTGTGTACGTGGTACGAGCGTGCCGTACGGTCTCTCACGCGTGCAGCACGCTCGCACGGGCGAGCGGCTCTTTAAAGAGCCGCGCACAGAAGCGGCTGACACCGCGCGAGACAGACGGACGGCCCTCTCTTCATCTTCATTTTGCTAGACTTCATCCCTGTCTTTGTCCGCGAACGAGAAGCCGCGCTTGCGAATTCAACATGTGCAAATTTCGATTCGACACGTGCGAGAATTCCTCCGCGCGGGATGCAGGACGAGGTCGTGGAACTGCAGTCTTCCCGCGAGAGGAAACGGCGCGGCGACCGCGACAATTTCGAGTTGCGCCATTGTGCTCGGCGAAAATGCGGAAGGCAATTTTTATTACAGCACATGTTGCAATTTAAATAGCTGGCTGCTCATAATTGTTGCGTAAAATTGTATCATTGCCTCGCGTTAAGTGTGCAGTACGCGCGATTCGTGGATAGACATGCGCATGCGTTTGATTTTGTTTAAACCGTACAGAGAAATTTGAAATTATAATTATTATTATAATTATTGTAATTTAATTATTTCATTAATTACATTAGATATAGGTTGTCTTGAACATATTATTTTAAAATTTAATTACTCGACTTTTTAACTACCGCTTTTTAACTATGTAATTATACACAATCGGCAACGCTTAATTATTTAAATTTTTAACTACCTTTAACTCTTTTATTATTTTCTAATGTTAATTATGGTGAATTTGGAAACGTAAAGTATACATTTTACGCGGCGCATCATACAGTATGTTTATCTCTCATAAATTGGTTTTATCCGCCGCAGTATTTTTTTTTTATATACTTATATATCGTAGCGCGATATGGAAGGAGACACATCGAGTTGCTATAACGGGCGAATAAAATCGGCTACTTCCTTTCACATCGTCTCCTCCCAGTCCGATCGCGCTGTTAGGGAAAATGATCGGCGCATTAAATCGCCGTGTTATTCGAGCATTCGAACGTCACGCTGACGTCGTCGGCGCGCGCGCGTGCGACCGTATAGCCGTATGCTCCTTCGTGGAAGCGTCACACATTTCATCACGTGGCATGTCGTAACCGGCTCTCCTTATCGCCACACACAGCTCCATTTTCACTACACTACATACTACACGAAAACAAGATTGCCTCCATCCAGTTATTGATTCTACAATGCGTTAACGTTATCGCACGCTACACTTCAAACGCCGTTCCTTCGACTGCGTCCTCTTATTCGTCTTATTACCGCTCTTAAATTTCCAACGCACTCGACGTAAACATAGCTGATATCGGAGAGACAGATACCAGTAATTCGTAATATAATTTTTAAGAATGTAAGTGTGTGGGTGTATATATATATATATATATATATATATATATCCGCCTTTATCCCACATTTTCTGGTCATTCGTTTTTGTAGTCGAATTATTTCGTCTGTGTTCTAAATCGCATCGCGACAAAGTCACGAAGGGGGTTGCAGGGTTACGCCGCGGAGAGTACATGGAGCTCGTTCTTCGACGTTTACAAAGTAGCGAGCCGAGCGGAAAGAGCCCGTGCAACGCGCTTGATGTCCCTCGTAAAACATGGCCACGGTGTTTTATTGGCCGGCCGAGAAGACGATCCCTCCGTGGTGGGTGGAGTCGATAACGCAATAATCCTTTATCGCGCAATTGAAAAGGACGGGAAGGGCGAAAGGGGGGAGGGGTAGAGGGAGGAGAAGAGAGCGGAAGGATATTCTTCGGTCATTGAACGGCGGGGTCCGGGGGGGACGATGACGTTTTTACGGAGCGACGAGATATATAAATCGAGTCTTGCCCCGCGAGTCGGATAAGGACCACGAGGAAAACGGTTTTATCCGCTCGAAGCACCACTAGTGATTCTTTCGTAGTTTCCTTTGCGTCCTTTGTCTCCCGGAGGATTCCGCGGTAGGAGGATCTCAGGGAGGGAGAGGAACGGAAACACCACCGTGTAGCGCATACACGGGAACAAAGCTGTGCGCAGCACGTTAGTTTTCATGCTTGCGAGAGATACATATATGAATCGCATTATATTATATATTTATTAATATAAAATAGGGATATAAGTATCTAGGAGACTAGAGCACCAGTTAAACTAGAACGAGTTTGTTATCTATGAATATAAAAATGTGTAGTAGAAGCAGGCTACACGAGTTTATAAATAGAAATTATATAAATGGGATATAAATAGAGAAAAAAAAAAAATTAAACATTTTACTTTGAGGCCTTTTAATTCTTGAGAATGCTCCTCCTCGCTCGTTAAAAATAATACACGCAGTTCGTTTTTTTACCTTGTGTGTATCTCTTCTTTTTCGATGTTACGCAATTCGAAGAAAGGAGACTCGAAGAAGAGGAATTAAAATTCTGAAGCGCAAATAAGTTAGACGATTTGCTGTGTCACAATTCGAAGAAAGGAGACTCGAAGAAGAATTAAAATTCTGAAACGCAAACAAGTTCGACGATTTGCTGTGTCGTCACAAGAGCGGAGCGCGAAAGCTTATTGACATTGTTCGGGGAGATATAATCGCGAGAACGGCCGATAAATCGCATTGAACGGAAGCAAATCGCGGCGTCCGCCGCGATGAAAACGGCGATAGCTGAGCAGAGGCCGGTCTATTACGTGTAATCCGGGATTTAAAGTCAAGACGATGGATCGAGACGGATTAGAAACTCGGAGTAATAGACGTCGAACGGATCGACGTTAGGGGGACGAGGGGGAGGAGAGAAGCACGTGCGGTTAAAGGCAGATCAAGTCGGATTTTCGATTCGTGTTTCGTTCGGTTTAATCACCGTTTATTTCACCTTCTACATTAATTTCACTTTCGGCTGCCCTCTACACGCTGCCCGAATAGATAACGCTTTCTTTTTCTTATTCTTTTTTTGTTTGCGCTGCACTGAAACTTTTATAGAGATAACAGAATTGTTAACGTGAACGTATTTCAAACTCTCATTTTATTTGTTTTTTTTCTCTTTACAGACGTGAGTATACCGTGTATATCAAAGTACTTATGTATCATTAAACTATTAGATTACCAATTAGTGTTATATTTTGTTTCGCCTCTAGGGCATTCGCTTCTCTCTCTCTCTCTCTCTTTCTTTCTTATCGGCGAACTGCGAATCGCAGCTGGCGAGGGCCGCTTTAAATCATCCCTTTCTCATTACCATTTCAAATGGGCCGCGATTAACGCGAATTAATTATCTACGATGGCAATAACCCGCCTCCGGGGCAGGATCGGGGGCGCCGCGCCGCACCGCGCTGCTAAACGTTCGCTCGAACGAGGAGAAAAAATCCACCTCGAGGGTACATTTGCTATCCTCCCCCCCCCTCCCCGATATTGAAAAAATATCGGCTAATTCGGCCGCGCTACTACTACATCGGCCGCGAAAGAGGCGCGAATTAATCCACGGAGGATTAAATCGATCGCGACGACGCGACGCTCGTCGGGAATTGAAAATGCCGTCGGAGGAATCGCCGGCATTTAAAAAGTACATTAATCTAACGCAAAAAAAACGCGGGAACACACTCGCGCGTCTCGCGGGTTAAACGGATAAAAATAATGGATCGCAATAATGATAGCAAGTTCTCTATTCTAAAAATGATTTATATCTCATATAATAATCCTTTTTAAATGACGAATATGGCAAAATGGACTTTGGACTGAATTCTTCAATATATCATACGTTCTCTTGAGTTTATTATCTTGAATTTATTATCTTTTCTTGTGAATGTATATTATCAATATGATATTGAAATGTTGCAACAGGTGTTTCCTAATGAAAAGTGATTTCCACATCTGTAAACTGTATCGTTAAAATTTTATAGAATGAAGTCATATAAATTGATGAAGCGACATCAAAGTGAATCTCTGTGAACAAGGAAGTTAATTCGCTAGCCGAGCTTATGGTGCGAATACGCGTCCTTATGTTATCCGCCTGTGTATCCAGAACAGACCATCCGTGTACACAAACAACAATCGCGGACGCAAGAATAACCGATGCGAAAAATAGCGAAACGTGGAAATCAAAAAGGCAATCGATTTTGACTGCGAGACCGAGCAGGTGATTTCGGTATACACTCGCGGCTCTCTCTCTCTCTCTCTCTCTCTCTCTCTCTCTCTCTCTCTCTCTCTCTCGGTAGACGCCACCGTCGACGGCTGATTGTGCCGGATTGTTAAACGAACATTTTTGAAAACTGTCCGATCCATTCCTCGCGCGCGGAGGGGAGGACACCATCCCGAGTTTTCGATCGCGCAAATAACTGACAGAGAGAGAAAGAGAGTATACCCGTCCGCCACTTGTCGAGAGCGGTTCGGAGCTCGTTAGCTCGATGAACTTCGACCGTTCTGTGACAATATTCCCAGATATTCAATAAAGCCGAGCCGACGACCGAGATGTGAGCACGTGTGTGTGTGTGTACGTGTGGGCCGCGCTGGCTTGGAATTTTGCTTCCTCGCGCGGATTCGGGATAGAGATATTTTGGTGTCTTTCGCGTTTTTCCATATGTGAAGGAAAAGAGAGCGAGTCGAAAAGAGCTGACTAGAGAATATCATTTCAAATATTTGCGTCGATTCTCGTTTAGCACTGAAAAAACACGAACTAATATTCTCGAGTCAATAAGAATTAAATCAAATTGGAACATCGTTAGAACTTGAAATTCATTTTTAAAAGCGTGCGAAATTTTTCGAGCTAGAGTGAAATATAGGATAGCTGCATGGTAGCACGATCGTTCTAAATCTCGAAGATAAATTTCGTCTGTCAAATCTTTGTTCACATTCGTTCCACACTTTTTATCTCGTTACGAAATCGCGATTAACGGCGAGCAGGTCTGGTTTTTTCTTTCCTTCTCGGGGGGCGTCGATTTAGTTAAGAGTATACTTTCTAGCTGATTTAGCGAAGCATGAAGCGCGCGGCGTGGTAAAAAGAAAGAGAGAGAGAGAGAGAGAGAATGAGGAGGCCCCCGACGACACGCGGAGGGACGTTGAGGTGGAGGGTGCCGGTCGAGAAAGTATCGCGACGCGACGCGCGACTAAAACGCGCCGTCCATCCGAATGCACGTGTCTCTGCAGCGAGCGCGAGTAGGTATGCGGCGTGCGAAAAGGGATTCTGCACCGGCGGGCAATGGGATAAATGTAGGTATCCCTGCAGTAGCGCGCGCACACACACACGCGCGCAAATACATTCCGGGACAAATAGAGTCGTTCTTAACTTCGCTCGATTATATTACGGGAGCCCCGAGAAATTACCGACTCGCTTACATGCACGACCGGGGACGCGATTAAACTTTCCGTCGGATATTTCTCGCCGTCACGAATAATAAGCAGGCTTGAATTAATAAGAAGGAAAGACGGTTCTTGCGTTCTCTCTCGCGTCGAGGAGAGCGCTAATTATAATTTGGGCTGTTATTTTTAGCGAACGGGGGTTCGTACGATTTCTTCGATTATGCGAGAGACGTGCGCGTTACACTGTTAAATCTATAGTGTCAAACTGAACCTTATTTAAGTCGCCACTGCTCTTACTTAATAAATAGTTCTTTTTTACTAAAATAATGGAGTTAAATAATTTAAAACAGTTCCCAAATTTAACCAAAATTTAGGTTGTTTTATTTAAAAATAATTATTTATTAAGTAAGAGCAGTGACGACTTAATAAGGCTCAGTTTGACGCTATAGATTTAACAGTGTACGAAGAGTGTCTCGCAAAAGAGTTTCTACATACCGATATTTATTTTTTTTTTGCGTACTTGGGAATTTGTGGCAGCGAGATGATAATTGCATTTGATTAGAGCACTCGAGTGACCTCAAACGTGTTCGGATGAGGCGAAAATGAAAGTTCGGTGTATTCCTTTTCTGGGAATAATCCGCGAGAATGGTGAAATAGGTATATCGCGAATATACGATAGTGCAGAGTTCCTTACCTATTCATCCGCAATTAAGCGGTCGCGGCGAACAGTGATTACCGCCGGTACGTTTAATTTGCATGACAATGCAGCGATTCGCTCATCGACATGCACGTTTCGTTTCGCTTCGTGCGTTTTCGACCCGATCGAGAAAGTAAGACCGTGCGACGATGCGGGGCTCGCGCGCCGCCTCGTCGGCAGATCGACTCCGTAATCGGAATACGTGCTCGCCTTATGGAAGGAAAACCCGGGGGCTTCGCCCGTCGTTATCTGGTCTAAGGAGAACGGCTCGTGATTGTCGGGCTCGAGGAAAAGATTTTACATCCCGCTAACATCGTCGAGAAACGATACTTGGGTCCGTACTTGAAACGCGCTTATATAACGATGTTAGCGCGCTAACAAATCTCGAGTTTTTTATAACGTATGTGTAACGTAAAATGCGCGTTAACGTCGCCGTAAGCGCGTTTCTGAATACGGGGCCCGTAACTTTTTTACGGTGTGGTGGGTGCGCAGATTCTTGCCACCGGGGAATAAATCTCTCGACATTACAATGGATAAATGTGTATCACGGGTGCGTGTATACACATACGGCGTTAACGACGGTAATAGATGAGGGACCAGTTGATACCTGCCTCCTGAATAATTATTTACGTCAGATCTCTGTTTCTTTTCTCTGCCTCGCGACCTGGCAATTTACACTGGCGATTTATTCATTTATTGCAACACGAGCTCGCGACCTTTTGTACTTCATGTGACGCGTATTTCCGTCCTTCGTGACGTACGGTATCGGCGCTTCCTGTCAGACGTTGTGCACGTGCTAAAAAAGAAATACTTCTCGATTGTATACGCTTATTATGTCCAACCTCGTGGAGAAAGGCCTCTCTCTCTCTCTCTCTCTCTGTGCCGATTGTAAATGAGACTGTATTCTTTGTGGTATATTCTTCCCCCGTGTTCACCCGCTGCGCGCGTGCATTACTTATGTTAATGCATTCGGAAAAATTCTATGAAGACCGTAAACATATCGGGGCGCGCGGCATTAGCAAGTCGCGCCTTGACAAGTCGTTCAACGTGTGTCAGATAACGCACGTACGAGAAGGAAAACCATCTCAAACGACCTTTAAACATCTATTTAAAGCGCTCTTCGGCCCATACTCGCCATTTTGATTGCGTTACGTGCTGCGGAGTTGAAATACAAAAAAATGAATAATTTATATATCCGGTACTTCTGGAAGAGAACATTGCTGTGATTTATAAAACAGTCTTTTGTAGGAGAAAAAGTAACGCACTCTATTACGTTGAAAATGACACATTTGTTTTTAAAGTACAAATGTACAAATGTCAGTTTTTTTAAATCCAGATTATTGAAATAACTTGATTTATAATTTAATCTTTAGTCCATAAATTATGATAAAGGTTTATGAATGATAAATTATGCCCAGATTTCTATATATCTGTGTATTTATTTGAATTATATAGAAAATAATCTTATATTGATTTTTCTACATAATCTGACACACATTTGTAATCGCTAAATGTTAATCCAATTTACAACTTATAATTATTACAACTGTTTTTGCCTTATAAATCGATGCAACGATCGTTACAAAATTGTAGTGTTTCCTAGTTTCCTTCTTGCACATAATATCGGCGTCACCGGAAATGCGACTAAACAGGTGTTTGCGCCAGCTGCGATCGCCCTCGCTATGCTTCGTCACGAATCCCTTCCGTCCCTGTCTTCGTCTTTACCTTGTCTCGGACTCGTCGCTCGCGTCTGCTTCCATCGGTGCCTCCTAAAAGGCTGGTAGTTATTCTCGGCGCTGCGTCATATTGGCGAATTCCACCTCCGTGAATTCGCTTTCCGTGAAAGACGAGGACGTTCTCCCTGCTCCAAAGAGCACCGATGCTCACGTCCGACAATCGAGCGTCGAAAAATTATTCCGCGACAACAATGAATAATTATAATTTTATAATTTAGAAAACTTGACAGAGACAGAATAAGAATGACAGTCATCAATTCTGTCACGTGGCGGTATTTTGTCTACAATTTCCAAATATGCCATTAGACTGTAGAAGCGTGCAGAAGCGATTACACGAGGAAAGGAGCTTCCGCAAAAAATAATTCTGACACTCTGTTATCCTCCCGTTGTGCGTGGGAACATTTTACCCGCATTCCTATACACGTGAATACATTTGGAACTAACAGGATGGTAATTTTGGTTTTTCAGCGTGGAACGGGACCGGCTTCGGGAGCGAGAGCGACTTGCTCGCGCGGCGATGTCGGTCCAGGCAGAGCAGGCGGCTGCGGGAAGCGGTCCTGATGCAAGACACCATCACCACCATCATAGCCACGCGCGCCATCATCACTCCAGCATACTTCCTCCTCCGAACCTCTTTCCTGGCCCCGTCAGGGTAAATATATATTTTTTATTTATTTTACCACGGCGATCGGCAAAACTATTGTTTTTTTCCACGCCACCGTGTGTTTCTGCATGTATATTCGCGCGTGGCGATATTGATTATCTTTTTTTTTAATTTTTTTTTTTCAAATACTCGGCGAGCACTCAATCGTGGAAAAAAAAAACGTTAACAGATATCCTCTTTATCTTTTTTTATTTCTAAGAATTTATGAAAAGTTTAGAGTTATCCTATTTATGAAGAGTTTAGAGTTATCCTGTTTAAGTATCGCGTTATCGCCGTCGTTTACGTATATCTACATTGATTTTTATGCGACCAACATTTTCTAAATATAGGCTACGTGAGCGTCAGAGACTAATTTAACTAACGCTGCACGGTGATAAAATATTTTTTGCGAATGGAAATTAAAACAGCTACTGTACGTCTCTGCCAGCCATTAATTTATTGTCAGCGATAATACTTTTTTATCTCTCTCTCTCTTTCTCTCTCTTCCGATAAAGAGAACAACGTCATGTGTCAGTTAAATTGACACACCGAACGTTTTGCGGTCTTTTTTCTCGGCGAGATGATGCCGAAAATGTTTCTATACCGGGAAATGAAAGTAGCGACGAATACCCAGCCCTGTCGATCAATTTCGCCGCACACGATTGCATCTCGCCGCGCGTGCATTTAACGCGGTCATACCGAAAGTTCTAAAACGGGCGTGAGAGTCTATTTTCCCTTGTTAAATGGCATTTTATTAAGCATCACTGCATTTGCTTGTTATATTTGCGGTGGATGCGAAGTCGCGAATAATTAATGAGCGAGAAGACGAGAAAATCGGGCTGACATTCATTTCTTACAGTTTCTCTCCCTCCCTCTTTCTCTCTTGTCATATTTATTCAAGCAGAATCCCAGCTTCACGTTGTCTTGATCGCTTAATGGATCTTTCTCTTGCGCTTTAAGAGCCACTTCGCCCTTTCTCGTCCTGTCTTTTCACTACCGGTCTAGGTTAGTAATCGTAGGCACCTCGCCAAGTAGATTCACTGACCGCTTCAATTAACGTTAACCGATAGCCCTGCCCCTCTATAGTCTTTGCCCTGTGTATAAATCCACGGTAATACGGATAGTGTTTAACGAATTTGCTTTCGATCAGAGTCATTAACGCTATGCAATTTAAATCTACGAACAAGATATTCGAATTTTCGCATTATTAAGATGGTTTCACCTTTGCCGGCCGTAAAATTAGCTCTCTTTTATGAATTTTTTTAAAATTTAAAAAAATTTTTATTAATAATAAATTGAATGTTTGTTGTAAAATCATTTTAGTTCACTCCATGCGTTAAAATATTAGGATCAAGAGGAAAAAAGAATCAAGTTGATATTTTAATTAATTTTTTTGTAATAACTTCCGTCAGCTCGAAAAATATGCCACACTCAATCATCACTTGGAGGCATTAAAATACATTTTTATATAAATAAAAAATATTTTTTTGCTGTTCAAATAATATATAAGTTTATGCAAAAACCCGCATTTTATTGTATATAATAGATTTCCTTAGAAAAATTCATGAAAGAGGGCTAATTTTACGGCCGGCAAAGGTGAAACCCCTCTTAAGCATCAGAGAACATTATTAATAACGATTATATTATTATTGTATAACAAAAGTTGTAAATTTTGTGAACGATAGTTAAACATTATGTCGCAATAGCGAGATCTTCCGATATCGATACATGGAAAAATTCCAATTAATCACTTGAGACACAGCTTCGCGATTGCCATATAATTTAATCGGAGCGTTATCGTTTCCTGGAAATCCTTCTGATCTGGAAACCCCGATAGAAACGCGACTCGCCACGCGTAGCATTGCTCGAAATGACTCCGGGGTAGCTCCGGACGAGTCTTTCCGCGGCCTGGAAAAACGAGCAACGTAATTATCTCTCCGAGTCACCGTGGGATCCTTCGTCTTCGACCTCGGGAGCTCCAATTCAACCTTTGGCGACAGCCATTGTTGACGACGACGGTTTCGCGTTACTTATTACTCGCGTTACTCAGCGTTACGTATTGCGTAACGCAACATCGCGTCGGCGCGTCTTTAACGCATCCATTTTGCAAGAACGTTCGAGGTTCGCCCTCCCTTAAAAACTTTCTCTTTACGCGTCCCGCGTTCTACGTGAAACATTTCGGGTTCCTTGAGTAGCGTATCCAGGTTCTTCCCGACCTCAATCTCGAATCCGGCACGGCCGATACCTCAAGGGCCTACGGGGAAACCTCACGCGGTCGTTATGGCGAAGTCAAGACTCCCCAAGTCGGAACTTTCCCGTGACTCGTAAACATGACCTTCTCTTTTCCTCTCTTTCTCCACTTCACTTTCACCCCCTAGGCTCTTATCCGCGCGCTCTCTGTCCTCTACCGGGATTACTCTCGACGAAACTTATTTCTAATCTGCGATGCTCCCAGCTAGAGCGAGAAAGAGAGAAGAAGAAGAAGAAGAAGAAGGGATGATCCCGTTTGGGGAATCGTGCCATAAGTATAAATTGAAAAAAGATCTCGCCTGCTCTCTAATCGAGCTATTACGAGAGAGATTATCTCAGATCGCGTTCCCTCGGATCTTTTTCCACCGGGTTTTTCGCGAGAGTTAAATTCGCTTCTGTATGTCGAACGAAAAGATACCGTTTCATTGAAGCGACGTTAAAGGCGGTGAAAGCATCGATAATGATAACTGGATAGAATTTCGCACGAATTTCCCGCGATTTGACGACAACCGGTCGTACGTACGGCGTGATATTAAAATTGACATTTGGATATATTAATGACTTCGGAATCATTATACCGTCTGTCTCCCGGGTACGGGAGTGTTTTTTACACCCGCGGTAGGAAACGAAAGAAATACTCGGTTCCCTTCGGCTTGTTAAACCGCTTAATTATATAACAGCATTCTCTCGTTACTACACTCACGCGCGACACACCGCCCCGGCTTTGGATCGCTAATACTATTTCTTTCGCGAGCGTTGAGGGGGGGGGGGAGGCGCGAATGAACCCCGACCATGCTCCGATTGGCTCTTTCGCGTACTCAACAGGTGTTTTCTCGACTTTTAACCTTCCTTAATGAGCGTTCCACGAGAACGCGGTGAGGAGCGATCTGATTCTCTCTCGAGCATCGCAATCGACGAAGGAATTTCTTCATTTTCAGCATTTCAGTCGTGTTCATTCATGTGTGCGCTATGAGAACAAAATCTTAATTTTCCTACGGCTTTGACAATCATCTAGGTGTGCCAGAACAAAATGTACCGCCATACACTTAAATTAACTCTTAATGTAGATATTTTAACTTTTTATATTTTATTCACGCATTTTTATTCAACGTTAACGTGATAACAACTTTATCTCAAATTCTTAATTCTTTATATTTTAATCCTGTACATTATTTTGTTCGCACATTTTTATTCACATTAACGTAACGTAATAACTTTATTTGGAATTCGTTAAAGTGGTTGAGAGGATCAAAGGCAAAACGCGAATGCATCGGTTTTCTAAACACAGTTATTACAAAGGAATAGACATGTCGTCCGTTTTTTTTCAGCCGCGGCTGAGAAGCTGCCTGATCGGCTCCCTAACAATCATAACTGTAACCGCGCGTTAGTAACCGTACGATGAGTTGCGAAGCCGCTTAGCGTCTTTGTCATCCAAGCGGAACGTAGAGGCAGAAACGGGAAGCTCGGAAGGATGAGGAGGGAGAGGGAGAGAGAGAGAGAGAGAGAGAGAGCGGGAGAGCAAAGGAAAGGAAAGCAGACTGGGAAAGCAGGAGGGACGTTAGGTAGAAAAGAAGGAGAGAAAATGGCGCCGGTTTCTTGCGAGTTCGATCAGCTTTTATGACTTCGGATTCTCTTTCTGTCTGTCTCTCTCTTTCTTTTTTTTCTCCGGGTCTCGCTTCTCTTTCCAAAGCGAGGCGCAGTCGCAGATGGACGGAAAAGCGGATTCCGCGACTTTCCGCGACGCGTCACGTAGCTCGTCTACCGCGAGCGGAATACCGTATCCGGGTAGCGTCGCCGCCGCCGCTGCACTCTCAATATCGGGGGAACGTGACGCGTTGATGCACCGCGCGCGCCAGGCTACGTGAAATATCGACTGCAATCTGCGGGGATTATTCACGCGCCGCGAAAATATGCATGCCGGTTTGTTACGTCCCGCAAGAATAGTATACGTAGTTCGCGCGGGAATTGATTAACGAGGGAAGCGGTTGGTATCCGGGATTCCGGTGGTCCAAATAAACGTAAAAGCGCCGAGGAGACGTTTAAAAGATGCCCGGGAGATTGCGGATACGCGGACTTTCACGCTGTTTGAAAAGTCCTTCAGAAAGTTCTTAATTCAACGTGATATCGTGGATATCGTAGATTTTAATTAAATTAAGTATCAGTAAGAGCAATAATTTTTTTTTTAATAATTTTTTCGCACATTTTGCGAGTGTTGTAACGCGAAGGCGCATATATTGACGTTGAAAAATTGCGATTTTATCTTGCAAAACATCGTTGTTTTTCTTTTTCTTTACCTCGCCTGTTTTTTCTTTAGAAACCTTGCTCACATTCTCGTCGAAATGGGAATCTGCATTTCGCACTGTTATATTTTTATGGAAATCGTCATCCCGACTTGTCCGTCGCGAAAATTCCCCCGAGTGTGCGCGCTCGCGCGCGCGATAGTTTTATCCATGCTGCAGCTCGGTGTTTAAAGTTCGTCGAGATTAAAGCTCGGCTAGTTGGGAGATTACTCGGTCCGATAAATAAAGCGGCGCCCGTCCGCGCGCGGATCGATCTCGGTATAGACACGGTATTAGTTGTGTTTTCCTAGGAAAAGTCGGATACTACGGTCTCTAATAGCGACATTAGTCGATAAAGCGCGGCGGGATTTTCTCTCTATCTTTTATCGGTGCGCCCGACCAGTGCGGAAGCGAATTGATTAAATAGAAGCAGTTGAGGAGTGAATGCAGTTCCAGTATATATACATTTGTTAAATGAACACTCGCGCGCGCTCGTTGAGAGAGAACGATCTGCATCGCGTCCGAAAGCTGAACTCCGGCACATGTATGGATTCCAATCGCTCTCGGCTCTCTCGATCTGCAGCACCCGGCCGCCGAGATATCGTTTTACGGAGCCTCTCGCTCGAGGCAGATGCAGGCGCTTCGGCACGCGAGTCATCCGTGCGCGCGGGCGAAAATAAAGATGCCGTACGTGCGGCGAAAGAAGGGAACGTTATTGCGCGAGCGCGTGAGGTTTCGACGCTGCCTCGGCGCGTCGCCGGGCTGTAACGTTAAGCGGGAACTTCGCGCGCTATTTATTACCGAGATTAACGGCGGCGCATTAGCATCCCCGTATCCGCGCGCGCGGAGAAAATTCGCGGTTTAATGCGGGCAACGCTGCGAACATTTGGCTACGTAAGAGGGAAGAGGGGAAGTATAATAGAGCTCATATGTATGTGCGTATTTATTGTGTGGTACAAGCGTAATAACGATCGGTATTTGCTCGCTCCCGAATCTACTTATATACTTCACGAGCTGCTTAAACATGCTACGCGAACGGCGCGCGCAATCTGAAAGAGATAGGTATAGCGTTTTAGCAAGAGACACTTTTTGACTGAAGAACGGCTATTGCGGAATAAAGTGTAGCAATACGGTATGAGAATGTGAGAAATATACTTTATAGGTATCTATATTTCATTCGCCACTCGAGATAGTTTCGCGACGTTAATATTTGGGATATGTTATTTCGATCGAAATATTTGCCGAGGCTATCACGATAAAATCGGTATCAATATTAAACTAAAAGTGTGCCGGAAAGAAAAATTCAGGATGAAGACACTTAACTACGCCGTGTATTATTATATTCAGGAAATGGCATTCTGTTTATGTGTCACTGTAATGCCGCCGTAAGCCGGGGGAGCCGTCGTTTTTACGGACGGTTCTTATTTTATCTCCGCTCGCGGACATGATTTGTCAAGAGCCGCTCTTTACACACTCGTGGATGTCAGCACGCGCGATAAAGTTATTTGTCGTTCTTCCGCGGGAAAAAACGCATTCTCCGTGACACAACGAAGAATGCGTTTTATTCCTTTGCACGGCAGATAAGAGCGCCCGCGCTCCCGCGGATTTTTCTTTCTTCTCCTCCGCCGTGTTCAAACGAAGAGACGAACCAAGTTGAACCTCTCCTTCTCTCTTTCCTACTCTATCTCTCTCCCCCTCCCGTCACCTTTGAAGTTGCTGCAGCGCGAGACCGCCACTTTCTTATTTGCACGAGCACCGCATTTGCCTCGATTTTAAGAGCGAGGCACAATGGAATATAAGAACGGAGGATGCGCATGAGAAAATGCTACTCACAGTACACTCGAGATTAAATTCTATTCAATTAGCGCAACTGAGAAATTAAAAAATAATTTATATTTATAATTCGCATTTCAGTTAATCCGGAGTGTTTTTTTAATTTCAGAATTATGCAAGTTTAATTAAAAATTCTTAAATATTAACAGCTGGTTTCGCAGAAGGAAAACTGCGCATTTCTTCGAGTTGCAATATCTGCTGTTTCATTTTACCGGGTATATTACAAAAAATCTGTTTACTAACATTCGGAGAATAAAGCGATACTCGGGTCTCCTGTTCTACATTTTTCCCATTAAACTCGCAAACGTTGGCGTACACTCGAAATTCTGCAGGACGGACTGCAGAATGCCGAGCGTTTTTTTTTTGCGCGGAGCGATCGATTGCGACATGCTTTTTCCGTCGGGGGACGGCTTTTTTAATTCGGCGTCGAACAAGAGAGAGGGTGGGCCGCTCTCGCGTTGATTACGTGGTCACTCGCAGTCGGTCCGCGGTGAGTCTGCGCAGCCTGGAAATGCATCCTGGTCGGTCGAATCGTATAATTTCCTTCACACCCGCACGCCCGATGATATAATTAGCCGATCGTAAAGATAAGAAGAAGGACCCGTGTCTCTCCTCGCGGAAAAATCCCGGGATCGGGTGACTTTCCCTCGCGCGCGCACAGCACATAAGGAAGCTGAATCCACCCCGGGCAGAAAATTCAATCGAGCGAGTTCCTCTCTTTCTCTCGACGTTGCAATTCCTATCCGTCTCTCTCTTTCTCTTTCTCTCTCGGATTCCGAGGAAAGCTGGTTTCATCGGAACCGCCTTCGGTTCCGCAATCCCGCAAACTTCTCTCGGATTCGTCGGTATCAAAACGGACGGCGATATCAACAGCTACGCGCGTTGCGAGAACGCGAATGCAAATTTTACGGAAAGATCAACGAGCTCGCGAAAATTAAGAGTTCTGGATATTGGCGGGCGAGAGCAATTCTGGAGAGATAAGAGATGCAAGTTTATATAAATTGTATAGTTAAAAAAGCTCGATTCGATTAATGTTACTACCGAATTCACAAAGTTCCGCGTTAATCGGAAATTAATTAATAAATTTAGATAAGTGATCAAAACGGCTACGGCGTAGAAAGCTCAGATTCAGTCTCGTAATAAGTGAGAATTCCCGGTATATCGGAATTAAGTAACTCGCGACGCGTCGAGTATCTCTTTTTAATGTTAGCTTCGAATATTATTGTCCGTCAGCAACGAATCGCGGATATTTTATTGCGCAACGCACTGCGGCAGCAATGGCGCATTTATTACATTATAAAATACGAGACATGCGTCGCGAGAATATCTCGCAGCCATAAAAGCGCATTTATACGACCAGGAACTCGCACGCGCGCGCGCGCGAACGCTTATGCATTTATATACACATAAATATATATATATATATATATCTGGGTGCTGCCGTCACGTGCCGATACCATTCTTCCGGCATGACGTCGCGATATGCCTCTGTTAAACGCGCCGGAACTAAAGGGGGCAAAGAAACATCGCGTCGCATCGCGGCGCAGGATCCGCGAGCAACAACGTATCGAAGAGATATCCTCCTTCCTACGTGGGTGCGGACAGACGGGGAGGATTCTGTCTGTATCCTGTCGGATATAGCCCGCGTCTATATATTGACTTTACGTTTCGAGGCCGCGCGTTGTGAAAAACGCGAATAATAAGAGCACGATGAAGAATCGAAAGCTCGAATTTTCTTCGATAACGACCAGGCGGAAATTTCGGCTCGACGGCGCATCCACCGCGGGTAATCTCGCCAATTTCTATACTGTGTTGCATTGATCATTAATTACTTCTTTATCGGACGATTTTGCAAAAAATTGAAAATATTATGATACTTTTAATTGGTTAATAGATTTTTTTTTATTAAAAAGTAAATTAAGATAGAAAAAATATTTTTAAAGATAAATATACTTTTGTGCTTTTTCTTGTTATATATTTTTTATCATTTTTGTGTTTTGGTAAAAATACCAATATTCGAGTCATCAAAAGGATACTTAAGTCCGAGCTATGTGTAAATGAAAGACGAGAATTTCTTTTTAATTAAAAAAAATTTTAAGTGTTTTATTTAATATATTTGAGTATTTTTTAGTCATATTTTAAATTGAGAAATTTATTCAAGTCTGTAAAATTTTTTTTTAATTAAAAAAGTTAATATTTATTTTTAGACATATTTTTTGTCCTTCTCTTTGTTTCGTCGGGAAACATGTGTCTCTCTTTCTCTCTCTTTCTATATAAATTCCGCTCACACGACTAGAGAATGTTACGAGTTACGCAATACGTCTTTTGTCGCGCCTGAAAATAGCAGCATCCCGGTGGATTAACGGACGCATTTAACGAGTCGTTTCTTCGCGTTGAAATCTCGATTACCCCCGCGAGAAGCATCGTTTATTAATACACCGCGGATGAATGTCATTGCCGCGTTCGCGCGCGCGCGCGTAGAACCGCGCGTGTAATTAAACACTCCGCGCGCTCATAATCTTGCTTTTGAACTGACGGTGATTAAACCCGATCTCTCGGATGTGAAAAGTAATAAACTGCGACAAAGGCGTCGGCATTTATTTACGCGAGGTTTTCATCTCTTCAAATCAACTACTTTATTCATACATTTTACATCCGATTCAGAATCTTTCTGAATAAATTTTAAAAATATTAAAGCAAACAAAAAATTTGCGCTGTATCATTGTTTTAATTACACACATATGTTTATTTTAGAAACGATTTTACATATTCCATACAAACATATTAAAAACATGTTGAAAATTTGGAAAATATAACGGGCTCCTGTGAAATCTTCTCCCAGATGACTGATTCTCTTTTGCATGCAAAATATAATAATCCGAACATAATGAAATAACATCCGCGGCGCGTATAGAAATTTTGATTCGGGCGTGACGTGCGAATCGATACATTTTGAATTTGTCCGATTTTAATTCCATCCGAGTCATCAATTAACGGTGTGACGCACCAGGGTGAAATGCGGCGGCGTGTTGTTTTCTCAATGACCGTTTATCCCTTATCCTGCGAAATATCGCGCTTTCAGCCCATCTGTATCGGAACATCCGCGATAAGCTCGTTGTATCGCGTATATACCAAATAGTCGGATTACGCAATCCGCTTCGCTCGGTTTTAATGGCGATACACATACCGTGCGGCGCGCGCGGAGAGCGGCAATGACGAGCGGCGACGACGATGACGATGACGGTCAGCCCCGGCGGCGGTGGCGGCGATGATGGCAAACAACGATCATTTCCCCGACGTGCGTTCCGCGTATTGGTTAGCCGGGGAATTCATTAGGGCTTCCTGGCGCACTCACGCTAAAACCAATCGACCGATCGCCATTGCTTTCATGCAAATTGTCTGATCCAGTTGTTACACGCCGACGTTGTATATATATATACGCACCCGATATATTCCGAAACTTCGTGGAAGGATTTAGCGTGCAACTCGGATTTCATTCGCGTATGGATGAAGCACTTGCCGATTAATCCTCGCCGCGCGGCTTATCAAAAGTTCGGTAAGAGTCCTTATTAATTTTGCAAGCGCTATCGCGCTGCAACGTTTAAGGTGCATTTATTTATTTATTTTTTTCGTTCGTTATCGTTTGTTTAGCAACCAGTTTCGACGAACGTTAACGAGTCTTTCGGGCAGATCGGATATTACTAAAGATTATTTACGTCTGACGTATCGTATAAAGATACGCGCATAGCAATTAGGTTTAATCGCCCAAGTAAATATTACATACTCGCGAGTGGTAATGACATATAATACGTTTGAAATATCCATTGAAGATCGTTGCAACGGAACGCAATCCCGCCGATACACCGCGATATACTGTTAAGGATCAATTTCTCAACGCGCATAATCCCGGGCAATAAGCAGAACTGGAATATACAATTACTTTTTTTTTTCTCGGTATTAATGATTCCGCACGAAGCAATTTTCTCACGGGAGGGGGATGTAATCCGGGAGGCAAAACGAAAAAATTCAAACTTTCCACACGAATGTAATTTATCGTAGAAACGCGAAACATATTTTACACGCAAAACGGCAACTTAACTAGTTACAACGTTAATTAAGTTATCATTACTGAACTGTTAACTGTACCCCAGTGGAGGGCCGGTTCTGAATTAAATTACGTTAAAACTTTTAAATTTAATCACATTAATGCTTTGTTAAGCGTAATTTATGTTTTAAAATGAGAACGCTTGTTGCGTTTCAAGCGTTATTTTTATACATCTTATTCCTCTCTCTCTCTCTCTCTCTCTCTCTCTCTCTCGATAACAAATGCCGTTGAACTATAGTTACGAATATTGAGAGAGTTATATTTAGAGTAAATGCGAATATCAGTTCAGAATAATTTAGAAACAAGATGAAAGTCTGATACACAACCTTCAAAAATGTCATTGCTAAAAACAGAAAAGAAGAGACTCGCGTCTCTTTGTGTTCGTCAGTTATGCGCGACGCGTGAACGATCAGTCACGTAAAATTGGCGCCGGCACGGCGTACGTGTTTAGCAATCTCAGCTCTCTTTGTCCGCCTCGTTTTCGCGTGCATTTAAAGGACGGATAGTGCCTCGGGCGCATTATCGTTGCGCGCTAATTCGCACTCGTCGACCGAATCCGCCTTCTTGCGGATCGTTTCTACGCCGCCGCGCGGGCGCCGCGACGCGTATAGAGTGTGTTTGGATCGCGCTTTTGCGCCAAGCGGAAAGCGAAGCCCCCGCGATTTGTAGGTCGTTTGATCGCGTTATAGCCCCGGCCTCGTGGCTTTTACGTAATCCAGACATGCCCGTCCCGCGCGTGTCGCGTACGTGTGCATATACATCTCATCGACGTCGTCGTCGTCACTCGTGTGCATCTCTCGGTTTGCGCGCGCGCGTACGTGCGCGTGTACACGTGCGGCGCGATCTCGGAGTCTATATATATATAATATGTGAGAGAGTGCATGTGCGCGCGGTCGTGTGAGCGAGAGTTGCGATGTGTTGTGTATAACGTTTCGGTGTGTATATATACATTCACACGACGCCGTCCCGTCGTGCACACATACACCGGCGCGCCTACGTGAACGCCAGATTATAGACTGGCTAAGGCTAGATCCGCGGGAGGGACGAGCGTATTGCATTCTCTCTCCGCATCTCTCGGCTCCGTTTTCATACGTGTGCGAGCGCGAGGACGTGTGCGTGCGTACGTATCTCCGCCATGCTATCCAGCCTCTCTCTCTCTCTTTCACTCTCTGTCTCTGTCTCTCATTCTCTTTCTCTCTTTATCTCCTCGCGCGCGGCGCACAATGAGATATAAAATGAGACGCGGAGGAATAAGACGTAGCATTACCACCGCATAATGAGGTACTAACCATAAGAAGCAATCAGGCGGCGAATGCCGAGCCGGTGGACAAAACAAATGAGCGATTTCAGAAGTCCATTCTTCTCGGGGCTGCGCCTCGTTACGCGGAGTGTACTCGGAAGAGGCGAGAGTACACCCTTCGTCTTCGACGAAGCGGCGAAACTCCTCTTTAAACCGTGGGATTTCGAGAAGCAACTCTGGCGAGTAAAATCCTTTAACGGAAGAATTTTCCGGGAATTAATAGACGGGGAAACCGAATAATCGGCCCATTCGATGGTCCAATTTGATGCTGCCGGTAATCTAGGATCTTACAGGATGAAGAGGCGAAAACGTGTAAATTAATGACAGCGAGAGGAAAGCATGGGAAGTGTGGCGTGTAGCGTAATGAAATATAAAACAGCTCGGCGCGCCGGAGAGGAGAATACGCGGGAATATCCGTGCCGGGGAGGGCTTGTGTAGAATTGGCAGAAAGCATCGCGGGCATATACGTATAGATACATGCGTTTACTCGCACGAGATCGGTCGGATTATATACCGTACGTTAAAAGACCGTCGGTGTACCGAGGGAGCTCTCCGCGCGCTGCGCGACGAGCGTCGCCGTCGCGCCCCTTCGCGCCACCGCGCCGCGCCGCACCGTCCGTTTTGTGTTTCTCTTTCGCTCCGGCTGCTCGATCGAGCGTGCCGGCGTCTCAAGGAGAGATCACTTTATACACATTACATTTTGCTTGCCGCCCGAGAGAGCCGCCGCCGCCACGCCGGTCGGGGTTCGACCGCGCAATAATACACTTTTTCGCCTCGTCCTCGTTTAAGGCCGATTCAACGTAAAACGCTCTCCTCCTCCCCCTCTCCCTCTCCCTGGTCGTGTGCGACCGTACGGCGCGCACCGTCCTGTCGTCGTCTGACAGAACTCGCTTAAGCGCGATCCATTCAACTTTTTGCCGGAGTAATGTGCGACACTTATCCGCGACTACAAACCCGTCGAATCTGCATAAGCGCACGTGTGTGCACGCGCGACGTACACGAATGGATCGATGGGCACGCACGCGTCGACGGAGCGTTAAACGGCGGCTCGTGCGCGCCCCGAACCACTTAGTCGATTTTACAAGCAAGTTTTTTTTTTATTTCGGTAACTGCCATTTATATTTTTATTTATCGCGCGTTACACGCGTGCGCGCTCTTTTTTAAATATTTGAATTGTATAACGTTTAACTCGCAAATGCATTTGCATTTTTCATTAATATTCATGATCCGGGTAGCCAAGTCGATAAAATATGTCCCCTTAGATTTACATATGCTTGACACCGAAGTGGAGGGGGGTAGCATTATTCGAGTGATTTCGACGGAGACGTGCATGCCGTATATTCCGGGTGAAAGAAAAAAAAAAAATTTTTTTTCGTTAAAACGAATCGAGGCCGAGGTAATTTCCGCGGGATTATCGCTTATATACGCGCGCGTGCGTGTGTTTTTCAGCCGCGGGCCTCTCCCGATGTACGTGCCCGATAAGCGTCGCGTCGAATTTCGCCGTTGCGCGCAAAATCTAAGCACGGCCGCCGGTGATACAGGAACGGAGAGAAACGCGAGAAATGTTACTCGATAAGCTGCCCGTAATCGTTCGCCAAGTCAATTACATATTCCGGTCGAGGGTAGGTATAATATCGTGGTCCGCGATAAATAATTTTTCGCATACTGTCACGAATTTATTATGCGTGCGCAGGAAAACAAAGATGCGTCCTTTATTAATCTCCAACCGCTAATCTAATCAGTTTTAAAAGCGAGACGACGACGGGCGGAGGGTAACATTTTTTCCCGGGCGAGAATCGTAAGAATTGCGCGAAATCGTGATGGCATGTGTAATGGCTTTGCGAACGGAAGAAGAGCGCACTGCAGAAGAGGACATGACTCGGCCTTGCGGTCAGGTAGATCCGTGGCAGAAATAATCGCGTTTTCTCCTTAAACCGAGAAATTCCCACGGAAGAGAGAAAGAGAGACGTGAAAGAAAAGAGTTCATCCTCTCGCACGAGCACGAACTTCCCTCGGTCGTCCCACGATACTATCGGCGATTCCCGCGCGCGCACGTTTATTTCGCCTCTGTCTCTCGCTCATTTGTCATTCGCCATTGTACGCCCGACCGGAGAGAATCCCAAGCGTCGGAAGGACCATATTTACCGAGGCAATTTATGATGCGGACAGGAGCGCGGGAGAACGTCGGATAATGTGAGATCGATCGGCCGAGCGGAACGTGTCGATTTTCTCAAACATCGCTCAAGATCGGCAGTTTAAAAAAAAAAAGTACCTTGTTTACCGACGCAATTGGATTGCGCCGAGAAACTTCCCTGCGACACAAAGAGCGTGAAACGCAATGGAATTTTTGAAATAAAAGTAAAGTCGCGCTTTATCGATATGTCACATTTTTCCAGTTCTTTTGCCGTTTGACAGTAGCACCTCATTGGTAATTAAAAAGATAATCAAGTTTCGATTAACAGCGAATTGGTATCTCTCTTACTTGATTTCACTTATCTTCACTATCTTCAATAATATTCACATTACAATTCGCATTTAATGAATGTAAATAATATCGCATAAATTCATACAATTGAATACGTTTAATTGACGTTTATTGCACATTAAATGTAATGCGTTTGATATATTTCACTGAAGAGCTAATTGAACGAAATTAAATCGAGGGAGAAAACGCGTTAGTTCTGCAACATCCCCGCGAGCTTCGTTTCCTATTTCCCGTGTTGTCGAACGACATTGATCGCGCCAGTTTCAGATGGAAAGATATCGACGTCTCTTCGTACTCCGCGTACGTACCTACTATACGCGAACGAAAGCGAGCGTTTTTTTTTTCTCAGAACGTCGACTCGCATGCATGCGGCATATCGAGGGAATAACCCGTTCGTTTCGACGTACCGTAACGCGCATACTACACGCGAGCACGTCTATAAATTCCTGCGTTGCGTCAAGTTAAATCGACTGTCGTCGAGATAACGAAGCCGCGAGGAAGCCGACGGCACGAGGCGCATCTTCCGGGTGTCGAGTCCTTTCAAATCTCGCTTTTAATAACCCTAATATCCCGTTAGAAGGGGAAGGGAACCATCGAGAAATCCTGGAAACGCGCGCCGTCACCCTCTTCGCCTTTTTCCTTCCTCGCGGCTTTCAAGTTTTGGATTTCAGACAGCGAAGGGGGGAAATGCAGAGCGCGTGCTCTCTCTCTCTCTCTCTCTCTCTCTCTCTCTCTCTCTTTTGGCCGTCCTACTCGTCGCCTACTACATTATTCAGATCTGCTCCGAGAAGAATACCGGGTTGAATTTTAAGGGGGATGAAGAAGTCGGCGAACAGCTCCTGTCTTACCTCCCCATTCTCTCTCCCCCTCCCCCTCCCCTTTTAAAGCCGCCTCCGATTTTCGTGGCGGCTCCGCCGCTGCGTGATTTACATATGTTCTGTATCTCGCGAATTTGCATCGCGCGTTTTCGTTTCGCGCTCAATCTCTCGCCCGCGCTCGGCGGTAATCCGCCCGGTGACGCCATTGTCGCGCGCACGTTTTTCCCCGCCGTCGCCGCCACCCGGTCGGATTTTCGCGCACTCCGGCGATTTATGCGGGGCTCGCTTTCGCCGTCTTTGCATACAGCTCGGCCCATACGGACTCGGTGCCGAAACGGCAATTAAGTCATATGTACGCGTAACAGCGCGATTTGCAAGTCGTTACATCTCAACTTCGCATTGTTATTTCCGATCGGGGAACTTAACGCGACCCAGCTTTTTTGATACACTCGCGATAGTTGGTCTTAAAATTGAGAAAGTTAAAAATTTAATTTAATTTTACATTCTCAGAGGAAGTTGCGAGAAACTTGGGTAGAAAATCTTTCTCGATGTTAAACGACCTTATCTCTAGATCCGTCTTTTCAAGTTTGCAAACAAACAAAAAAAAAAAGACGATTCGTTAGCTACGTTAAACCTCTCAATTGCCAAGAGAATCTCTACACCGCTGCGAAATCCGTGGGTGGATAAATCGTAAACGAGTTAAATAATTATATATCGTCGCGCGTTATTATCGCGCGATAAATCGCCCCGCGCTCGCGCTCGCGCACGCTCGTTTGGCAGCGGTAAAATCACCGTTGGGTTTTGTAATTAACCACCGACGGGGTAATCAGAAAGCGTTTATATTACTTTCGCGCGTTATAATAATCGTTTAGATGAAAACGCACTCGTCGCTTCGATGCCGCGCGCGCGCGCCATATATAATAGCCGATCGTGACGATTTAGCCGCGACGCGACGCGGCGATTTCCGTCATAGAGAGCCGCGCGCGTTTCACTCGAAGGACAGCCAATTATTGCACAACGCACGACATAATTAATTAACCTCCCTCCTCCCCGTTCCCTTTCGCTAAAAGCGTTTATCCGTGAAATACACTTTTCACGTGGAAACAATTCAGGCACTGCGTTCTCTCTCTCTCTCTCTCTCTCTCTCTCTCTCTCTCTGTCTGTCTCACTTACACCCGGCGCAACGAGTGCGCGTTAATTAAATGTATAAGCTCTTGATTTGCTCTGTTGCGACAAAATGTGTATGGCATTTAAAATGCATACATTTACGAGAGAGCCGTCCTATTGAATTGTGTATAATTGATCGGGATTCCACGCACAATGCAATTATGTAATGCATACAACGGTGATGAGGTTTGAAATTTTAATCCTTCAATTATTTAGTGTACCGCACTCTCTCGCGGAGATCGGGGAAATATATCCGCGCTTAAAAAGTCTTTGATGATCGAATCACTCGTGCACGCGGAGTAAGCACGGGGACGAATTAAAATCGTTCGAATATTATCTAAAGTCTGAAGCCGCGCGAATACTTCATTTCGCGTATATCCGCGCGCGCTTCATCTTCGCTTCGTCGTCGTCGGTGGTTTTAACCGCACAATATTGGTAATGAAAATCCCTTCACTCCGGCCGATTCCGGGCTTGATATTTATTCTCCTCGTTGCGCGAGGATTAATATTTATACGATTAACCGGCACGCACATGTATACACGCGTCGGCATATTTGCGTACGTAAGTACACGCGCGTTAAGTTGAAATTTACCGTCAGCTGGGAATAGTTGGATAGGATAGACGGTAGAGAGGCGGACTTTTAACGGTGCGTTTACAACATTGTCATTACATGGGTTACGTTTCCGTTACGCGTGCATGCGTGCATACATTTATGAGTGTGTGTGCGTGTGTGTGTTACACTATACAAGCTGCCATTTAGCGCAATTTATTAAACTGTCCCTCTCCCTCATCGGCACCGTCTCTCTTTCTCTCTCTTCCCACTTTGCACTACGTTCTCCTCTTACTCTTACTCTCTCGGTTTCCCCATCTTCGTCCCCTTTCCACTTTGGCCGCTTTGACTGTGCTACGCCGACTGCACAGGGGAACAAGGGGGCGGAGGAGGAAGGGTGCGCTCGGTGGCTAAATACACACACGAACGCCGGGGCGTCGGGCGCCGACGTGCACGTACACGTGCACACGCACACGTACACGCACCCATACACACACACACACTCACGCCGCGGAGAGAGCAAGCCTGGGTCTCTCACGGCGGGGGTGGTATGACGGAATCAATACCCGGTGTGTGAGAGGGTGGGATAATGCGGTGGCTTGACGAGAGTCGTAGGTAGTAAGAGCCGGAAAGAGAGAGAGAGAGAGAGAGAGAGTGGGGGGGGGAGAGAGAGAAAGTGGGGACGGAGAAAGATGGGGAAGGATAGAATGCGGATGGATGGGGATGAGAGGTGAGGAGACAGAAAGAAGCGAGAGATGGAGAGAAGTCGAGGACTACTAGAGGAAATAAACAATGGTTCAGTAACCCTTCTCCCCCTCCCTCTTCCTCGCGCTCGTTGTAGTATATGCTGCCGGAAAATTACCCGAGATACCCGAATAATGGCAAAGTGTGTGCGAGTAGGCGAATCTCTCATCCCCCTCCAGCAGCTCTCGCCGGCATTTTGTTCCTTTTCGCTTCTTTTTTTTTTATCTCTATTGGAAAATAATAATCACGGATATTACAATGGCGGTTGTGGTATACTCCTCGCGTACTTATATCCTGCGTGGCTTTATAAGGGCGCGGGGGTGGGAAAAATAAAAGCGAGTAGTAAGCCGCGTAGGGGTATTGCTAATTGTGCGGTAATTCGAGTGATATTAATTTTGATAAGCTGCGTGAAGTTGGCACCCCTAAATGCGAATTTTGACAAAATCTATATGGCATTAGATTGTCCACAATATGTCCATATTTGTCCAAGAATAATAATCTTTTGTCCACTCTTGGAAAAAATAGATCGGAAGAGCACACGTCAGCACCCCTAAGTGCGTTTTTTTTCAAATTACATACGGGATTCGATTGTCCACATTAATCAGTATTTGTCCAATAATAATAATTTTTGTCCACTCTTGGAAAAATAAATTAAAAATAAAAATTTAACGTAAGCACCCCTAAGTGCGTTTTTTTAAAAATTACATACGGGATTCGATTGTCCACAATTTGTCCGCATTTGTCCAATAATAATAATTTTTTGTCCACCTTGCTACAAAAAATTATAAATAAAAAAAAGGTTAAAGCTTGCCAGAAACACTCATAAGTGTATTTATCTTGAAATTACATACGGGATTCGATTGTCCACAATTTGTCCACGATTTATACACATTTGTTTATAAACAATTTTTTATTACTGTATAAATACAACTATATAAATAGTGCACAAAAAATTACTACAAGTATGGAAGAAGCATGACAACTTTATATATAATATAAAGTTGTCATGCTTCTTTCCACATATAAGATTTTCGTTTTATTTTAATTTTTATGGCATTCTTATTTAAGTACTATTATTTATACGATTGTTTATATCGTGCAGTATTATGCAATATTAAAATAATTTAGGACATTAAGTAAATTTTATAAAATAAATATTTTTATTATTTTAAAATTGTATGTGAAAGATTTGTTTTGTCACTCACGTATTATCGACATTGTATTCTTCAAATAAATAAAATATTACGTAACATTTATTTTTAATTTTAAATTAGATTTTCTTATTCCGTTTGAATAAATTTAACACTATGAATTTAGTTTAAAATATTGATTTATATGTCAAAAAGACAGTAGATGCTGTAATTCTACTTTATTTTTAACTTTGACATCTTAATATTGATATAGGAGTATAGTTGATGTATGTGTAAGTAGTATACAAGTGTGCGTGCGTGTGCGTGTGCGTGTGTGTGTAATGAACATTGTAGTGTAACAATACTTGTAGTAATTTTTTGTGCACTATTTATATAGTTGTATTTATACAGTAATAAAAAATTGTTTATAAACAAATGTGTATAAATCGTGGACAAATTGTGGACAATCGAATCCCGTATGTAATTTCAAGATAAATACACTTATGAGTGTTTCTGGCAAGCTTTAACCTTTTTTTATTTATAATTTTTTGTAGCAAGGTGGACAAAAAATTATTATTATTGGACAAATATGGACATATTGTGGACAATCTAATGCCATATAGATTTTGTCAAAATTCGCATTTAGGGGTGCCAACTTCACGCAGCTATTTTGATATCGAGATTTTGCGGAGGGCGGGTAGTTCGAGATCCGTTGAATTTTCCTCTCGTTGTCTTCGATAGAGATAGACGAACAGGATAATGCCGCGCCCGGATACAAATCTGTAACATCTATTAAAGATTGCTTAATTTTGAGAAAGCTGTGCGAATGGTAAATCAATACCGTGAAAACTGGAGCGCGCCTCGCGGTAACAATGTTAATCGCATTAGAGCCCGCAAGCCCGTGGCGGGGGAAGTTCGCGTCTATTCTCTTCGGGGAAAAATTTCTTAATCAGAGAATTAACAGAAATGATATAGTTGACGAGACGATGTCGTCGTTTTGATAATAAAATTAACTTGCGCGTGAATCATTCTAAAATAGAGAGATTATGAGGAATCTCTTATAGAAGATAAGATTACACAGAATCTCTACATTACTGACAAAGTCATCCCACTTTTACTTTAATAATCTACATTGATTATTTATGTCGACTTCTATTGATACGCTCTTGCGAAAACACGTTTGTTAGATTACGACAATGGATATCGCGTTCGCACGCGTCGTTCGATGTCGGTTAAAAAGAGTAAAGACTCGATTAAATTTATGACGTACTTAATGTTTCCCACGAGAGAGTTTCTGCAGCGGCGATTGCATCACCTGGAGGAGTGCGGCTCTCCTTTCTTTCCTCGGTGCACCCCGCCACCCTCCTTTTTATTTTTTATTCCCCGCTAATCTGACGACTTGATTCGCGCTCTATTTGCGTCGCGACCGACTCGAATAGTTCGGCACGTCGTAGTTCCATACCCGAGATCCTCCCCCGACGTGCAGGCGGGGATGTGTGCCATCGAGGGGGCGGTTAATTAATCGCGCTCTTGGCACGAGTCCACCGAGTTCGAATTTAGCCGTAGCGGGCCGCTTAACCTCGGTAATGTCCGTCCGTGAATTTGGACAATTCTCCTCCTTCGTCTGTCGCACACCCTCGCGCCGAACACCCTCTTTCACCCTCCGTCGCGTTTAGTTTCGCTCATTGTCGTGCCCGGGCACGCGATTACCCCTTTGTCTCGATCGTTAACTATTTCGGGCCGCGCCTCCGTCGCATACCGATCGCGATTTCAGTCGCGCTGCTTTCCGAGTTTAAAATTACACGAACGTTCAATTAATTACCGCGTGACACGCAATATTTTCTGTTAACGCAACACTCCAAGTATAATTTTGATTTTTTAAACACAAATCCGTTTGTATAATATTTCACGACTGTTATTTATTATGTTTATCTTATCTCAATCTGATTTCATTTTTCTCCTTTAACGAGGTGTAATAACACACGGGAAGAGGCACTTGATTTCTCATCTCAATAGATTTCTCCTTGTCGTAACTTTGTTTTTTTTTTTTTTTACAAATACAGCCTGCTTCGAGTAACGATTAAATATGCAGGTACATGTGATATGAGATATGCTTCCTCCGCAACCTCGCGCGCGCGCGCGTGTGTGTGTAAAATCCGCATTGAAATGAAACTCGCTAACGCAATTAGTAACCCGACTGTGCTCGCTGTTTAACTTTTTATTACTCCGGTTTAGTGCATCGATTCCGGTGTTCGATACGGCGGCGCGGCGGCGAGAGAACTCGTTTCCGCGCGAGCGCTTAGTCAGTTTTCCATCGGTTTTCCCATCGACGGACTTATCTTTCCACCGACATTTTCCGGTGTGTTCTTCGCGCTCTCTCTTTCTCTTTTTCTCCCCCTTTTGACGATCGTATTAACGCGATGTCGACTTTGTGCCGAGCTTTCGATATTTCCACCTTCGCCAGTCAGCAGATATGAGAGATCGGGGCGAAGCGGCGCGCGGACGCACTCGCAGGCACGTGCATCGGGTATGCACTGGCTCGGTAGCGCGAACGCGAATATAGAAGTCAATGCACTTGCGGTGCAACATCGGGGGGGGGGGGAGGAAACAACGTCGTCTTTATGGCACTCGGGAACCCGCGGCAACGAGATTACATCTACCGAGACATCCAATTGATTCTCTCCGAAGGACAGAAGTCGGAGATAATTTTATTTCACTAACAGGAGACGCAGCGTGAATGTAATCTACGAGACGTAGCTCGCAGAGTTTATGAGATGTTTGCTCGTACGATTATTGGCATTTTTTTTAATGCGACGTTTAAAATGGAACTTAAAAGAGTTTGAATGCGGGAGATAAAGAAGAGTGTTACCGTAGAGAGCGTTGTTTAATATTATATTTATAGCTGTCTGGAGCTTTAGATTGAGAGAAGCATGGCAAAATTTACGAATACAATAGAAGAAACGCAGACAAATGTTTTGAACGTGTTGCTTCAGTAATTGTTGACTAAGAGCCGGAGCATATGCTGTATTGGGATAGTTAAAAGGATAGACGACAATGGATTGAGAAACATGTGGTTTTTGACAGACGATGGTGAGAATGTGGCAAAAGGGATAGGAAAGACGTAGCCGAATAAAAGCAGCCCGACATTTGGTGTCACAAATCACGTGTGATTTGAAAGAGCAAAAAGAATCTAAGTGCACGCCAAGCTTGATGAATGATGAACGAGGAATTGGTTAAGAGTAAACAGAGTTAAGACAGATGTCAAAAGATTGAAGACTGAGACAACAGAAAGAAGGAGCCGGCAATGAGGAAAGAGGATTTAGATTAGGATTGCATGTGAAGATTTGTTGGGGACTAAGGAGGGGCGGGGACGGGGATTGTAGAAAATTGAGCACAGGACGAGAATGAATCATAATGGTAGTCTCCCTTTTTTTTGGCGAGCGATGTATATAAATGAGAGCATTTATATATACATCGCTCGCGAATATAAGGCGGCAAGGAAGCGTGCGTACCGTTCGTACGCGAATGCGCGGCCTGCGAGCCGCTCTTTATGCTGCATGCGCATCGGTGTTGCCCCGACAATTGATACTTGACACTGGATGCACCGGTAATAATGCAAATCAGCGTGTTCTGTCCTGCGACGTATAACGGTGCGATGTAGAAACGCACCGGCGAGTCCGAGGAACTCGAATTAAGCTCTGTCTCTCTCTCTCTCTCTCTCTCTCTCTCTCTCTCTGTCTGTCTGTCTGTCGACGCGGTCATTTACGCGACGTAATGTCAGTGTGTAAGGAAACGTAATACGGTTCACCGCGGCCGGTGAAGGAAAGGGAGAAACGATCGGGAATTAGGATCAATGGTGTAATGATAATAAAGCGTCGTTTGATCGCGAAGGACGGCGAGACGTTAAGAGAGTTGCCGAGAGCTGGCGGCTTCGCAGATGACATATATGCGCATTATAATCCGATGCGCGAGAAACGCTATTTCGAGCATTCGCGCGTTTGGAATATCGATTATTTGTTATTCGTGCCGCATAGTGTAATATCTTGCGAAACTTTGGTAATATATATCTTTGAGTCGTAATATATCTATCACAAACATTTCTTGAAGATATCTCTTTAAGATTTAAGGCATGCACAGCATTTTATTGAGACGCGTGAGGTGAATTCTTACTTGAAGAGCAGGCAGCGTGCTGTATTTAAAGGAATGCGAGATGTTTAATTAATCGGAGGGAGGGGTCGGATAAATTGTCAAAGAAAAATAAATATTTTTATTAACGATAAATATCGGGGACAATTTCACCGAATGAAATAGAAGTATCGTTAAAATACGAGATATCAGATTGCCTGTTTCAGATTATAAACGCGTGCAGAGTATCATGTTCGGTTCGGTTTTTCACCGTTGATAAGCTCGACGGTAATCTGAACGGTTACGGTTTTGCCTCTCTCGTTATATTGCATGCGCTTTTGTATCTTTTTATTAACTGGCTTCGGCCGGTTTTCGCGAGAGCGCCCAAGGCCGGGCGGCCGCGGAGCGGAATGCCGGAAGAACGGACGGGTCGCGCGCGCGCTGCGAAGGACGGCGATGAATTATGGTAGGAGCGGAAACCTCGGTCTGTTGGTCTATCGGTTACGGAAATTGATTCTTATTACTTTAACGTGAACATGCGCGCGCCCGCGCGCGTACATCACAGACGGGACTTCCCTCGTCTTTGATCCCCCTCCCTTTGTGCCGTGCCGTACGTTAGGTAACTTCTTCGCCGCGATGTCAATTGCGCATTTAACCGTCCGCCTACGCGACATGCGCGCGCGCGGCGCCTCGTTAAAATGTTTCCCAGAGCCGGCCAATTAATTCCATTGATAACGAATTTCCTGTAAGCCCCTACGTTGATTTAACGTCGCGAGGTAACACGAGGCCGGTTCGCGACTCGTTCTCGCGCGAGTATCGAGCGATTCTCGCTCGCGGAGTGGAGAATGGGACGTGGTAGAACGGCTGGGGGGGGGGGAGGGCAGGCGTGATATTCTTTTTCGAGACGAGATATTATAACGGCGTAGCGAATAAGATCAGGGGATGAACCGATTTTTTTTTAATTGAAAACGCGCCGATTCGACCGACCTCGATCCAGTGGCATTTTCACTTGAAAGGCTCGATTTACTCCCCGCCAACTTTTTATCGCTCGTCCACGGTCGAGCGTTTCCGCAACAATCGCTATATACTTTTCCCGGGGCGTGAGAAATTTTTTTTTTATTTAACTCTAATCCGATTTTCGCTCGGCGATCTCGTGTATCTTTCCGCGCTGAGTATTTTCTATATTTACGCAAATTTATCGATGATAAATCGTATCGTTTCCGATATCCGCGATACTGTTTTCGTTACGGCTCGAAAAACGTTGCGGAATCCTCGGGAACTCCAAAGGAAACGTCACCGTGGTATTCTATACCTATATTTGGAATAAGCGAATTTTTAATCTCTATCTTTAATACTATTACACATCGGACGTGATCGAGTCGAGAAATTGATTTCTTTAATAATATATTCTCAATTATGTTAAATTAGATCGATACTCCGTCTTTTTCTCGAGCCGCTATAATTTTTAATTTTATTTGATTCCCTCCGACTCAACCTTGTTCGTTCGCCATTAAATACTGTAATAAGGCCAATGAGCTTATTGTTATAGATGTATCGCGTGTCAAAGTGGTATGCATACTATCTTAATGCTATTTCCGTCACGACTCTTGGCCTAGAAGGCCACGCTGACTTCTATATACTATAAATATGTACACGAGCGGCGTGCGTGATCGGTCCCGACGTAATTTCGTCCTTCGTCCTGCCTCGCCTTCGTCGCTGATAGGCGTCTGCGGGGGTTGCGCAAGGATGCCGGGGGTACGGAGATTGCGAGAGGATCGACCTCGTCCGACGGGAGAGCGAGGGTGGGTACGACATCCCAAAAGGGCAGGCTCGGGGGATGAAAGAAGATTTCGTAGTCGTTTCTGTGCGCGATTTGGGGAGAGGGAGATGTAAGAGGGTGGCCGCGGCATGGAGAGGGCGGATGGCAGACGTTCAGGGCGCGAGAGGATAAAGTGGATGCCGGGTGGTTAAGGGGGTGGAAAAAGGACGCCGCCGCCATGAGCGCGGAGTAGATCGTCGCGAACCGACTGGAGGCGACGATGAAAAAAAGATAGCACTCGTGACGAGAGAGAGAGAGAGAGAGAGGGGGGGGAAAGGTTAGAGGATAGAAACGAGAAGAATAATCGCGCGACTGAGTGGAACGATAGATGGCGAGTGCTAACCACGATAAAAAAAGTCGTCGTGATTAAGTGACTTTAACGTCTCGCGGCGCAATTCCTCGAATGTAGGGATTGAAATGTCAAAGGGTTGCATACCTGTCGGGTATACAAGAAGTCGAGTACTCGGAAAAGAACCGATTGGTTTACTTTAGAGATGAAAGATTTTCGTCCGTTACACAATTTTCCTTAAATTATAAATTATATATAAATTATGAATATTACTGTCGAGCAAATGACACTGGGTGCATGCTACCGATTAATTATCTAGACGCTGTTGATAATTAACTGATACTATTGCTGATTAATAATGCCGGTAATCTTGTTACCGCGAAATTATCGTTTCGTCGCCGCGACCCCGTCGCTTAATCATTTGATATTCGTATTATTTTTAATACATTAATTATGGCTTTGCGCATAACTCGGGTGTTACCCGATCTCGCTTTAACTCGCGAACCGGACGCATTTTCCTCGCAGCGATGAACCGCCTCGACCTTGTAACGTGATCGGTGTGCAGTTACAGTCACGGTCGCCCGGTAGAGAGGAGAGCTTGCACTACTTCGGTAGCGCGGCGAGCGCACGGTGGCGTAATGATGAGTGGGCCGTTTGTCTCTCTTTCCATCCGGACCCCCGTGATTACTAACCCTCCCGCGGAATATCTTGCGCGCTTTACCTTCGACGTTTCGGAGTGATTTATCGCGCGAGCTGTATACGGCAGGCCAGGCGTTATTCCGCTTCTCTCGCTCGCTGGCGCAGCCGGGTCGGAGCTGTCCGTAATACCCCTTCGGCGTTTACGTCGACGTCGCGGTAGTAGTACAGGCGTGCGATGGATCTTTTTTCCTCTCTTTTTCCCCTTTGTCTCGGTGATCGAGGCTTCGGCGATTTGTACGTCGGACGGCGTCGCTGAGTTTTAAATTTTCAACGTGAATTTTTAAGAAATCTTATATGACGGTGAAACGTAGACGTTTTTTTTTTATATATATAAGTATTACTTTCGGGAATAAGGCGATTCGGTTATATAGACGTATAAAAAAGGGGGAAAAACGCACGCGATAATCTCGGGTCGTGCAGCTACTTTATACCCATTTCTTGATTTTGAGCACGTACGACGTCGCTTATGTGCGAACACGGGGATCGTTTAACAGGTGATACCGTGCGGAAATTGTGGTTTAGTTTCGCGATACCGATAGCGCGGGCTCATCTTCTGGGCTTAGCCCGGGTTATGGGAGCTGTTTGAAGAGGCAGAGCGGGGACGAGGAGGGAGGGGGAAGGGGGGGGGAGTTCGACATGTGTATCGAGATGCCTGCGAGTGCCGTCACTGTTTAGGGTTGCCACGATCTTCCATTGGTGGGTTCTCACGAGGCAAACCGTACGTCCGAGTGGTCAGATCGCTCGCGGTGTGATCCCTCCACAAAGCGATCTCGAAATCCCCAAATTACTTCGCGCTCTGATCATCGAACCCGCGTGGCGTTTGCATGGCAGATTGCTTTAGCCATTTCGACAAGAATAATAATGTGCGTTTGCAGTGGACGTTATATTACGCTTATTACTATAGTCAATTTATTTCTCGCGTTAACAAGCCGATTGTACATGCATCATCCTTTTCTTGAAAGACGAGATGAATTTGCATTAAAAAAAAATGATAACGCGCGCCAATAAATAATGAATAATCGTAATAATTTCTTCAAACGTGTATCATTAATTTTTTAATATGGACAAGAGAGAAAGAAAGGGAGGAGGAGAGAAAGGGGAAATAAAGAACAGAGATCTGCGACGATTACGTCAGTTTTATGGCTTGTTAGCCGAGCATTAATTGGCCGAAGTGTGTAGCAATCTGAGCGACGAAATGTTTGCGGACCTTAACCGAAGCAAAGTTGTAAATTAATTAGTGACGAGAGGGAGAGCGAGAGAGAGAGAGAGAGAGAGAGAGAGAGAGAGAGGAAGAGAAAGATCGTGTAGAGCTGTTAAGCCGTTATGGATGTCTCGAGGCATCTCCCGAGCTCAAAACACTCGTGTGCCGAGAGAGTTAACCCACCCTTGACAAGCTGAGAAATCTGTCAGGCTGTACCGCGTGCGGCGGCTTGTAGAGACGTCGTTAGGAGGCAAAGTTATAAATTAATTGGAGTGCGTGCAGCTTCTCCCTGTCCACGATTTCGTGGGAAGCGACCGCGTAAAATGACCACGTCGTCCGCCGCTGTCTCAGCTGGAACGTGTGGGAAGCAACCGAGGGAAACGTGGCCGGGGTCATAACTCCGGTGCATGCTCGGCGCGAAAATCTTGTACAGCTGCAGCCGGATCTTAAACACTTACGTCTACTTACGTGTTATGAAACGTAAATTTACAGGCATCATGCGCCGCGAGCGATGTGTCCGCGACGCCGTAGTGCGATTTGTGCAAACGCGCTTCACCGACACACGACAATTTCGACGCGACAATTTTGTACGCCTGGTGGTACGCGTCCGATATCGAACAGACAATTCATTATCGGAGATACGATGCCGGCCGTCAGTACACACAGTCCCCAGGCGTTTGTTCAGTCATCCTTTTTTCGCTTCCCCTCCCACCTCCTCCCCTAGGCTTTTTCGCTTTTTCTTCCCGTCGACCTGACTGTAATAGCGCTGTTGTTCCATCGGGGCGATGTTTCCGATCTCTCTTGATGTATCCGTCGTAATACAATTCGGTAATAAATATCGAACTTTTCCCGCGGAAGTATATCTCTCATTTCGACGTTTATCGCGACGTTCGCCGGTGAAATAATCTCGCGATAAACTTTCTGAAAAATTTCGGCGGCAGCGGTCCGTAATAATGCCAGCAGTACCTCTCCCGCGATGTACTCGATAGCACTTAAAATGTGTTTTATTTACCAGCCGCACGCGATGTGGCGTGAAGCTGAAACGTCGGCGGGCATGTCAACGCGTCTCGCATTAAATTACGAATAACAGATCGGTGTCGGGGCCGCACGAAATACCGAGCGATTTGAGCGATTTAATGCGGGAAATAGGGAAGAGAGGCCTCACTTCTGCGGACTACTCACCGTCATCTTACGATCTGCGAATCCATGGCGCCAGTCGACGTCGTCGTAGTCGTCGTAGTCGTGCCGTTTCCGTTGCCGTTGGCCGTTTAATGCGAATTTCACATGCATGGAGCGAGACGACGACGACGACGACGACGATGGGCAAAACGCGGGAAAGCGATGCCAGGCACGTATCATTTTAGAATGGAAAGGGGTTTGCAAAGGGCGAAAAGGGGAGTGAGGGGAGAGAAAGAGCACCGCGCAGACGGTAGCCCTTTACGTGCAAAAGCTCGACTTCTTTTTTTGCGCACTCCCGTCTCTGCCCGCCGTTCTCTTCATTACCCCTTGATTTTTTGTCCCGCTCTCCCCAGTTCCGTCGACTTCCATCCACCAATCTTTTTTTTTACTCTCTTTTCCTCACCCTTTTCTCGCCGGTATATGTTCTCGCAGTGCGGCACGAGGGCGGGCAAGGGTTTGGAGGGAAACGGGGCTCGAAACAACGGAACGTGCGAAAGGGGGGACGATTTTAATACCCGACTCGCGAGACGGCCCAAGGTGGCCTTTATTAATTTGTTTCGTGTTTACGTTAATTCGCGCGCGCAGCCCGCTAATTTGCACCGAGTCCATTTTCATCGGACTTCGTAATGTCTCCGCGTTCGCGACGCCATCGGCCAGTTACGGACTTTAAAGATTTATTAAGGGCTGATAAATAAATTCTACTGTTAGACGATGTAAAATACAATATCGCGCGGTAAATACAGAACCCTTAGGAAGTTTGCCGAGAGATTTCCGAAGCTAGTTGCCCTTAAAGAGAAAGAGAGAGAGAGAGAGAAAGAGAGAAAGAGAAAGAGAGAGATTCTTTTAATAAATACAATTTAGCTTCTTAATGATATTATCGTAATTTAAGAAATTCGCGATGCGCTTCGATATTTTTTCGCGCAGACTCATCTTCTCCAGAATTAAATAATTAACTTATTAAATAATTAACTTATTAAGTTTTTACGTGCAAGCTTATATTTGATCGCATATAATTACATTGATCGGGATTGAAATAGTTGTTCAGTTATCGGCGCTGTCAATTTTATCACGAATAAAATAACAAGCGCACATCTAATCCGGTCGCTGCGCTTCGAGATGGTAGACTCGACCTGAGCCGAGACGATAAATCATTTGGACAAGTACCCAGGCACTTGCGCGCGATGTGCGTCGAGATGCATTCGTGCGAACATTCTAGAATTACATGAAATATTGCACATATATCTCGAATAATTTTATTACTCTTTCATAGTCGACAATCTTGTAGCGACACGAGTGCGTGAGTCGGCTACGCGCAATTCCGCGGAAAGGCGAGCGAAACGGCGAGGCGTATTACCGGGGCGCGAAAGAAACGAGCGGCGTAATCTTCGATCTGTGCGCGCGGCGTTCATACTAATGCGTTAACGACGGCTCTCTCTCTCTCTCTCTCTCTTTCTCTCTCTCTCTCTCTCTCTCTCTCTCTCTTTCACGGCCGAGGATTGAGATTTCGGTCCTCCGCCGCGCGCGCGGCAGCTGTCAGATGAACTGTGGCGGCGCGCGCGGTGAAGGCTCTTCTTCGGCAGTCGGCGGTGGGTCAGCGAACGGGTTGGCAAGTGCCGTCCGCGCGCGTCGCCGCCCGCCCGAGCGAGAATATATATCTTTCTCTCGGCGAGGTCGAGAGGCTGAGAAGGAGAGAGAGAGAGAGTGAGAGGTGGAGAGAAGAAAGGAGCGCGTACGTGCCGCGGCTCACGTAATCTCAAACGAGACGACGTCCACCTGCCTCGTCGTCGAAATTATTGCGGCTTTTTCGTCGCTCAGGGCGAATTTACACGCCTCGCGTCCGCGCTGCCGTTACGGACGAATTACTCGTCCGGAAAAGTGAATCGCCTCTCCGCAGCGCTCTCACGAAAGACATCTCGGGCGGCAAATATAGAGATGAAGATAAAGAGAGGGTAACATTATTATTATCATTTTGAGACTGTTTCTCAAATTGATTATTAATTATATTTGATATTTGTTTATTAATCGAAAGAGATTCACCGGTACAAAGTATTTATCCAGCTCACACTTTTGATTCTAAAGCTAACCGACTTGAGGCTTTCCTTTAACCCCTTTAATTTGTCACTGACGCGTCACCCGACAAATTCTCGTTTTCCCGTCGTGCCCGGTCGTTTTGTATTTAATATTTTTCGCCAGCGCGGACGGACGATATATAACTACCGTGCGGTTCGCGATCTCCTCCGTTAAAAACCGCAGAAAATGACATTCCACCCTCCTGCGAACGGTTCGCTGACCCTCGCTTTGGCCTTCCTCCCTTTCTCTCTCTCTCTCCCCCCTTTTTTCGTATACTGGCCATTATACTTACGCGGATGTGTGCGTGTCGTAAAAGGGCGAAAGTGGGAATAGAAGAAGCGAGAAAGGTCGTTTAAATCCTTCTTCGTGTCTCCCGCGCCGCCGCGAGTCGCCAACCCTCCGACCGTGTTTTTGCCCCTTCCGCCCCCGTCGCGATGCCGAACTCCTGCCGCATGATATCAAACGCAAACACGAACGTACAGAAGAAAGGAACGAGTCTTTAAAACATTTTGCAGCGTCTTTTTTTTTTCACTTAAACCGCTTTTAATCTTCGGTATTTGTCTTTGAACTTTTTAAATATTCGACCGCATCAAAGGGGATCTTCTCCAACTGAAAATGTTGGTAGTAATAATTGCGCGGGAGCATCTCGTAATAAAATTAAAGTAATTAACGAATTATAAAGTAAGTTGAATAATGAATATAAAATAAAACAGAGGTAAAGGCGACAGAGGTAAAGTAAGTTAAATTAAAAAAAAAGGCGCTTGGAGCTGCCGAGCATCCTCAAGTATTCGCACATAAAAGCTTACTGCACGCCAAGCTTTACAAGCATTTTTTTATTTGATGAGAATTCTGTGTAATACCTTCCATGATTATGCGGCGCTAGCAAGAGAGTAGCTGAGGCTTCGTCGAATTTCTTCGAGAGTAAGGAGCTTAACTCCTCCTGACGTATTCGGATTTTTTTTTTTTCGGAGCTTCTCCCAGCAAGAAGCTGTGCTCGCAGCAGGTCATTCATGCCGCAACAAAACAAATTATGTTGCAATGGATCTTTGGCTCGCGCACACACAGTAGGCCGCTTTGTGTCTAAACCGCATTCAAACGACATTCATACCTTCGGATTGTAACGATCGATAGATCGTAAACATAGTCGATTTACCCTACATATTGGCTCTATGAAAAAATCTCAGCTAAATTTTAGTGAGATTTGTAATTAATAATTCAACTGACGTTCTCACATAATTACTCGTAATCATTACTTTGACCGATTAACTGAATCGTTGACTAATTCATAATGCTTATACCGTTTTGTTAACGCAAATAGAATTATTAATATTTTGCTGTTTAATACATGGAAAGCGATTAGATTAAGGGATAACAAATTATAGTTGCACGGAATGAATGATTTTATTGAAAGGTCTAAAAATTTTGCTAAAAACAGATCTTAAAATAATTTTTTATTGAATTATCAAAATAATTTGTTAAAATGTTAAAACTGATAAGCATTGCTATAAAACTTGTGCGAAGATTATTGATCAAAAATTATTTTTAGATCTGGATTCAGCAAAATTGTTCTTTACGTGTAGAAATTTTACTTCAATCAATTGAATTAATTGTCGATTAATCGAACTTTGGCCCTTAAAATAAAATCAAGCTTTTGGATATTACCTTTTACTTTAAATTGAGAAAGGCGGGTGAAATGCAAAAGAGATAGGAAAAAAGAAGAGAGAGAGAGAGAATGAGCTTTCATAACGTGCGATAAAGCGGCGGCCGCGAAGCGCAATTTTCGCGCGCCGGAACATGTCGCACGCAACGAATGTGCGTTTGATGGGGCGCGATGTGTCAGTTAAGTGGATCAAAGCTCGATCGGACATCCGCTCTCGATCGGGAGCCGCGGCGACGCGCTCGCGAGCGCGAGAATCGCTTTCATATGTACATATACCGTTCGCATTCGAGTCGATCGCGGGTTCGCGGCGCACAGACTCATAAATACCGCACGACCGCGCGTGTGACGGCCGTGTTTTCGCGTGCAGGCACCGTGACGTCGATATTTGCCTGGCGCTCGCGATATGGAGAATGCAGGCGGCCGAGAGAGAGAGAGAGAGAGAGAGAGAGAGAGAGAGAGAGAGAGAAATGAACTCACTAGCCTGCGTGCTTTGTACGTGAGAAGAGAACCGAAGTTATGTCTGGCGCAATTGCCAGGGTAACCATCTCCTTGGCTATTTCCGATTTTATATCTCTTTGTTTAAGATATTCATGGGTGGGATTTACATCCAAGGCATTTGCAAAAGATCGTAGAAACGGCGGTAGCGCGCGGTGTTAGAAGTGCCGCGGGAAATTTCACGACTGCAGGGGGCTGACGTTCGTTTTCGAATCGTTAAGTGATGCTCCCTCGACGATAATCCGCCGCGAAAGCTCGTCCTTGCCCGTCGTAAATTCCCAATTTCTATTTTCCATTAATTCCCATCGGTTGTTATAATCTGTTAATCTATTCCAAGGAAGATTCTTCCCTGGAATCGTCCCCCCATCCCCGTGTGGTAAGAGTCATTTACTCCACGTGCTCGTAGCTTAGCGGTCTCGTCGAGCAAGCAGAGAGCAGAGAGGGTAGGGTTTATCGATTTCCCCGCGCGCGCACACGGGAGCGTTTTCATCGCCGGCCGGTATCATCTTTCGCAATATGGCGCGTTTGCGTTATACGGCGCGCTATAATTACGGGCGTTTTACGACGCCCGCGCTCTTCGCCCGCGATATACGCCGAGGGGGATCGTGCCGCCCCGCGTGCGCGCTTTACGAGTCGTACGTGTTGTTTAGTTGTACGCACACGGAGTGTATACGCTGCTACGGGATGGCACACGTGGAGAGCACCACTCGACAACGGACGGCGGATGTTGGGCGGGGGTGGGTGGTTGTGACTGGCTGGCTGGAGGCGGAGACGAGGTTGAGCGAGGTCAGGGCGGATGAAAAGTCCCTGACCTGGTCACCTACGCTACGTCTTTTTCTCTCCTCCTCCTCCTCTCTCTCTCTCTTTCTCTCCTTTTCTCTCTTACGTTTGCGCTACCGCAAACTTTCGTGGCAGGAGGGGCACCTCGGGGGCTTAATTAGCGACACGTCAATGTCCTGTCGCGCCTTTGGGACCCCGGCGTAGGATGATTCAGGAGAAAAGGTCGATGCTTTGAGAGAGATATCTGTTTTCTGTGTAGCAATTTTTATCACTTGAATTACAGAAGAATATTTTTTTTACATCAGACACTCGCACTTCTGCGTTTATTTTAATTACTCTTCTGTTCGCTTTGTTGACGATTATATTCATGCTTGTATCTAACGACGGTGGAATGTCATTCGTCGTGGCGTATAAAATCGGCGCCAGCAATCGTTTTCTCGTCGATCGTTTCCGCCGTCGTCGATACCATTATTCTCGCGTGAGTACGCGCGAGAATTACGGGAGCTCCTCCGCTCTCCTTTCCGAAATTCCTGCTCGAGCGCATCGGCCGCGTCTAGGGGCCGCGCCGAGGCGCCTTCATTACAAGGGCGATCGGCGCGAAAAAGTCTTCCGGCGCTAACAAGCGGACGTGATTTATAGCGGCGCTCATTAATCACGTTAAGTTTCTCTCCCTCTTGGCGCGCCATCCCCCGCATCCGCGCCACCGCCGCCGACCTCCTTATTAAACCGCGATTCGATCTCATTGTCCTTAACGGACAAAGGCGTAACGCGCGCGGCGGTTGCACGGCGAGAGCGCGCGAGGCACGGGACGGAGGAAACACTGCAGTGGTTGTATTATTGCGCACGTACAACAAACGTGATTCATATTAGCGCGCGCGCGCTACACGCTAAATTACCAGTCGAACACTGCAGTGTGTCGTAAACTCGGCAAGTCGCCCGCTTGCTCCTCCTCGGCGCATTAATTTTTGCTAATTGCCCGTGCAATCAGTGCGCGACTGGCAAATGTATACGCGTGTATATGCACGCGCTTATATAAACACACATATATATATATATATAATAAATTACATATGTACGTGTAAGTATGTTATTACACGACGAAACGCGATGAATGCTCGCCGCCGAGGACGACGACGGTATCGGGGCAACTGCACGGTATTCGATCGTTGCCGCGTCTCCGCAGCTGTCGCCGATCTTTGTTTGATAAATGACTGGGAGCGAGGCTGCTTACGGAGCGCCACCGTGACGTGATTGATTCGTTATGTTACGTCGTCACCCCTTGCATTACCCCTCACGACCGGTCGTGTCCCATTTAGCCGCGGTACCATCCGAGATGGTAACTTGTCACCGCGATTTCCCGGCGACGAAATGAATCTCTCCTCCACCCCTCCCTCTCGGCGAGAGCTTAAGCAGCAATTAGCAGCTTTATATAGGATTCACTAAGTTAATTGAGAGAACCTCTCTCCCCCTGGATCGTCTAATTAAAAATGCGCTAATTGGTAATGTAACTCGACCGAAGAATCTTATCGCTGAGCGAGACACTTGGCGCGCAGCTTTCTTCGTTTTTACGGTTATTAATAGCGGATTTTCAGTCGACAAATCTAGATTATATAACGAAGATGCATTTTCCAGTTCTGAAATATTCACGTTAATTTCTTTTAAGTAAAGAAGCAAATGTACAGAGACTGATCGTTAAATCGTAATTTCAAGAATGTAGTATCAAGTGGTGGATGAGAAAATAACGGATGCTGTAATAATAATAAGTAATTATCTACTTTTTCGCGGGTGTTTAAAATGTATCTAAAATTTCGAGCACTGAGGTCGAGTGCCGATTGGTAAGATGTAATATTGTAATAGATATAACACACGCGCGATCTCATCGTTCACGTCACTAATGTTTTTTGTCCTTCATTTTTTTTTTTAGGTGAATCCTGACCCAGAGATCCAGTCTAAGCTGGGCAATTATGCGCTCGTACGGCAGGCTCTGATCGAGAAGCCCAAGCGGTTGATCGGCATCGATTGCGTCCCGCCGAGTCCGTCGCCGATGCCCACCGCCCCGGTGCTCACCAGCCCGGCGATGCTCACCGGCCCGGCGATGCTCACCGCCCCGGCGTTCACCGTCTCGGTGCCCATCGCCCCGACGCTCTCCGCCCCGCTGCCCTCGACGTCCTCCGGGTCCTCGGGGTCGGAGTTCAAGAAGCCCGGTGGGCCCCGGAGCACGAGCGCCGCGTCTTCCTCCTCGAGCACGAGCAACCAGCAGCGGGGCGGCTTTGTCAAGCCTACCGACAGCAAGCCGTCCTACAACGGTCGGGGCAGTTATGCCGGTCAGCCGGTCAAGCACGATTATCCACGCACCCACGGATTGCTTTCGGTCAAGCTGCCATCTCAGCTGCCCCCCGCCATCACCGTGGGAAGTAACGGCGTGCCGATCGTCAGTTCCGGCGGAAGTGCCGGCATCTCTGGTAGCCTCGCCAGCCGCACTCAATTCGCCGAGCGACTGAAGCTCATCGAGGTTAACGTGAGTAATCGATCTTTTGCATCTCCATCCCTTTCGCGCGATTCCTCCTCCTCCTCCTTCTCCCCTCTTCTTCCTCCTGGCGCGCGTCGATCGTCGCTCGAATCGTTTTCGGGCACGGTTCGCATGCACGATGGCCGTCCGTAGCCTCGAGAGAGTGGACGGATAATGGCTTTTCGGAGGTAACGAGGGAGGGAGGGGGGGGGGAATTCGATCGTTTCGCTTCGAGTGGAGATTGTTTGCACACGGGTTGTCCCGGAAGTCGCGTGTTTCCTGTGACATAGACACCGTGGGGTCGAAAAAACGGCGTTAGCCGATCGAGAAGTATTAATATAACAGTTTGCCGGACTCGGGGAAATGTCATCGATGTCGATAAGCCCCTTAAGCTTGTCGAGCAGAGCTTGCCTTACTAATATATAATTGCCCAGTTTAGACTAGATCTCTGTGTCAAGATTTACCTAAAAAAAAAGAAGGATAAAAAAACATTAGCGTCAAGGAATTGTGTTCTAAGAATCTTCGTCACGAATATGAAGAGATTAAAAATTACAAAAAGAAGGAACATTTAAAAAGATATATAAGGAAATAAAAAAGATGATTTTATTATTTTCTTTTATCTTAAAACTTTGAATATATTACTATTATTTTCCGGACTATATAAAACGAAAAGTATTTAAAGTCTCCCCCTTTATCGATTCTCTCTCACTTGTCTTGGCTAACTCCACCGCGAACGAGTGAATTCTAAAACTGACGAGTATGAAAAATGATCGCGGGAGTACCGATCCGCAAACACGTGAATGAAGAATGCTTGTACATAATTTCTGGAATGTCTCGCATGCACGTTGTGACGCAAGAAGATTAATCTGAAGCTTGAAAGCGTTCCGATGGTATTGAGAAATAAATAATTGGACCAGCAATATTTTGTAATTGATGCGTTCAAAGCTAAAAAGAACCTAAAAAGAAACCTTTCGCGTTACTTTCGATTCTTTATTCCGTTATCAACCTTTTTCGCGTCACGTACGCGTGATAAGGAGTTCGTGAAGGCTTTCGATGTTATTTTTGAGACTAATCGTCGTGTAGTATTTCCCACATTTGAATTATAAATCTGAAAGGGCAATTTGATTTTATCGGAATTTAAAACTCGCGAGTTGAAGCACCGCGACTGTCCGTGCTCTCCGTCTAATGCATCGATTTTTTATTTAACGCGTTATCAAATTCGCGTGATATTAGCGGCCCTCTCGATAAGCGCGCCAGCCTGCGGCGGTGACGTCGCAGCGAATGCCAGACTCACAAAGTCTCCAACTACTTTAATAGCACGTCTCGCCAAGAGTTGCGATTATTTGTCACGTAAGAAGATTAAGAGCGAAGTTTCCGCGGCGGCGGCGGCCGACGCTATTGTCGCGCGTGCTTACTAAACGAGACACCGTCGAAATTAACAAGTTGCTGGAAATCATTATGCTCGCCGATAATCCTTCCTATGTACTCCTAATTATTCTTCAGACTCCGCTACAATAACGACGTTATAATATCGGTAAATTGCGAGTCTCGATTCTTCGACGTCGTTTCTCCGTGAAATCAGATAATTTTAAAATTTTAGTTAACCGACGATTTCGATGTACTTATATGTAAAATGCATTAGCAAATTCATGAGAGGGTCTGCGATTGGTACAGTAAATAACTATAATAATTACTATATATGAACGATACGCGTATTTTTGGAAAAATTGACGACGCCCCGAATTGTTCGTTTGCTACATCAATGTCCTGAATTATCGATCATTCCTCGACGTCCCAAGCGCTATTCGTTTCCGCGTACAAACGAGCGAATCACGACGTTTCCTCTCCTCGCCCTCCCCCCTCATCTCTGCAAATCGCAGGAGAAAGATCAAGCAACCATGGGCATTAATCACCAAGGAGCCATAATAAAGAGGTTATTATTATCCCCATCCTCTCTCTCTCTCTCTCTCTCTCCCTTTCTTCGCGCCGACTTTGAATTTCCATTCCGGGATCATCCGGCGGGTATCAAACGAAACCAGTTGGCTCGACAGGTTCTCGTTGACAGAGAACGAATTGCTTTTCAATGGAAATCCCAGCTGGGACGGGGGGAGGGAGTAGTGGTGGTGGTCCAGATTGTGGGGGAGGGTAAAAAGGGGCGAAGAGGGTCGGAGTTTCGAGTCGACGGGCGCTATTACGTCTAGCTCCTCGAGGTGCAAATTTCATTGAGATTGACTATCGATCGTGTCTCCTTCTTCATGTTCCCTTCGTCCCCCCCATCCCTCCTTTCTTTCGCCGATCACACGTTACCCATCTTTGGAGTGCCTCTCTTTCCTTGGGTGTACTTATACAATTAGAACCGGTCGGGGGTGTGAGGAGCATCCCGTTTCTTCTCTCTCTCTCTCTCTCCCCTTCGCCTTTCTCCCGGAAAATTGATTCCCGTCCGTCTCCCCTTCGTCGCGCTCTTTCCGGTTCCGGCATTCTTTTTCCTTCTTCTTTGACAATGGGGATGGCGGATCGTTCGCTGCTGAGTCGTTGGCCATTCGTCCTCATCCGCGAAATTAGTTTGGAATTGCGCGTAAAGGAAGGTAAAGGGGGAGAAAAGAGGAACGTGGTTGTCAACAGAGGGAAGGGAGAACGAGGGCGAGTAAATTCGGCAACCTAAGTATCGCCGTACGACGTTAATGAAAACGATATATTTCGAGCCCTTCCTGCGTCACTTTCTCTCCGATTTTTTTTTATTTGAAGATCGCCCACATCTTTCTTTTTACTCCTTCATAAATATCCGATATGTATGTTTAAAAAGGTAATTCTCGTGTCTGCGTGTTTTTGCCGGAAATAATTTAAATAGCTGTCGATACAGCGCGGAAAAGTAAAAACGAAATGATTACATCTCGCGTTCCGAATCGATTGAATAATCCAGGTTTGAATAAGATTCTTTCGAATCTGTAATTTCAACATTACTGCAATTTAAACAATTTCTTTATTTATCGCGTCGCGGCTCGCGAGCGCGATAATACAAGTATATATCTCTCCTCCTTCCATTTTCTCGCCTCCCGTCTCTCTCTGGTTTTCCCCATTTTTCGCTCGTTCCTTTTCCGTGATTATCCAGTCTCGTCTGCCTCCGTTTTTTGCCCCGTCCTCCGCGACGCGATGTCCTCCGGTTAAAAGTTAGTAGACACTCTCAACCCTTTCCTGTCGCCCTTTTCCCACCGCCCGCCTCGTCGTCCGCCGCTTCAGCCGTCCTCACGCGTTCTCCATTGTTCAACGCGTTTTCTTTCCGGGAATGACTACTCGGCGTTATTCGTAATACCACCCTTCAGGACGTGTCCTCCCGCTCGTCTCGCTCCAACTCTACAACGCCCTTTTCAATGCCTTCCCTCCTCGACGATGTTGATTAATGATCGCTCGAGGAGGCTCGTCATAAATCGCGGAGGAATTTCACGAAGGGGAATCGCATTCGCATGTATAAATTGGTCCCATGTACGAGACGCTCTGAATTCGTTTCTCGCGCGCGCGAAAAAAGAGATCAGTTCGATCTGTCGAAATGAATCTCTGTTTAACCTTGGGTATTAATCCAAATTCGAGTAGCGTTATTTTTCTTAATGTAATTTTTTTCCATCCTATCGGGATTTTTGTTATTTTTTAGAATTAATATTAAGTATATTAATACAAATATGTAAAATATATAGATAAATGAGTTACACGAATTAATTTTACTTTAATTTTCCTTTTTAGGGGCCTAACTCGCGATCCTCGATTGATCCGATGACTCCGGACGTAGAGAATATTTTGAAGGTAAGTCACTTTGCACAAATTTAACCGTTGTATTTACTCTCTAAATCTGAATCAGTGCATAGTCACTGATTATCAATGGTTATTCATTGAATAAGCATCAGTATTATTTCACTGCCAATCGGTAAAATTATAGATTAATATTAATAGTTTAATTATAGATTATTAGGTAAATTATAGTTGGATTCTAGATACTGACTCGATCAGTGATTTTTCAGTACTTTTCCACTGATTCAGATTTAGAGAATAAATAATTATCACCGTGTTGTAACTAAAACTGGTACGCAATGAAATTCCTTTGTCTCACGCGTAATACGTATGCTATACGATTAGATAAATCAATTTCCCGATAAAATGTGCATGTGTGCTTGTGTGAAATGTAATGCATGAAACATCGTCGGCTCGCTCTGAGGACTGGATCGCTCTGAAGACTGGATTGCCACACAACCACCTGAACACTCTTCCGCGGATAAACACGAGAATATCCAATGTTTCGAGCTTCCTTTCCCCAGCTCGAAACGGCAAGAAGAGGGTGGGAGGGGAAAAGGCTCATGCTCGATCAATAAGTCAATCTTCTCCGCCGATACGCAAGGCTATCTTGTGTAGAATCGATTTACCATTCTTCGTTCACCTCCGGCGCGTCCGATCTTCGACAGCGATATTATGTCACGCCTTCGCGAGAGATAAGCGGTCTCGATTTCCCGTTAATCGAAACTCTCACGAGACGCGATACACACGACCCCCCCCCCTTCGCCCCCGGATGGACGACAAGTCGAATTCGCCCGCGCGACTTTTCGTTAATGACGGGATCTAATGCTTGCGAACGCGAACGAATTTATCTCGCTCTCTCCTTCCGTTTCACTCGAATTTATCCCGCTCTCGTGCCCCTCCCCCTCTTTTTACGGAGATTAAGCAAAGAATAAGACGCGGCGAGATTTCTCAACGAGTGTCTCCCCCGGGAGAGAGAATCGCGATCATCTTTTTCGCGAAACCTGCCTCGGCGCTTCCTACGTTCGACTTCTGTCGATTTCTAAGTAAAAGCCCTCCGCGACTCCACCTCCACTGCTCTTCGTTAATCCAGAAATTAAGAAAGGAGATTGCATTTATCTTACTTGCCGGGGTGATCTTTCCGCTTTTACTTTTGCGAAACTTTTTCCCGGCCGTGCTACCCAGCGGCGCAGAAGTTCCTCTTCCCGAAGCGAAAACTACGACGAGTAGAAGCGGCACATCGTTATCGTCGCTCGCGGTTTACCGGAGACTTTATCCACCACCGGAGTTTTCTTTTGGCTTCGTTATTAATTAGTGTTGATACGGTTAAATGTACCGTCCCGTTGTTCGCTTAATTATTGGTCGAATGTAACTCGGAATTTCTGGACTGGCGGGAAGAATGCGATTAAACATTTCAATGAAGTTCAACGGAACTTTCGCGTCCGCGTATATCGATCGAAGTTGCTTTCTCCTACTGTCTCTCCTTTACGGCACTTGTTAATAGAAAATTTATTAAAGCGCAGCTCACGTGGACGTTCCCAGGCAGTTCTTGTCATAAGCTTACTCTCGGCAGTGGACGGTCATTCTATCTGTGTGCTTATATTTGTTACACTATTTTCGCTACTGCAGCACGCGATGCGCCCCTATCGGCATCAACCCCCCCCGCGTCGAATATTAATCTCGGAGAATTGTGTGTATAAACAAGTTTCGCGACCTACATTCTCAGCGAATTGTTCTCGTAGGTATTAAAACGCGCAAAAAATCCCCGTTTGTCGATTTCAATCGACCCGGGCAACGAAGTCGCGTAATATGTCATTTCGTTTTAACAGCTTCCCTTCATCACGCAGCGAGAGTAAACGGGCGTGCGCACCGTTATATTCGCGCTCCCAACGATACGATTATGACAATCGGCCTCACGCGAGATCGTAAATACTTTCCTAAACGCCAGCGGCAAAAACTGCTGCAGCCGCGCGGAAAGCAGCCACGGCTGTTTGCGCGCGGTGAGAAACGGAATTACGGTGGTAAAGTACGCGTCTTTACGCGGAGCCAGCCTTTCCTTTCCCCCCCTGCTTCGCCCCTCCTTCCACCCGAACTACCGCTCTCCGACAATGGGAATACCTCGCGCGCACCTTCCTCACTTCTGCCGGGCACACCGTGGAAAGCGTCTTGTACGTGGCTCGTTCGCGATAGCATCGGCGGTGAGACACGCGAACTTGGATTGCTTCTTCGAAGCGGGTGAGGTGCGAGGAGATAAAAATAAGAGGCGAGCGATTGTATATCTCTCTCCATTTCTTCCTTCGAAATCAATTTGCGCGCGAGTCGTTCATAAAATTAACGATGGATAAATACGACGCTATTTTTGTACGATTGAATTGTCACTTTTTACTTTTCGTTCAATTTCGCGGAGTTACTTCTTTGTTTTCGTTGTTTTTTTTTTTCAAATGATGTCTCTTGCTTCAAGGCTACTCCTCGACGCGTTAAAATTCAGCCGCGGAGCGTTAAATTAAAAACGCGGAAACACGCAGCGGTCGCGTTAATTTCCGCGGAACACGGTGCAAAGCGGAGTGGAACAACAATATTAGAAAATTGCGAGTTGCGGGAGAAGCGGGCGGATTACACAGTCGCGCCGCGTATATGTGGTATCAATGAATACAGCTGGCGACTAAATTATCCGGGATAAGTAATTACGGTCGTAAATGCGATTCAGCGGCGGAAGGGTAAACGTTTCAGAACGACACGTGAATTTATGGCGCCATTCGCGCGCGCGCGCGCGCGCGCGTTCGTGGCGCACGTGCGCGGCGCGGCGCGGGGGCACTACGAGTCTCTACGCGAAATTTCCACAAGTGCGGAAACGAAATGCGCGCGAGCCGGAGGGGGTTGTCGTCTGTCTCGGCGTGTCCGACGACGCGATGATTCACGCCGCCGCGTCGGTCGTCGGCGTTGCTTTTCCCGGTCGTGATGTATCGCCGCGACCGTCGACATCGGGCCGAAAATAGTATGCATTCCGCAGAATTTTAATCCTTTGATCGCCGACGAATCCGCGGCACGGTGGCGGGAAGAGGGTGGGTGATATAATTCCCGACGCGCCGCGCGTTGTTCTCCGGATTCGACGTTCGAGAGTATATATAACGGGATTTCAGTAGTCTATACCACTATATCCACCGCGCCGCCGCTACCGAGAGGATCAGCGAAACGAGTTAGGGGTCGACGGGATCGTATGCTAATTTATGGATATGGTTTAATGGCGATTATGGGATCCGATAACATCGAATCCCAGCAGTCGTAATGTTGTGACAGTGTCAATTCTGTCCCTTCTCCCTCCTCCTTCTCCTTCTCTGCGCTCAGACTGACGTCGTCCCGACACCTCGTGCCCGTTCGCTCGTGATTGATACTTTCGTCCGAAGGGCGTTTCACGTGGACGTATAACCGGTCTCAGGCTTTTCTTTACGAGATGTCAGTTTCGAATAAAGATCAGTCGATCGTCATTCGACGAGGAAAACACGACGAATCAGATTTCGACGATTTCAATTAACTTCGGTTAATTTAGAGCTTTAACATTAACGATGATTTTTTTTTTAATGTTATTAGGATTTGACTAACAAGGTATCTTTATGGTCTTTAAATACGATGACAAGCGACACTTGAAACAGGAGAGCCAACGTACCAGAAAACACAAAATTGATAATTCCTCCAGTGAGGAAGTACCCGCGAAAAAGAGAAGTCATGTATCGGAGTTACCCTGGCGGCTCACCCCCATTTGTTTACCTCATCGACCTTTCATTTCATCTTATGACGATATTCATAACCAATTAAAAGTCAAGGCTGCTAGAAGAAGAGTAGATCATAGAATTCCGAGTTCCTTCCCCTTTGACCAGCTCTGCCGCGACCCTCGTCTCTCTCGTCGCTCGATATTCGGGCCGGCGGTTCGTATATGAGCAGAGACCCATGAATTATTCTCACGGCTCTGCCCGTGGGAAAATACGAGAGTTGCGCCAGTAGGCATCGTAAATGCGACTGCTAATTGCGCTTGCCTACTCCGGCGACACAACAACGACGGCGCCGACGACAATCGCTCTGGTTGGCTAGCTCTGAATATCACATTTTTCCGTGACCATCTTCCGCTTACTTAAGGTTGCTTTCATCTATGGAGCGTCCCCGTCATTTGCGCCGTTCTAACATTTTGTAAATATTCAATATTTATTTTTATTTTTTTCAACATTTATATGCGATAGAAGGCAAATTTTGGACTGATTATTGTAAATCGAACTTTGGAAAATTTTTTTGACGATATTTTAACGAATTAACAATATTTTAACTAGATGTGAACATATATAGTTCTCTTTATATTACTGTTAATTGTTTGATCGTTCTTGTATTTATCCTTGTGTTTGTCCTGATGTTTGGTTTTGTATTTAATGTCTAATGTTAATAAATTCAATATAAATTTAGGCTTAAATGATAAAATTTAGGTAGGAACTCAAGGCTAATTCAAGGAACAATGTCAGATTTTATTGATTGATTTATTTTATGACGATTTGGCTAACTCAAAAAATAATGTTGGATTTGTGTAAAATTTACACTGCAAGTCACAAAAGTTTGGAAACACTTTTTAAAAATTGACAATTTTGTGATTCCTTATTCAAATATCCATAATGTATTTTTTTTTACAATACAATAATATTCTTCAGATTCTGTAATCATTATATAAAACAGTTTATCTATGTTTTCGTGTTCCCAAACAGGCCTGGAGTGTAAATAAATCGAGGAGTCAACCATTATGAGAATCAGTGTACATTTTTTTTAGGAATACTGCCATAATTGACAATCACCGTACATTTTTTTAGTAGTGGTTGACCCCTCGAAATAAATGTAGTATGAATGTATTCAAAACAAAATTTGTAAATAAACTATAATTGGCATCAAAATTAATTAGGTGTATACGTTCAAAAGATCCCGAAATTGCAGGAAAACAAGTAATCCGGAGGTATGCGTGTGTGTTTTGTATCACGCTTGAATAAGAATTCGATTTTGTTGAACCAATTCGTAAATGTCGATTCAACAAATCGATTCGACGAATTCGTCGAAAGAATCTGATTCTGTCGAATCTTAAGTATAAGTTAAGTATAAGTTAAAATATAAGTACCATGCATGAAAACCACCCGTTTTGGCTAAACGCCAATTTCCGAGGCTCTCGAAAGCGTTCGGATATCAATTATTAGTTGATAATCGTTTATCTCACCGCGTGGCTGCGGCGCGCTGCACTGGGCGAAATCTTGGGGTGGACCTAATGCGGCGATTTATCGTATAACGTGGGTCGGTGCGAAAAGCCGTGACCCAGATGGGTGTAACCCTATCCAGCGACATTGAATTAATAATCGCGCTTTCGCGTGATAGAGTTATTGTTTGTACGGAACGATGAGGTGATTAGGGGGCAGAAAAGGGGAATTCGGATGCATTTTTAAGGGACTTTACGATACTCGCGCGATTGTAACGTATATGATTGTATCCCCCCCCCCC